>NC_091481.1:74981080-75338313 GCF_036971445.1 Narcine bancroftii
TCCCCCCTCTCGCTCGCCCGCTCCCCCCTCTCGCTCGCCCGCTCCCCCCTCTCGCTCGCCCGCTCCCCCCTCTCGCTCTCTCTCTCACTCCCCCCTCTCGCTCTCTCTCTCACTCCCCCCTCTCGCTCTCTCTCTCACTCCCCCCTCTCTCTCTCTCTCTCACTCCCCCTTCTCTCTCTCTCTCTCACTCCCCCTTCTCTCTCTCTCTCTCACTCCCCTCTTTCTCTCTCTCTCTCTCTCTCTCTCTCTCTCTCTCTCTTTCGCTCCCCACCCCCCCCTCTCTCTCCTTCTATATAAAAGTATTTAGGGGTTATAATACTGGACATCGGAGTGAGATTAGACTAGAATCCTATGGAAGAATTTAGATAATTTATTGAGAATACCAGATTCCTGGTGTGAATCCAATCTAGAATTGAGTGGATGGGAGTCAGTAATAGCCTGAATGTAACTGATGGGTCTGAATGCTTGTGTGTGGTTGACACCTGGGGAGTGAGGGGCAGTGTGGAGTCTCAGGTTTTTGAATTGGTCCAACTTAGGACGACAGATACATCAGACTGACTTATGGTTTGTGTTTTAATTGGGGCAATATTGCATAAAATAACAAACAAGGGCTGCAATCCAGTTGAGAGATTTCCTCGGGGTGTTTGTAGGCCAGGCTTATATTCAGAATTACAGATCCCCAAGGGTGATTTACAGGCTCAAATCTAATTGGGTGGAACATAAATAGAATAATAGATGCACAAGATTGTGTAGAAATTGGCAGTGGTGTTCGCTACATCACCACAGAGACTACACATCAGTAAGTACTGCACTGCCTGCAGCTTTGCTGAGCTGGGAGGGGGTTTCGACCTGTGAGCTGAGGGTTTTGTTGAAGATTTTTTTGTAATGTGGAGCCACTTTCAGAGCTATTAGACAACAGTGGAGGGGCCAACACTGCAGACGTGTGACTGAACACAGATGGTTTGCAAATGTGAACTCGGAACCCTCTGTGGCCTCACCGTGTTGTTGCAAGAAGTGGGGGAGGGGAGAGAGAGAGAGAAAACAAGACTTCCTTTATGACCTTGTCTAACCTTTCTTGGTCCGGCACAAAAGGCCAACAATCTCCGCCCACCCACCCCATCTTGCCGCTCAAGGGTTCTGCCTCTCTCTCATCACCATGTATGGAAGTGTCTTGAAAGAGAGCAAAGTCACGTGACCGGCACCAATTGAAGCCCAGCTCTGATGATTGTACACAGCCCCCAACCCCTGTGCAAGGACGCTGGGACGCCATCGACCACTCGGATGGCTTGTCCACCTGTCTGTCTCAGAAGGGCAGACCTACAAAACAGTGTCTCAGATTTCTCCCTCTTCCCCCCACCACCGGCTTTTCCCATCATTCCCTAAGGGACACATTGGAATGGATCAACACCTAGGAATATCATATATACTCGAGTACAAGTTGAAACCATATAATATTCAACTCCCTATTTTTGGCCACAGAACCTGGTATTTTCCATATATGCCACCTCCCCATTGGGGCTCCCAAACCCCTTGGCTGCCAACTCTTGCCTGGACCCTGGTCTCCCTCACCCATGATGGCTCCCGGCGGCTCGGTCGCGCACCCACGCCTCCGCCCCGGCCGCCCACCCACCCATCGGAGCTCCCGACGCCTTGACCACGGACTTCCCACCTGGTCCTGGCCACCCATCCACCTGCTGGAACTCCTGACACTTCAAATGCGGACTCTCACTTCAGCCCTCTGCCCATCGGAACTCCCAACACCTCCGATGACACAAATATTTATCGCGATCCCGACCTCCTGCATGGCAGGACGTGTGTTTGATGCGCACACTCTTGTTATGACATTAATTTCCTCGCTCTCCCCCCTCCCTCCCTCGCTCCCTCTCCCCCTCGCTCCCTCTCCCCCTCGCTCCCTCTCCCCCTCGCTCCCTCTCCCCCTCGCTCCCTCTCCCCCTCGCTCCCTCTCCCCCTCGCTCCCTCTCCCCCTCGCTCCCTCTCCCCCTCGCTCCCTCTCCCCCTCGCTCCCTCTCCCCCTCGCTCCCTCTCCCCCTCGCTCCCTCTCCCCCTCGCTCCCTCTCCCCCTCGCTCCCTCTCCCCCTCGCTCCCTCTCCCCCTCGCTCCCTCTCCCCCTCGCTCCCTCTCCCCCTCGCTCCCTCTCCCCCTCGCTCCCTCTCCCCCTCGCTCCCTCTCCCCCTCGCTCCCTCTCCCCCTCGCTCCCTCTCCCCCTCGCTCCCTCTCCCCCTCGCTCCCTCTCCCCCTCGCTCCCTCTCCCCCTCGCTCCCTCTCCCCCTCGCTCCCTCTCCCCCTCGCTCCCTCTCCCCCTCGCTCCCTCTCCCCCTCGCTCCCTCTCCCCCTCGCTCCCTCTCCCCCTCGCTCCCTCTCCCCCTCGCTCCCTCTCCCCCTCGCTCCCTCTCCCCCTCGCTCCCTCTCCCCCTCGCTCCCTCTCCCCCTCGCTCCCTCTCCCCCTCGCTCCCTCTCCCCCTCGCTCCCTCTCCCCCTCGCTCCCTCTCCCCCTCGCTCCCTCTCCCCCTCGCTCCCTCTCCCCCTCGCTCCCTCTCCCCCTCGCTCCCTCTCCCCCTCGCTCCCTCTCCCCCTCGCTCCCTCTCCCCCTCGCTCCCTCTCCCCCTCGCTCCCTCTCCCCCTCGCTCCCTCTCCCCCTCGCTCCCTCTCCCCCTCGCTCCCTCTCCCCCTCGCTCCCTCTCCCCCTCGCTCCCTCTCCCCCTCGCTCCCTCTCCCCCTCGCTCCCTCTCCCCCTCGCTCCCTCTCCCCCTCGCTCCCTCTCCCCCTCGCTCCCTCTCCCCCTCGCTCCCTCTCCCCCTCGCTCCCTCTCCCCCTCGCTCCCTCTCCCCCTCGCTCCCTCTCCCCCTCGCTCCCTCTCCCCCTCGCTCCCTCTCCCCCTCGCTCCCTCTCCCCCTCGCTCCCTCTCCCCCTCGCTCCCTCTCCCCCTCGCTCCCTCTCCCCCTCGCTCCCTCTCCCCCTCGCTCCCCCTCCCCCTCTGCCCCCCCCCCCTTGGTGAGGTCCCATTCCCATCCCCATTGTGAACTTCAAACAAAGGGAAATCTTCCTGCTGGAGTTTCCTGCCGTTCACTCTCTGCCCTGCTGTCCATCTGTGATCACCCTGCGCTCTGCGGAAGATCAGGGCGTGCTTCCATGGCATTTTGCATCCTGTCTGGTGTCAGGACAGCCTCCCTTTCTCCCATTTTATGTTCCCCCACCCCATCTCTCTGCATCCCCCCCCCCCCACCCTCTCACTCCCTCTGAAGAAGTCCCTTTGTTTCCACACGTTTAATGCAATTTCTCTCCAGTTTCTCTGCAAAGCCAAATTTGACACCGCACCACACAAAGAGAGATTACACCAGCTTTCCCCAGAGGGCCGTTTTGAGTGGTTTAAATGAGGCAAAAAGGTTCAGGGCCAGGAAGCTGAAGGCACAATGGTCGGTGAGAATCCAGGCAGCAGAGGAACACTGATATCGGAGAGCTGAAGCATGTGCTGCAAGCCCATAGGATTGGAAACCGGGAAAGGGAATTTGAAAATGGGAACGGTTATAATTTAGTAACGAAGGGGCATAAATGTATTTGGAATCTTTCTGCCTTTCCCTAGGTATCAGCCCCTGCCCCCTTGATTATTGAGGAGCTTTGCTGCCAAAGCCTTTGGCAGGTCACCTGGTGAATCACCTCTGGGTGGGAAGGGCAGGTGATGACAGGTCCCTGCCACCAACCTCAAGGAGGATATCCTGTGTCATTCAGATTGAGGGAGTGCCCGTCGTTGTCAAGGAAACAGAGGCTTTCATTGAGGATGAGCAATAGGTTGTACAAGGGATTGGAGGGCAGGCTTGTGGGCAGAGGTCAAGCTAGGCCTGGGGTCAAAGGTCAGCCTGGCCGACAGCAGTGGGCCAGTTTGATGTCGAGGGTCATTCTGGCGTGGAGGTGAGGGTCAAGGATGAAAGGGCAGTCAAGCTCGAGTTGTTAGATGGTCAGGACTCCGAATGAATATAGCAATTTAGTTGTTTTTTGAATATAATCTGGTTGAATCTTTCACAACTTCGGAACATGGTATCGTTCAAGTTTATTGTCATCTGATTGCACCAGTACACTCCGATGAAACAGTTGGTGTAGTGGTAAGCTCAACGCCTTTACAGCGCCAGCGATCGGGACCTGGGTTTGAATCCAGCGTTGTCTGTATGTTCTCTCCGTGTCTGCGTGGGTTTTCCCCGAGGGCTCTGTTTTCCTCCCACCGTTAGAAACGTACCAGGGGTGTAGGTTAATGGGCTGTAAATTGGGTGGCACAGACTCGTCAGCTGAAATGACCGATTACTGTGCTGTATGTCTGAATATAAAATTTAATTTAAAAGAAACCGCATTCTCCAGCCCTCAGTGCAAAACACACTGACACACAACCAGACATAACGCACATACAGACAGACAATACGTCTGCAGGATGCATATTCATATAAACACATAAATAAATATTGTTTTGTGAATGTGAGAGTCTCGGAGGGTTCGTGTGGGTGTTCAACATTCTCACGGCCTGCGGGAAGAAACTGTTTCCTCGTCCTGCTGATGCTGGCTCCGATATTCCCGTTGGGAGCAGCTGAAAGATCCCGTACTATTACGTCCTGTGGATTGACCTCTCATCCATTCCTCTGCTGCAATTGTACCCCACTGTGATTCAGCCGGCCAGGACACTCTCGCTAGAGCCCCTGTAGAAGGTTGACAGAATGGGGCCAGTCACTTTGCCCGCTTCAGTCTTCTCAGGAAATGCAGTCCCTATTGCTCTTTCCTGACAAGTGAGGAGATGTCGAGTGTCCACAATAGGTCACTAGTTAAGCGAACTCCAAGGAATGTGGTGCCCTCCACTACCGGGTTGTTGATGTGTAGTGAAGAGCCTTCCAAAGGAAGAATTCTCAGGCCCACCATGGTACCTTCTGGCTCAGGCACTGCCTCTCGGCTCCAGAGACCCCAGTTTGGATTCCGACCTTGGGGTCACAGTCTGAGGGTCATCCAGCACAGAGAGAAGCCTTCAGCCTAACCTACCCGTACCGACCAAAATGCCCCACCTGCCTGCTTTTGACCCATATCCCACGAAGCCCATCATGTCTGTGATTCTGTCCAAATGCTTTTTAATTATTGTCATAGTACCTGCCTTAACCACCTCCTCCTCCGACAGCCCGTTCCACACCCATCTCCCTCTAAAGGTTCCTGTTAATTTTCTCCCCTCTATTTGTCTAGATGAAGACTTGGCCTATTGTTTGTCTGTCTGTTATGTCTGGTTGTGTGACTGCGTGTTTTGCACTGAGGTCCGGAGAACGCTGTTTCATCAGGTTCTACTTGTCCAATCAGATGACAATAAACTCAACTTAATTTGACTCACCTTAAACCCATGACCTCTGGTTACCGATTTCCCCAACTCTCTGTGTTCACCTGATCTATTCCCTTCATTATTCTGTCCACCTCTGAGATCACCCCTCCTCCTCCTCCTGCACTCCAAGGAATAAAGCCCTGGCCTGCTCACCCTCTCTCTGTTGCTCAGGTCCCAGAGTCCTGGCAACATTCTTGTCAATCTTCTCTGCACCCTCTCCAGCTCAGCAGCGTCATTCCTGCGACACGGTGACCAAAACTGAACACAGTGCTCCACATGGGCCTCTGCATCTTCTTGTACAACTGCCACATGCCCTCCCAACTTCTCTGATGAAGGCACACAGGGCACTGGATGAGTTAGTGGTAATAAATTGCCCCCAAGTGTGCAGATGCAGGGTAGAATCTGGGGGGAATTAGTGGGAACTAGGGGAGCATAAAGACAGGTTAGTATAGACCATAAAACATAGGAGCAGAAATATGCCATTCAGCCCATTGAGTCTACCCCACCATTTAATCATGAGCTGGTCCATTTCCCCACTCGTGCCCCACTGCTCGGCCTTCTCCCCATAACCTTTGATGCCCTGGCTAATCAAGAACCTATCAATCTCCACCTTAAATACACCCAATGACCCAGCCTCCACACCTGCTTGTGGCAACAAATTCCACCGATTTACCTCCCTCTGAAGAAATTCCTCCCCATCTCTGTTCTAAGTGGACGCCCTTCAATCCTGAAGTTGTGCCCTCTTGTCCTAGATTCTCCCACCGTGGGAAACAACCTTTCTCCATCTACTCTGTCCACACCTTTCAACATTCAAAATGTTTCAATGAGATCCACCCACATTATCCTAAATTCCAGCGAATACAGGCCAAGAGTGGTCAAATGCTCCTCGTATAATAACCTTTCATTACCGGAATCATCCTATTGAACCTCCTTTGAACCCTCTCAAACCCAACGAGATGGGTCACTACATTGGGCGTGGGACTCACAGCAGCCGATTTACCTATCACAAGATCCCACGCAAAATGAGAACGACCATAATAATGTTCACCGTAATGGTGAACAGATAAATGGTCGTCCCGGGACACTGGGAAAACCTCCGCCCTCCGCTGCCTTTCCAGACCGTTCACATTCATCCAAAAAACCTCGTCCAAAAGACACCTCAACTCTACACAGGGAACAATCATTCCATTTTTATGGGCAAGTGTCAAGTTGAGTCTCGAATCCAGAGCTAAGGCATAATCAGAATGTGAATCAGTGTGGAGGGTTGGGATTAAGGGTGTGTTGAAATTAGCCAAACTCTGCCTGCCTCCTCCACAGCCCGAAGTCAGACACACATGTGGGTGGCAACCCTTCCTTCTTGACACTCTAGCTCTGCTCTTGGCTCTGCGCCCAGGGAAATAGATTATTAATAACTATTATTTTATTTATTTCATTGACATGTTTGCCGATAAGGAGCCCTGTCCTCCTGGAGGTTCCCTACATGTGAAAGCTCTAGGGGAGGTGTCGTGGCCCAGTAGGTTGAGCTGCTACTTCATGTTGTGAGCCTCTAGTTCAATCCTGACCACTGCTGCTGCTTTAGAAGTCGGACACACAGGTGCACTCGGTATTGGAATCTCGGACACAACTGTAATCCGGATAAGTGTGAAGTGATGCATTTTGGAAGATCAAACCTGAAGGCTGAGTTAATGGTCATATATCTCATAGTGTAGAGGAACAGAGGGATGTGGGGACCCAAATCCATACATTTCTCAAGGTCGCCGTGCAGGTTGATAGGACAGTTAAAAAGGCCACTGGTGTGCTGGGGTTCGTTATTTGGGGATTGAGTTCAAGAGTCGAGAGGGGTAAATATTTTTATGCAGAGAGTTGTGGGATGCATTGCCAGGGAGGTTGGTGGATCAAAGGCCTGATCCATGTTCTATTATCTCCCTTCTCACCCCACCCCCCCCACCCCACCGCCTCCCCACCATTTTCTTCAGGCACCTGCCCAATTTTGCTCATACCTTAATGAAGGCCTCTGGCCTGAAGCGTTGGTTATGTACCTTTATCCTACACTTATTGACTCGCTGACTTTCTCCAGCATGTGTTTTTACTTGAATCACGGAGTCTGCAGACGTTCGTCTTTTACATTGCGGGGGGAGTGCTGGACGTCTGGATCGTGATCAAGGAGTGGTTCATGTAATTACAGTTTCTGGAGCTCACTGTGTCCGTATGTTGGGTTTTAACTTACAAACAAACTAAAAGCGATGTAAAAGACGAACGTCTGCAGACTCAATGCAAACACATGCTGGAGAAAGTCAGCGGGTCATTAAGTGTAAGATAACCAACGTTTCAGGCCAGAGACTTTCATTAAGGTATGAGCAAAATTGGGCAGGTGCCCAAAGAAAATGGTGGGGAGGCAGGGGGAGGAGAAGGGAGGTAATAGAACATGGATCAGGCTTTTGATCCACCAACATTCCTGGCAATGCATCCCACAACTCTCTGCATAAAAATATTTACCCCTGATCTCTCCCCTAAATTTCACTTTGTACAGGTTTTTACCACTCCTGCCCTG
Source organism: Narcine bancroftii (assembly GCF_036971445.1). NCBI lineage: Eukaryota > Metazoa > Chordata > Chondrichthyes > Torpediniformes > Narcinidae > Narcine > Narcine bancroftii. Next base: position 74,988,991 of record NC_091481.1, read on the forward strand.
AGAAACAAGTACTGGCTCTCCACCCTCTCAGAATCTTGTAGACCTCTATTAAGTCTTCTCATACCTTTCTACGCTCCAAAGATTAAAAAGTCACAGCTCTGCTAACTTGGCCTCGTGAGACATGCTCTCCAATCCAGACAACATCCTGGTAAATTTCCTCTGCACCCTCTCCACAGCTTCCACATCCTTCCTGTGATGAAGTGACCAGAACTGAATAGGTGGATGAGGGAGGGCTCAGCAGTAAATGGGGGGGAGGGGGGATGGGTCTGTGAATGGAGAGGGAAGAGAGGGAGAACAGGGAGAGGTCTGGCAGCAACGGGAGGTCGCTGTTAATGGATCCAGTTGGAGAGGGCCCAGATGGAAAATTAGATGTTGTTCGTCCGATTTAGGGGTGGCCTTGGTTTGGCGGGGCACGAGGCCGTGGACCGACACATCAGCATGAGAGTGAGGCACAGAATTGAAATGGCCTCTGGGAGATCCCTGTCACTAATGCGGACAGAGCGAAGGTGCTCAACGAAATGTCTGCATCCTGTCTCTCCGATGTAGAGAAGGCCACAAAAGAAACCAATGCACTGGTCGTGATCTCAATGCAATGTGTAGGAACTTGTCGTTCGTGGGAGTTGCTCTGCAGAAGTAAATTGCTGCGCCTTACTTTACAGCTGTGACCACACTTTTAAACAGGGCCTGAACATCAATACATCATCCAGAAGACTTAACTCTAACAACACAGTGCACAGTGGGCTTGAGTCTCTGCCATGGAGCTTGAACCATCCAACCCACTGCCACTGTGGGGATGAGGGGTTTGGATCTTGGGTTCCAATTCAGGGGGCCCGGTTAGGGGTGGAGCAAAGCCGGGATGGGCCCTGGCCTGGGAGGGGCCTGGCAGGGATGGGGATAGATGGGATGGGTCCTGGTCAAGGATTGGGCCCTGGCAGGGATGGGCCCTGGCCTGTGAGGGGCCTGGCAGGGATGGGAATAGACGAGATGGGTCCTGGTCAAGGATTGGGCCCTGGCTGGGGAGGGGCCTAGCAGGGATAGCGATAGATGGGATGGGCCCTGGACGAGGATTGGGCCCTGGCCTGGGGGTAGGCCTTGCTGGAGCTGGGGCTGAAAAGAAGGCTGTATCTCCCCAACAGCTCCCTTTCCTCCATCTTTGAGAATCTCCCCACCACCTGATCTGAAAACTCTTCATTACCTGCTTGAGTTGTGTATTGCACTGAACATTCCATCTCTTCTTCCTCCCTCCCCCATTCTCTGTTTTCCAGCTTTTCCGGGAAGTACGAATTATGAAGTGTTTGAACCACCCGAACATTGGTGAGTTGCCGTGGGGTGGGTGAGGGAAGGTTAACGAATTACAAGTGCGCCAGAGTATTTCCTTTACCTTTTCATGGAGTTTGCTCCTGTTTTCCCCATCTCGTGACCGCCCCCTCCTCCCCATGACCCCTTTCTCGTCATTGCCACCCTCTCGTTACCCTATGTCCCCCTCCCGTTACCCCATGCCCCCTCCTCCCCATTGCATGACCCTAATGCTTTGCACCTCCCCTCCTCGCTACACCCCTCCATCCCCCTCCCTAACTCAAAATAATTCTTGTTGTGTCAGCACCGTTATAGAGTAAAATACCCAGTATCTGGCACGTACAGTCCTGGATAAGTAAATTTCCCTGGTTGTTTGATATTGCATGATTGGCAAACTATCGTGAATTGGTGCACCAATTTAATACTTTTTTAAACTATTTATTTTCTGCAATATTTTGGCCAGTTTCTTGAATTCTGGTTAACAGGGGTTGTACCTTATTTAATCCCACTCCCCTTGTGGCCAGGCACAAGGAGGGATGTGGACAGAGTGCCGGAGAGAATGTTTCTGGGAATGGAAAATCTGGGAGCGTTTCCGCTGAATGTTGGGCTGGTTACACCACTGAAGGAGATCATTTAGCCTGTTGAATCCCCATTGGCTATCGAGGGGGTTCCATTCCCCCATCCTCTCCCCACAAGCCTTGAATTCCCCACTGAACCCCACGTTGAGTTTCCTTCCTCTATAACCCCTGCCTAGACCCCGCTTGATTGTCAGGGCAGTTTTGCCAATTGCCTTCGTTCTGCATCTCCCTCTCCCAAGGGAGTGGTTTCTCTCTTCATGTGGGCGGCACAGCGGAGAACGGCTAGAACCTCTGCCTCACAACTCCAGCGACTATGGTGTTCCATCCTGACCTCCGACACTCTCTGTGTGGAGCCTGTAGCTTCTCCCTGCGGCCGAGTTGTTTCTCTTCTCCCCCCACCTCCCGCCCCAGAGTGCTCCGGTTTCCTCCCACGTCCCAACAGGACGTGGGACCATCAGTAACTTGGCTCCTGGTTTGTAGATGAGTGGTGGAATCAAGGTTCTGAATGGCTTTGTGAAAGCCTCCCCATCTCTCCTGTCAATCCTGGAAACCCATGAATCTGTTCCCTAATGGGGTCTTTCATAAAGAATCCATGGAGCCTACGTTAAACCTTTCGATGACTTCTCTGAATTTAACCCTTTAGATTTGGATTTTTTTTTCAATCTTTTAATTTTCATTCATAATATACACTGTATAAGGAGAATAGAAATAACACAATTAAAATAGTTTGTCCAAGTCTTCAGAGTCTGTATCAGATATAAATTCCAAAGAGTGAAAATGGGACATATTAGAAATAATTCTCCTAACACCGAGATAAAGAAATAATTATAATATTATATATAAAACCAACTAATTACAAAAAAACCATATATTAAACTAAAAATCCAACTGGGAGGCCTATCCCGAGGATCTGTCGACTAGTTTAAAACATTGTTCCCATCCACACCTACAGATAATAAAAACAACAAGGATTATATTCTGTCTGGAAAGGAAGAGTTAATTGATAGAATAACGCCAGATCTACCCCAAGAAAGTCATCAATAAACGGTTTCCATGTTTCTTAAAATTTAGTCGCCGTATCTAAAGTACGGCTTCTGGTTTTTCTTTCTAGAGTTAAGAAAGACATTACATGAGAAAGCCGCTGAAATAATGTCAGAGAATCCGAGTCTTTCCATTTAAGTAAAATGGCTCTTCTAGCTCATCGTGAAGAAAAAACTATAACTCAATCTGTAGAAGTAGGTAAACAACCTACATCTGTAATTCCAAAAGGAGCAGTTGCAGTTCAGGGGATTCCGTTGTAATTGAATAACCAGAATCGTTGATAGAGTTTTTAAAATATCTTTCCAAAATGTCTCCAACATGGAGCATGACCAAAACATATGAAGCCACCTCAGCACTGCATCTATCACAAGTAGAGCTCGTATTGTTATGGAATCCAGAGGACCCCAAAAACCAGAAGCAATAGATATACACCACAACACAGGGTTACTTAAACAAAAGTAGTTTTTAATTATATTTGAACAAGAAAACAGAATTAAACTTCAACTTATTACTTAACCTACTTAATCCCCCCCCCCCCCCCATACTAATGTGTGTAATGTATATTTAAGATTGGAAAAGTTCTTTAGATCATAGTCCAATCTCACTGGTTGCAGGCAATTCTTGTACTGTGCACAGAAGTTAGCATTAACAAAGTTCACCTGCCTTTGGTGCTTAACAGGCAAATGGTTACCACTCAGGAGGGTTCTTGCTTGTCTTTCCAGGACATCTGCAGCTGATTCCTTCTCAATCAGTCTTGCTGACGAAACTTGCACCCTTCAGGGTTCTCCAGATGATCCTCTTTCTTTCAGATTGCCAGTCTTCTCCTTTGACCAGGCAGCCTTCCTAAGTTTGCCAGCTTGTCCTTCAGGAACTGATTTCTGTCTCTCTCCTCTCTGTTTCACACCCTCCCTCTCTGAGAGCAAAACTGTTCTCCTCTACCTGCAAAGATCACATGCTCTCCCAGGCAAGCTGCTGTCGATACCTTGTTGCCTCCTGCAAAAAGCCTTCTGAAAAAGTCCTGCAAATATTCTGTGTTTTAAAATGTGCACGTGCAAGCTGCTCTAACAATTCCTCCCAAACCACTTCTAAATACTCTCACAGTATTAGGAAAGATGTGAGCTAGTTTATCTGTAGACGAATCAGCTCTATGAACTATTTTACACTGTATTAAAGAATGATGTGCACAAAGTGAAGAAGTATGAACTAGACTAGAAATTCTTCCCCATGTTTCAGGAGATAATGTTAGTTGAAGTCCAGATTCCCATGTTTGTCGAATGTTATCCATGCGGACTGGTCTCAAATTTAATATAAGAGTATAAATAGGACCAATTAAACCCTTCAGAAAGGGGTTTAACTGGAACAAAGTGTAAAGTAAATCTGGTTGTTGTAATGTTAGATAATTAGACATGACCGTATTCAGGAAATTTCTAATCTGTAGATATCTAAAAAATATTTAGATGGTAAATTATATTTGGTAGAAAGTTGTTCAAAAGACATCAGCGATTAAATCTACAAAAGAGATAATTCCTTTAGTCTTTCAAATAAGGAAGAGTAGATGGTGTAAAAAAAAATAAGATATATAATATTAGCCAAGGCAAAATATTTTAGTCCAAAATCCTTTGAAATTGAAGTTAAATACGTAATGAATATTTAATAATTGGATTGGAAATCTACTTACTGATCTCAGATAGTCTAAAGGTCATGCTGGTCCCTAATAAGAAACTAAGGAATAATTCTGCATAGATTTCAATTCCAAATCCACCCAGAGTGGACGAGCAAATTTATCCAAGTAATAAATCCAAAAAAATCATATTGTGAATATTAACTGCCCAATGGTAAAATCTCTAATTCGTTAAGGCCAGACGACCATCCTCTGTAAGTGAAGCTCATTCAATCTGGCCCCCTGACCATTCCAAATATAAGATGAAATCTTAGAATCAATATTATCAAAATAAGATTTCGGAATAAAAATTGAGACAGTTTGAAATGTTGAAATAGTTTGAAATGTTTTCAGGAACTGGTTTTATGCCCAACCACCAGCTGGTTCATACTGTAGTTTTCCCATGGACCCAGTCTGGAGTATATATTATTTAGATGGTAATAGGTCCCTCCAGCCCCATTCTGCCCAATTACACCCATTTAACCTCCACCCCCCATTAAGTTTTGAATGGTGGAAGGAATCCGGAGCCTCCGGGGAAACCCACACAGACATGGGGAGAATGTAGACTCCTTACAGACTGCACCGATTCTAACCCCGTTCCCAATCCCGTTAACAGCATAGCGCTAACCACTAGGCCAACCGTTGTCGCTCACTTTTATAAAAGGTTAAAAATTCAGGCAAACGCGAAACCTACAGATGCCAGGGTCCAGTACAGTGCTAATAAAAACTCAGCAGGTCACGCAGCAACCTGAAAGCATCCTGAAGAGGGACTCAGGCCCGAAACGGCAACTGCTTTGCGTATGTTACCTGACCTGCTGAATTTCTCCAGAACTTTTGCGTCCACTAATTTTAAATCTGCCTCTGTCCACAGATCTCTGTCGATGATCACCCCAGATCGTGCTATCAGGCTACATTTAGTTTTGGTCATATGTTAAAGAAGCTTCGTTTTATTTTAGGCACCTCTTTGTAAGGAGCTTGTATGTTCTCCCCGTGTCTGTGTGGGTTTTCCCGGGGTTTCCGGTTTCCTCCCATCCTTCAAAACGTATTGGAGTGTAGGTTAATGGGGTGTAAACTGGGCAGCATAGACTGAATTGGCCCGTTAACCGTGCTGTATATCTAAATTAGTTTTTTTAATTTAAGTCCGTGCCATCCAATTACACCCCATTAACCTACAACCCGGTACGTTTTGAAGGGTGGGAGGAAACCGATGCCCCTGGGGAAAACCCACGCAGACATGGGGAGAATGTAAAACTCCTTACAGACAGCGCGGAATTCAAACCCAGGTCCTGATTGCTGATGCTGTAGCACCGTTGCGCTAACCGCTATGCGAACCGTACCACCCCAAACTGTGTCACGCGCTATCCAGGAAGCAGACAAAAAAAAGTCACCATACCTGGTGCCACATTGGATTTAACCATGTGGTTTAAAACAAACCACTGGTTAAACCAGGTTCAAACTGGGTTTCCATCACTTTAACACATGCACATATCAAAGCATTAGTCCTGTGAGAGCGCCATTCTTGGCCACCAAAACCTGACTGCCCCTTGGTGCCCCACAGGAGTAGCCACCACTCTGCACCGCCATCACCGCTCCCCTCGTTCTCCCAATAACCGCCACCTTTCCCATGGTTGATGTAACCACCATCTCAATGCTTCCGTGACGGGTGGGCGGCACGGTTCGTGCAACGTTGTTACGGCACCAGTGACCCAGGTTCGAATCCGATGATGTTTGGAAGGGGCTTGCATGTTCTCCACGTGTCAGCATGGGTTTTGCCCGGGCTCTCTGATTTCCTCCCACCCTTCAAAACGTACCAGGGTTTGGAGGTCAATTGGACGGCACGAACTCGTGGACCAGAAGGGCCTGTTACCATGCTGTATGTCAAAAAAAATATAAAGGTCTATTCCATTCATCAGTGTGTTTCCTTTCCCTCTGCAGTGAAGTTATTCGAGGTGATTGAGTCAGAGAAAACACTCTACCTGGTGATGGAGTATGCAAGTGGAGGTAAGACCTTTCTCCATGGTTTGCTTGAAAATGTTGTAGATCTAGACGCCCAAGTTCATCCCTCTGGCTCCTTCACAGAGTCAGTGGAACCAACTCCCATCAATGGTACTGGAATTTAATTTTTTAAAAATTTAGACGTACAGCACAGAAACAGGCCATTTGGGCCCATGAGTCCGTGCCGCCCAATTACACCCAGTTAACCTACACCCCCGGTACGTTTCGAATGATGGTAGGAAACCAGAGCCCTAGTGGAAAACACAGGGAGAACGTACAAACTCCTTACAGACAGCGTGGGATTCGAACCCCGGTCCCGATTGTGTAAACGCGTTGCGCAAACCTCTACGCCAACTGTGCAGCCAACATTTTGGGTGTGATCTCTTTGTCTGAACTCACAGATTCTAGTGCAAACCTTGTGAATCACATGCTGATGGAACCTTTCGTATCCTGTTTTTTTTAAAAATTTTACAAAAAATGGACTCTTCACAATAAATGTTAAATTTAAATTTTAAATTTTGATATTAAATATGCAGCACGGTAACAGATCCTCCGGCCCGTGAGCCTGTGCTGCCCAGTTACACCCAACTGACCTTCAACCACCCCCCCCCCCCGTATGTTTTGAATGGTGGGAGGAAACCGGAGCCCTCAGGAAAACCTATGCAGATACAGGGAGAACATCCAAACTCCATACAGACAGCTCGAGGCATGAATCCCAGTCGCTGGCCCTGTAACAGCGATGTGCTAATCTCTCCACTACAAAAGGAAAATCATTCAGAGGCTGTTTCCACCCTTACTTCCCCATCACTGGGCCTTGTTACATTCCATTCACACCAATACCACCACTGTGGCACCTTGTTACTACTCCGCCCCCCCATTGTCCCTCAGTGTCCCGTGACAGAAAGACTGTGGACCTTTCCCCAGAGTCCCCTCATGTCGGCTGCACCAAGCCTCATTGAGTCCCTCGGCAGCATTTTGCAGCCTGGTATGTGCCCGTCGGCAGCATTCTCTTACTGATATCTCCATGCGCTAAAAGACCAACAGGTTTCGGGCAGATCGAAGTGCTTCAAGTTGATGGTCTTCCCCCCCCCAGCTTGATCTACCGAGCTGCTGCTGGGGATGAACTGTGACAAGGACCCAAACGTCCTTCCCCACACTCTTAGCAAATCTGCATTCAGCAAAGAGGTGAGCGACTGCCTCCACTCAACTGCAGTCATCACGGGGACAAGGTGCATGGTGGGTGATATTCCGGGTGCACAGGAAGGATCTGACTGGGAGGGCTCCTCTCACCATCAGCCAGGCCAAGTCCTGGTGCTTGTTTGTGAGCCCTGGTCATGAGACGTTCCGCCAGATGGTTTGCTCAGGGAACCATCCCACTAGGTCCATAATGTCCTCTCAGTGTCGTTCCCTGCTCACCACTGCCTGGATGGCCTCTGGTCAAAGGTGTTTGTCTGGCGGGGAAAAAACTTTCCCACGAAAGATAGCAAAGCCCAGCTGACTGGGTCATCGTGCGGCAACGGGGGCCAGGCCCACCCTTCGCCACACTTGGGCCAGGTAGAACCTCAGCACACAGCTGTCGGTGCTTGGATCCACACCCAACTTGGTGCAGCCACACCTGAAGGTGGTCATCAGGACGAGGCCCACATTGGGTATGCCCTGGTGACTTGAACGCGGCGACCCTTCGGAGGTGGGGTGGGGGCTACAGCAGTTACCGAGAATACTGCGTTGAGAGGAAGCACCGCGCCTGGATTAGCTTAAAGATGGCTCCTCTGCTTTGCTGCAGAATTTATGTGGGGCAGTGACCTCCCTGCCTCATTCAAAGTTGTTTTTAAGCCCAATTTCCCATATTATCCCAGACCCACTCGGATCGTCCAATCCAAACCAATATCATCTTCAATTGCACAACTAGAATCTATGGGAATATTTAAATTTATGCAAATGAGCTGCTGGCACAACACATGGTTGGCTGGTTAATCGAATGTGCAAATTTGCCTGTGATGTCAGTCGGTTTCCAGGGAGATTCTGCCATCCAATCAGGATGCAATCTGCGTGTGTAGGCGGCAACAACGAATGTCAGCCTGTGGGCGATGAGCCCCCTTTTGCCAAGTAATTGGCAGCTGCTTTGGAATGCAGCCTATTTGCCACCTGTTCCTTGCCAAGACCCCTCCCCCCGCCCAGTGGCCCCGGTCCTGGGGAGAGCAGTGGTTGCCTCTTTTCCCCATGGTGGCCGGGCCACGCAGGTGTTCGAGGAAAGGGGGAGGTGGGGGGAGAAGGGAGGCTCGGTGTGGGGTAGAGAGAAACGAAGAGGCGATGAGTTGAGCGGAGTTTGGATACGAGCCCATGGGTCAGTCCAACGTGGGCAACTCGAGTCAAGTTTATTGTCACCCGACGAGGCAGCATTCTCTGGTCCTCGGTGGAAAACACGCAGACACTCAACTAGATATAGCACATATACAGACAGACAATACACGTGCAGGACAAGCATTCATATACACAAATAGATAAATATAACTTCATGAATATGAGAGTCTCGAATGGTGAGTGCGACCAGTTCCTTTGGTCATTCTCGCTGCCCGTGGGAAGAAGCTGTTCCTCGGCCTGGTGGTGCTGGCTCTGATCCTCCTGCATCTCTTCCCCGATGGGGTGTTGGGGGTCCTCAATGATTTTGTGCGCCCTCTTCAGACAACAATCCCTGTAGATTACATGGATGGGCGAGGAGGGAACTCGAATGATCCTCTGTGCCATTCTTATGGTCCTGTGGATTGACCTCAGATCAGAGAGATTATATCTGATGGGGACAATGAGGAGATGGAAAGTCAGGTCAGGAGGGGAGGTTTGGGGGGAGGGGTTAAAGGTTTGTGAGGGTTTGGCAGAGGTAAGGGTGCAAGAGAGGGGGTTGGGGGAGAGGCAGTGGTGGGAATCTCAGCGTGGGCCCACATTGTTCTTAGGTTCCCAGTGAGGTAGAGACGAGAAGCAGGAGGTTATTCAGTTCAGTTCATTGTGTCTGGAAGAGCCATCAACTAGTCCCACAGCAAGGGAACAACGCAGAGTCCGTGCCAACCCTCCCCCACCCATTGGCACCAATCCATCCCAACCAAAACTCCCGAGGTTCCACCCTCCGCCCACACATTTGCAGTGGCAAATTGGCTCGCACATCTTGGGAGGGAACAGGAGGAGCCAGGGGAAAGTCACGGGGCCAACGGGCAAACTCCATACAGCAGCACTGAGGTCAGGACTGAAGCTGGGCTTTGGAATTGCAGCCGTGATGCAGGTCTTCCCAGCTGCACCATCTGTGGAGTTCACACACCCTTTGCATTTGCTTCAGTTTTCCTGCAAGAGTCATGCTTCATCTTCATCCAGTTCCCCTTTGAGTTTATAAACAATTAGCAGGATACCCAGTGTTTTCCAGGAAATAAAACACTCAGTTGTTGACCAAGTGATTGAAACAAAACACTCCAAGAACTTCACGGTAATCTCATATACATTTGTGCACGTCTGGAGGCCTGACCCCTGAGATGGGCTTATCGCTGCTGTTCTGTTTCCTGCTGCCTGGTCCTTGCATGTCTAGAAGCATCAACAGTGAGGGGCGGGACTGATGTTCCTCCGCTGTCTCTCACTTTGTCCTTTGTCTGACTATGGCTCGTGAAGAGCTTCTGCAAATGTTGTTTTGGTTTTTTGGGCCCGTATTGAACAGGGTTTGGCCACTTGTTTTTATTTTGAATGTACATTGATGCACAGCCCTGTAACTAACTGAGGAGTCCCCAGTGCAAGTTTCATTTTGTTTTGAACTTCATATGTTAAATTCAATGTGGTCATGATATTCAGCATCAAATGTTACCCTCCTGAACCTCCTGGACATTTCTAGAGGGCTGCATATTGATTTGCATGGAGAACAGTCAAACACAAATATATATATACGGTAAAAGCCAATTCCTGCCATTTAAGCCTAGGCCGCCCACTTGCATCCAAATTAAGCTACGCTTTGAACGGTGGGAGGAAACCCGTGCAGACACTGGGAGAACGGACAAACTCCTCACAGGCAACGCGGGATTTGAACCCAGGTCACTGGCGCTGTAACCGCATTGTACTAATCGTTATAAACGTAGTCCATTCCCCGGCCCTTTGAGACAGTGGATCACGTTCCCACAGTGGGATGTGGAACAGTCTCTGAGTCAGACGCTTGCCTTAATCTGCAAAGAGTGTCTGTGAGAGAATAGCACAGGCCCTTCAGCCCACAACGCCAATGTAAACCCACTCCACTTGATGGACGTTGCTGTGGAAAGTATCCTGCCCGGTCACGTCTCACCTCCCTGGGTCTGGAGTCGATGGATCACTACGGAGCAAGACCACATTGGATTGACCCGTTCTCTATCCTGGGGTTCATCGACTCCAGTTTGAAGAGATTTCATTGGTCGAACACTCCTCCCTCAACCTTGCTGTTGTTCATCCCTGTGAAGGCTCCACCTACCCATGGACATTTGAATGGCAGAACTTGCTAACAAGCACTAGGATTTGGCTGGCTGGTGGTGAGAGGAGTTCTCCCAGTCACATCCTTCCTGTGACGATAGAACATCGCCCCCAACACACATTCTCCTTGTGATGTCTGTGCTGGAGAGGAGACAGTCGCCCACCTCTTTCGTGACTGCAGATTCGCTAAGACTGTGTGGAGAAGGATGCGAGGGTTCTAGTCACGTTTCATCCCAGCAGCAGTGTGACGGAGGACTCTCTGATCAATGGGCTGTTCCCAGGGATGCACACATAGTCCAACATCCAGAATTGCTGGAAGACCATCAACTCGGTGAAGGACGCTACTTTGATCTGCCCGAAACCTGTCGGTCTTCCAGCACACGGTGATGTGGGTGAGGGAATGTTGCTGACAGTCTACGCTGCAGGAGTATGTGCTGAGGGATGCACTGAGGCTTGGGGCAGCTAACACAAAGGGGGGGACTGTGGGGAAGGGGCACAGGCTACCGGGCATTGAGGGGAAGCCCCTCGAACAATGGAAGGAGGAATACCCTGGATGGTGGGGGGGGGGGGGGGGTGGGGGGTGGGGCACAGAGTGGTGATAGTGATGTATAAGTAAAAATAGCAATGAATATTACAATATACAAACACCTGAATGTGACGAAGACACTACTAGGGCAGCACAGTTGGCATAGCGGTTAGTGCAACGCTGTTACTGCGCCAGTGATCACAACCAGGGTTCAAATCCTATGCTGTCTGTAAGGAGTTTGCACGTTCTCCCCGTGTCTGCATGGGTTTACCCCAGGGGGTCTCCAGTTTCCTCTCAGCCTCCAAAAATGTACGGAATGGTGTAAGTTAATTGGGTGGCAGGGGCTTGTGGGCCAGGTCTCATGGACCTGTTACTGTGCTTTCTGTTTACATTTAAATTTATTAAAATGTGAAGAGATTTTGCACAGTTTTCCTGTTTGTTTTTTTTTATTATTAATTGTTTTTGTGGAAGAGGGAATAATTGATCATTAAAAGCATCTTCCAGGTTAGCGGATTGGCTGACACTCAAGTGGTCACCGTGCAGTCTTGTCCTCCATCTCCATGCTTCGTACAAGCCTATCAGGAAGGCCGAGCGATGGAGGCCTGACTAATGGGTCTCAGGCCTTCCCCCTCCGAGCGTTGTCAGTGTGGTTGAGTGGGTGGTCTGTATGACGGAAAGAGTTATCGTGTGCTTTACGATTTCCAGGTGAAGTGTTTGACTACCTCGTCTCTCATGGGAGGATGAAGGAGAAAGAAGCCAGAGCTAAGTTCCGGCAGGTACCACCAACACTTCTACTGGAGTCCATCATCTGTTTGTAATGCCCGAACACCTGTGTCTCTGGTTCCAGTCCTCTCACTCTAGATGGCCAACCTACCCCTCGCATCATCCCAGCTCAATTCAGTCGACAAAGCACCCAGGCTCTCCCCATCCCCTGCTCTCCTGACTTCCTACTTCTCCGCCCTTACCTCTGTGCATCTCTCCCTGATGCTCTATTCCTCCCTCACTCTGCCCCTCCCTCTCTCTCTCCCACCTCTTTTGTGGAATAGTTTATTATGAAAATTTAAAACCCAGAATTACATTCAATTACAATAGAATACATAAAAAGAAAAATATATATGGACAATATACAACCCCAAACCCCCCCTACCTCACAATTGCGCCCCCCTACCTCACAATTGCGCCCCCTTACCTCCCAATTGCGCCCCCCTACCTCCCGATTGTGCCCCCCCACCTCCCGATTGCGCCCCCCCCACCTCCCGATTGCGCCCCCCCACCTCCTGATTGTGCCCACCCACCTCCCGATTGTGCCCCCCACCTCCCGAATGCGCCCCCCCACCTCCCGAATGCGCCCCCCCACCTCCCGAATGCGCCCCCCCAACCTGCCGATTGCGCCTCCCCATCGCGCCCCCCTACCTCCCCATCGCGCCCCCCTACCTCCCCATCGCGCCCCCCTACCTCCCCATCGCGCCCCCCCTACCTCCCCATCGCGCCCCCCCTACCTCCCCATCGCGCCCCCCTACCTCCCCATCGCGCCCCCCTACCTCCCCATCGCGCCCCCCTACCTCCCCATCGCGCCCCCCTACCTCCCCATCGCGCCCCCCTACCTCCCCATCGCGCCCCCCTACCTCCCCATCGCGCCCCCCTACCTCCCCATCGCGCCCCCTACCTCCCCATCGCGCCCCCCTCTACCTCCCCATCGCGCCCCCCTCTACCTCCCCATCGCGCCCCCCTCTACCTCCCCATCGCGCCCCCCTCTACCTCCCCATCGCGCCCCCCTCTACCTCCCCATCGCGCCCCCCTCTACCTCCCCATCGCGCCCCCCTCTACCTCCCCATCGCGCCCCCCTCTACCTCCCCATCGCGCCCCCCTCTACCTCCCCATCGCGCCCCCCTCTACCTCCCCATCGCGCCCCCCTCTACCTCCCCATCGCGCCCCCCTCTACCTCCCCTCGCGCCCCCCCTCTACCTCCCCATCGCGCCCCCCCTCTACCTCCCCTTCGCGCCCCCCCTCTACCTCCCCATCGCGCCCCCCCTCTACCTCCCCATCGCGCCCCCCCTCTACCTCCCCATCGCGCCCCCCTCTACCTCCCCATCGCGCCCCCCTCTACCTCCCCATCGCGCCCCCCTCTACCTCCCCATCGCGCCCCCCTCTACCTCCCCATCGCGCCCCCCTCTACCTCCCCATCGCGCCCCCCTCTACCTCCCCATCGCGCCCCCCTCTACCTCCCCATCGCGCCCCCCTCTACCTCCCCATCGCGCCCCCCTCTACCTCCCCATCGCGCCCCCCTCTACCTCCCCATCGCGCCCCCCTCTACCTCCCCATCGCGCCCCCCTCTACCTCCCCATCGCGCCCCCCTCTACCTCCCCATCGCGCCCCCCTCTACCTCCCCATCGCGCCCCCCTCTACCTCCCCATCGCGCCCCCCTCTACCTCCCCATCGCGCCCCCCTCTACCTCCCCATCGCGCCCCCCTCTACCTCCCCATCGCGCCCCCCTCTACCTCCCCATCGCGCCCCCCTCTACCTCCCCATCGCGCCCCCCTCTACCTCCCCATCGCGCCCCCCTCTACCTCCCCATCGCGCCCCCCTCTACCTCCCCATCGCGCCCCCCTCTACCTCCCCATCGCGCCCCCCTCTACCTCCCCATCGCGCCCCCCTCTACCTCCCCATCGCGCCCCCCTCTACCTCCCCATCGCGCCCCCCTCTACCTCCCCATCGCGCCCCCCTCTACCTCCCCATCGCGCCCCCCTCTACCTCCCCATCGCGCCCCCCTCTACCTCCCCATCGCGCCCCCCTCTACCTCCCCATCGCGCCCCCCTCTACCTCCCCATCGCGCCCCCCTCTACCTCCCCATCGCGCCCCCCTCTACCTCCCCATCGCGCCCCCCTCTACCTCCCCATCGCGCCCCCCTCTACCTCCCCATCGCGCCCCCCTCTACCTCCCCATCGCGCCCCCCTCTACCTCCCCATCGCGCCCCCCTCTACCTCCCCATCGCGCCCCCCTCTACCTCCCCATCGCGCCCCCCTCTACCTCCCCATCGCGCCCCCCTCTACCTCCCCATCGCGCCCCCTCTACCTCCCCATCACGCCCCCCTCTACCTCCCCATTGCGACCCCTCTCCCACCATCTCCCTCTCTCTCCCCTCTGCTGTGCGTGGTTCACTGAAAGACTGGCTCAGACAGACCCTTCATTGTCTGCTGGCTGGTGGATCAGACCCTGGTCAGTAATTACCCCTCCACAACTCCCTATCCCAGCCAGAGTGCTGTGTGTATTGCACCTCTCTCACTCAGGCTGGCTGGTTGCTTCAGTGACGTATCAGTGGATAAATGCGCAGAGAGAAATGAAGGGACCAGACACCCAGCACTTTAACTGCCCTCTGACTTCTCTCCCAGATCGTGTCAGCCGTGCAGTACTGCCACCAGAGGAACATTGTGCACCGGGATCTGAAGGTAGGCAGCAGGACACCATGCTCGCTCTGGTTTAACTTTGGATGGGGTTACTGCGGGTGGTTTGGTCTCGCTGCACTCCCTCACCCTCCGGTTCCCCTCCTCATTTCACTAACCAGTTACAACAGCACAGTGCTTCAGGACACACTTCACACCAACAGAGTACTGCTGCCTTTGGCTGAGTTCAGTACAGCAAGATCCCACGGGGATCACAGCGTGAACGAAGACGCCCTGGGGTCGTTGAGAAAAGGTTTATTGTTGGCTGAGGGTGACAGGATTGGGAGGGAACCCCATGACGTGCGACGGGAGCTCCTCTGCTCAAGATCAGAAGAAGGTGCGGAAAGCAGTGAATGCATTTCCGAATGTCGTAGAGTTTTCCCTTCTCTCCGAAGCTCCGTTGACGGTTCCCAGGATAAGCAGCCGACATCCTGAAGGACCCATCACCCCCCGCACACACTCTCATCTCCCTCCTCCGATTGAGCAGAAGGCTCGTGAAATAGGCTTAAAGACTTCCCTGCAGCCATTGGGCTCCTGACTGAACCCCACCACAGTGCTTTCACACTACCCACACTTGGTTCTGACTGATCTTCCTTTTCAATGCAATCCGATACATGGCTGATTGAATTCTTTTTTTATATGTAGAGATGCAGCATGGTAACAGACCCTTCTGGACCACATACCTGTGCCACCCAATTACATCCAATAACCTACAAATGCCACGCAGACACGGAGAAAGTCCAAGCTCCTAACGGACAGCGCTGCAATGTTAGCAATAACCTCAGAATCAGAATTTATTGTCATGAACAAGTTGCAAAATTAGTTGTTTTGCGGCAGCCTCACAGATCAAACATTCATATAAACCACCTTACAATTAGTGCCCGAAAAGTCTAAGTAAGGCAGTGTATGTTTCATTGATCGTTCCTGAATCTGATGGCGGAGGGGAAGAAACTGTCCTTGTGTCACTGAGTGCTCTTCTTCAGGCTCCTGTACCGACGATAGCAGAGTGAAGAGGGTGGTGGGGGTCCTTGAGGATAGAAGGCACTTTTTTAAGACACCGCCTCATGTCGATGTCCTCGATGGAGTGAAGTCTGGTCCCTGTGATGTTGCAGGCCGAGTTAACAACACTCTGAAGTTTATTCTTGTCCTGAGAATTGGCATCTCTATACCAGACAATGAGGCAACCAGTCAGAATACTCTCCACAGTGCACCTGTAGAAGTTTTCAAGAGTCTTCGGTGACATACAGAATCTCCTCAGACACCTCACAGAGTATAGCCGCTGGCGAGCCTTCTTTGTGATGGCATTAACCTGTGAGTTTGTTCGCAGAACAACCCTTCTCGCTGCACCAGGCGTTTTTCTTTCAAATACACGCCTTAAAAGCTACAAACCTCTGTCCCTCCCCGATTGGTTGAGGTTTTACATTAGTGCTTCATGGTTCAGACAGATGATGCCCATGCAACTGCACCATACACCTGGATGTCTGCATCAGCACCTGAATCCATACAGCCTTTGACCTTAGACCATGAGCGTCGATAGATCCCTTCTCCAGTGAACCCAAACCTGGCTCAACCCATGGCCAGGCCATTGACGGACCCATCCCTTTGGGTCCCTATTGGGAACTCAGGGTGTCCGCCCACTCCAGTTTCTTCCACTTTCCACCGGCCCCCACCTGAGCTCCCAAAACTTCTTCAACCATTCAGTGTGATCATAGTCACTGCACCGACATCCCCATACCACCTAGATTTCAGATTTATTGTCGGGTTTCGTGCGTGACATCACAAACAGCCCTGAGAATCTTTTTCCTGCGAGCGCAGCAGAATTAACACTTATTGGTTTTATTCGTCTATTTATTGGTCGTCCTTCGGTTCGACGAAGTCACCTTGTTGTGCAGTACATCTGTGGACTCAAAGGTTGCAGTCCCAGTCTGGAAGCGCTGAGTCTAGTGCAATGAGGGTCACTGGAAGTCCATTGTTGTAATAACTGTGGCTTCTGCTTTGTGATGGCGTTCACGGTTTTCCATCAGTTTTTGGCAGCGCCCATCTTCGAAACTGGTGTAAGCTTCATAGCACAGGGCTCGCCAACAGGACCTGCCAGCAGCCGCAGCTTCTAGTTCTCTTGGCTGGAGGCCACAGTAACATAGGGTTTCCTTCATAGCGTCTTTATAGCGCTTGCAAGGATGACCTTGAGGACTCCTTCCTGTCTTCAGTTCACTGGTGAGGCCATTCTGATGACGTGTCCCACCCACCTGGCATCTGGGCTTTGATAATCAGGGACTCCATGCTGATGGACTTTAGACACAGTCTTGCCAACGGATGCCAAAGATGGAACAGAGGGCGCGCATGTGAAATTTCTCCAGTTTTTTGATGTGACGTCAGTAGAGAGTCTAGGTCTTGCATCCATTTAGGAGAGAAGGGATGACCACAGCTTTGTGGAAATGCAGATGTTGTGTTGATTGAGCGCTCTGGTACACAGCCTCCCCAGAGCTGGCTGGCCTTACTGCTCCAGAAGTCAATTTCTTTGTCCAAAGACCCATCACTCGAGATGATGCTCCCCAAGTATGTGAAGCTGTTTACTTTTGTCAGCTGGGTGTTTCAGCGGTGATTTTTGATTCTATGGTGTTGGTGTTTGGCACGGACTGATGGAGAACTTCAGTCTTGTTCGGGTTGATGGTCAGATCAAAGAGTGTAGCAGCATCTGAGAATTTGTCAGCAATAACTGTAGATCGCTGTCTCTGTTGGACAAGAGCGCAAGTCATCAGCAAAAAGGGGTTCTTGAATGAACTCTAGAGGCTCTTCGTCCGTGCGTTCAAGCAGCGAAGGTCAAAGAGAGAGCCATCCAGTCAGTACCTGATGTCCACTCCCTTCTCCAGACCTTGGGCAGCATGTGACAACATGCAGGTGAAGAACAGGCTGAACAAGACTGGGGCGCATACACAACCCTGCCTCACCCCGTTAGAAATGGCAAATGCAGCTGATGTGTCACCACTGCAGAGGACTGGTCCTGTCACGGAGCAGCTGAATTGTCTTTATGAATTTCCTTGGGCATCCATTACATCTCAGGATGATCCAAGAGTCTCCCTGTTTACAGTGTCAAATCCCTTGGTCAGGTCAATGAAGGCAGAGTAAAGAGCCTCATTCTCCTCGATGCACTTCTCCTGAACTTGTCTCATGGCAGATATCTTGTCCATTGTTCTCTGTTCTGGCCGAAAGCCACACTGCGCCTCCGGGAGATTCCTCTCCGAGACAGTGACAAGTCTGTGCAGAAGGAGGCGGGCGAAAATCTTGCCTGCGATAGACAGCAGTGAGTCCTTCTGGCATTTCCACAGTTCGATTTGCTTCCTTATTTTTGTAGAGAGCTGCGATGATTTGCCAGGAATCGCCTCTGTGATCCAGATGTCTTCCAGGATGTCTTGGAATGCCTGTAATGCATTTAGGCTGAGAACTTTGAGGATCTCGGCAGGAAGACCATCCTGCCCTGTTGCTTTATTTGAATTCATCTGCAGTATTTCTTTATTGATCTCACCAGCAGAGAGCGACAGGTCTAGATCACCCAGGACTGGTGGCTGAAATGGTCTCGTGGTTTTCATCAAACCAATCTTGATGCCCTCAGGTTTTCATTCCGAGTATGGTTGTTGCAGTCTTCACTGAACTGCTTCCACTTTTCAGAACAGGTTCCCACAGGTGGTGAATTGGTGGAGAGCTTTTCATTAAAGTGCATCTGAAACCATTGGGCTCAACCTGGTCTGGCGATGTTGAATGACCCTCTGGATAGTCTTTGATTGTTTACGATGCAATGGGGCCACGTGCAGGTTGAGGACCGACCGAATCAGCCTGTGGTCTATATGGTCAGCAGCTTATATGGCCCGGGTGATGGTGACATCCCATGACGTAGGCAAGTAGGTGCCAGTGTTTGGACCTCGGATGCATCCAAGTTGTTTTGTCCTTGTTTCCCCGTCTGAACATCGGGTTAGCAATGGACAGGTCATTGCTCAGCTCACCTACTCAGAAGCAGCAGGCCATCACAGTTCAGTTTTCCCTCTCCATGTCTCCCAAGTTCTGTCCCAATTGTCGCTATCTATCCCCACCCTCGCATTGAAGTCGCCCGAGATGACGAGGTTGTTTGCTGGAAGGGGTTGTCCGAATAGACTGGTCCAGGACCTCGTGGAAACGTTCCTTGTCTTTGGATGAACTCGTGAGAGTTAGTGCATAGACACTGACGTTGGTGATGTGCTGGACTTGACAAAAACTAAGCGGAATTTCACGATACGTTCATTGATTCTAGTGGGTAGGGGAGGGGGACGTTCTTCTGTGGAGCAGTTTTGATTGCAAAGCCTACTCCATGGATCCTGTTGTCACTCTGTGTTTTTCCTTTCCAAAAAAACGTATATGCACTCCCTGCAATGAACCCTCATCTGCAAGCCTGGTCCCACTGAGTGCAGCGATGTCAATGCGATAACGGTGACATTTATCACCATGAGCGCTGCTCGTTTTTCAGGCTTGGCCACTTGTCTCTATCCAGCAAGGTGGAGACATTTCAGGCTCCAAAACGGAGTTTTCTTTGATTTATTTTTCTTGTATGTCATCCGCTAAAGAGATGATCTGCCAGCTGCAGTGAGTGAGTGGGGCAGGCAATGTTTGGGGTCCATCCAGGTTTGTGGCTAAGATTGCCAGCGGGGGTCTTCGGCTGTGGCTTCACCACTCCCCCATCGCCACAGGGCTTGATGATTTGGGTTCATTGAGATGGATTGCACAACAGAAACCTGCGCCTGATGGAGTTTGAACAGCTGTTGCACAGAGGACGATCCCACTCTCTCGGCAGAAGAGACCTTGATCCAATGGTGCGGACAACCGTTACGGCTGGAGACCTCTCTTGCTGCAGTGGATGACCAGGATGTCTAAGTGTCAGCGCTCCACAACGCCCCCTGGGTCTGCCTTCTTGGCTGTTGGCCCATTAATCGGTCTCTTCCGCTTAATCCAGCAGGGCCAGGCTTTACATACTGGGATTATCAGTTCCCCTACCTCACCAAGGTTCAAAGACCCATCAGCTACCCTCACCTGGTTTAGCCCGTCTGCCGAGATGGTTTACTGGGGTGTGGCCACAGCGCGTGCTACAGCTACTTAGAGCCACAGGTGGATGAGCTGCACACAAAGGTCATGCCAGGCCCCCCCACCAGAGGTTCTACCCCTCCCTAGATACCCCATACCCCCCATTGGTAGTGAGTGGACAAACCTATATGCAATGTACACATGTAAACAAATAAAGAAATGTAAACAAATTGTGCAATACCGAGAGAAACAAACATCAATAAAGTGCATAAGTAAGAGTCCATAAATGAGTCCCTGATTGAGTTTGTCGTTGAGGAGACTGATGGTGGAGGGGGAGCAGCTGTTCCTGAACCTCGTGGTGCGGGTCTTGTAGCCATGAACGAAGATTGGATGACAGCAGTTGTAAGGAGTTTGAATTCTTTTGGGGGGTTTGGGGTGATGCAGAAATGCAAGTTGTTGTTGTAACGTGGCCCCTTCTGTGGCTGAAGTACCCAAGGAGCAGAGGTGGCGCTTGGAGCCCACTGATGGCTGGAGGCTTTGGCAGAGTTTCAACAGCGTGCGTCTCATCAAGTGCGGACCTTTGGTTAACTCGTTTCCTGTTTTGCCTCCCAATCTTCCTCCCTCCCTCCTGTTGCCCCTCCCCATCGCCACCTCCCTCCTTCCCCAGGCCGAGAACCTCCTCCTCGACGCTGACTGCAATATCAAGATTGCGGACTTTGGCTTCAGCAATGAGTTCCAGTTTGGCAGCAAGTTGGACACCTTCTGCGGGAGCCCCCCATACGCGGCCCCCGAGCTCTTTCAGGGCAAGAAGTACGATGGCCCAGAGGTGGACATCTGGAGCCTGGGGGTCATCCTCTATACCCTGGTCAGTGGCTCTCTGCCATTCGATGGCCAGAATCTAAAGGTGGGTCCCCCTTCGGGTATCCTCTGCTCTCCGTCCACCTCCCTCTGTCTGCACACACAATCTGTTCCCT
Organism: Narcine bancroftii; assembly: GCF_036971445.1. Taxonomy (NCBI): domain Eukaryota; kingdom Metazoa; phylum Chordata; class Chondrichthyes; order Torpediniformes; family Narcinidae; genus Narcine; species Narcine bancroftii. Next base: position 75,010,013 of record NC_091481.1, read on the forward strand.
CCCCCCACCCCCACCCACTCGCCCACACCTCCCTGCTCTCCTCATTCAGAAGGCTCCAGAATGAAGGGATAGACCAAATCCTGTTCAATCCCAACCCGTCTGTGTGGAGTTAGCACGCTCTCCCCCAGCTGGTGGGGTTTCCTCACATCCCAAGGACGAGCGGGATAATTGGCTGCCCTAAATTACCCCCAGTGTGTAGGAGAGTGATAGATATCTGGGGGGAGGGGGAGTTGAGGGGAAGGTTGAGTGCATTGGAGTTGGAGTGTTATAAACAGAGGCCCTTCAGCCCAACACATTCATGCAGACATTGCTACTCATCTTACCAATCCCATACAATGCCCTCCATAATGTTTGGGACAAAAACACTTCTATTTATTTTCCCCTGTTTGTGTGTGCACCACAGTTTTAAATTTGTAAACTAACAATTCACATCATTAAAATGGACATTCCAGATTTTATTCAAGGTTATTTGTATACATTTTGGTTTGACCATGTAGATATTACAGCACTTTTTGTACATTGTTCCCCCATTTCCGGGAACAATAACGTTTGGGACATTTGGCTTCACAGATGTATGCGAGTCCTCAGGTATGTTTAATTGCTTCATTGGTGCAGGTATAAGAGAGCTGGGCTGGCTTCTAAGCTTTGATCATCTTTGGAGTCTGTATTTGCCATTTTCAACACCAATGAAAGTTACAGAAGCCTTCATGAGGCTGAAAAACAAGAATAAAACACAAAGAGACATCACCCAAACATTAGGATGACCAAAAATCAACAGGTTGGAACATCATTAAGAAGAAAGAGTGTACTGGTGAGCTCAGTAATCACAAAGGGGCTGGTAGGCCAAGGAAGGCCTCCACTGCTGGTGACAGAAGAGTTCTCACCATAATGAAGAAAAATCCTCAAATGCCTGTCCGACAGCTCAGAAACATTCTTCAGGAGGCAGGTGTGGGTGTGTCAACGACTATTTCCACAGAAGACTTCATGAACAGAAATACTCCAAGATGCAAACCACTAGTTATTCACAGAATCAGGACGGCCAGATTACAGTTTGCCAAGAAGTATTTAAAAGAGCCTGCAGAATTCTGGAGAAAGGGCCTGTGGGCAGGTGAGACCAAGATTAACCTGTATCGGAGTGATGGCGAGAGCAAAGTGCGGAGGCGTAAAGGAACTGCCCAAGATCCAAAGCGTCCCACCTCATCTGTGAAACATGGTGGTGGGGGTGTTGTGGCCTGAGTGTGTCTGGCTGCCACAGGGACTGGCGCACCTACCTTCACTGATGATGTCCCTGCTGATGGCAGGAGCAAAATGAATTCTGAGGAGAGTAGAAACATCTGCACAAATTTGAGCAAATGCCCCCAAACTCATTGGACGGTGCTTCATGCTACAGTGATCCCAAACACGCTGCTAAAGCAACAAAGGAGGTTTACAAAACTAAAAACTGGACAATACTTGAATGGCAAAGTCCTTCACCTGATCTAAATCCAATTGAACATCCCTTCCATATGTCGAAGAGAAAATTTTAGGGGACAAGCCCCTGAAACAAGCAGGAGCTGAAGATGGCTGCAGGAGGGGCCTGGCAGAGCATCACCAGAGAAGATACTCAGCACCTGGTGATGTCAATGAATCACAGACCAAGCAGTCGTTGCCTGGAAGGGACAGACCATTGCTACATCCCAAATACTATGGTGCCCAGATATGGGGGATCTATGTATAAAAAGTGCTGTAATTTCTACGTGGTCGAACCAAAATGAACACAAATACCCTGAATAAAATCTGGAATGTGCATTTTAATGACATGTGAATTGTTTGATTACAAATTTAAAACTGTGGAGCACGGGGTCAAATAAAGGGGAAAAGTGTCTTTGTCCCAAACATTATGGAGGGTGCTGTCTCTCCAAAGCAGCTGTCAGCTATTCCTCCATCCCCTTCACATTCATTTGTCTCTCTAGAAGCTTCTTAAATGTTACCAATGTACAGTAAAACCCTCAGTATGCAGCACCAGTGGGGATTGGTAGATGCCAGATAAGTAAATTTTCTGGTTGCTTGAGATTGTGGGGTTGGCAAGCTATTGGCAAGGCGCACCAATTTTAGATTTTCTTAATTTTTTTGCCTATTTCTGCAATATTTTTGCCAGTTGCTTGAATTCCGGATAACAGGGGCTTTACTGTATCTTCCTCCACCTCTACCCCAAGCACTCTCGCCACTCTCCATGTAAAAAATATTTGAACATTCACATCTCCCTTGAACTTGCTTCCTCTCAGCTTAAATGCGTTTCCGTGAAGCTCCATATCCCGTCAGGGGGCATCGCTGCATGGGATGGGAACTGCTCCACCCAAGACCGCAGCAAAAAGGGAGAGCTGTACACACAGCTCAGGCCACCCCACCGCACCCCCAGGGGTACAATGTTGCTGAAGCTCACTGGAGCACCACTCTGGCCCCTCAGGGGGCAGCTCCAGCCCCACCTTGTCACTGCTTTTGGTGAGCTCCAGCATCTAAAAAAGGTTAACTCTGCGCCCCTGTCGGCACCTCGACACCCCCCTCAACTCACCCCTCCATCATAAGACCATTAGACCGAGTAGAAGTAGGCTATTCATCCCATCGAGCCTACCATTCAATCATGAGCTGACCCATTTCCCCACTCAGTCCCACTGCCCCGGCCTTCTCCCCATAACCTTTGATGCCCTGAAACTACCAATCTCTGTCCGAAATGTACCCCATAACCTGGTCTCCTCGGCATCTCTGTTCTAAGCAGACGCCCCTCAAACCTGAGGTTTTACCCTCTTGTCCTGGACTCTCCCAGTGCGGGAAACAACCATTCTACATCGACTCTGTCCATGCCTTTCAATGAGACCCCCGCCCTCCCCCACCTTCTTCAAATCCCCAAGAAGGGGCAGGCAAGCGCCGTCAAACACTCCTCACGTGATGACCCTTTTATTCCAGGAATCATCCTTCGATCCTTCCACTTGCAATTCCTGCTACCTCACATTAAAGGCCCCATCCCACCCCACCCCCCAGTCACACTCCTGTCATGCAGAATGGGCACGAGTTTGAAACCACGCACGTCCAGTTCCTTTTCTGTTACTGATCTCTCGTTAGCTGTCGGAGCTGAACCTGTTCTCTGTGACACTATCTTCTGCCCTTCCGTTTTACTTTATATCTCTGTTGTACTGAAGGGATGCCTTAAGAATGCAGATTTTCCGGTTTTCTCCATGTCTTCAGCATTTCAGTCTCCCTGAGGGTTACACAGAAATGCTGGAGAAACTCGGCCAATCTCACAGTGTCCATAGGAGGTTAAGATATATTACTGACGTTTCAGGTATTGAGGAAGGCCTCAGGCTCGAAACGTCGGTGATATATCCTTACCTCCTGTGGACGCTGCGAGACAGGCTGAGCTCCTCCAGCATCTTTTTTATTACAATCACAGCTTCTGCAGACTTGCATGTTTCACATTATAGTAATGTTTAAGACATTTGGACAGGTGTGGGGATGGGAATTGTTGAGGGGGATGTGGACCATATTCAGGGATGCAGGACCACCTCCAATTGGTCACTGGGCCGAGGTGGACTGGGGGTGGGTTTCTGTGATCAGGGTTCATGTCTCTGCTCTGTGCCCCACAGGAGCTGAGGGAGCGGGTGCTCAGAGGGAAGTACCGTGTCCCCTTTTACATGTCCACCGATTGCGAGAACATCCTCAAACGTTTCCTCGTGCTGAACCCGGCCAAGCGAGGCACTCTGGAGGTAAGGCAAGGTGAAGGAAGCCAGGCTGGTGACTGAGTCCTTGCGGGTGGAAAGTGCAGGGCGAAGCAAAGGGAGAAGCAGATTGGAATGGAGACCAAGGTCAGGGCACTGGGACACAGAGTCTAGCGGGAGGGGGGGGTCATTTAAACACTAACCCATAGGAGAAACTCAGCAGGGCGAAGCAACGTCTGAATGAATGCTCGATGTTTGGGTCTGGATCCCTTCATCAGACTCGATGGAGGGTTCCAGCCTGAAACGTCGACTGTTCTCTCTCCCCCACTGATACTGCTCGACCCAGTTTGAGTCCCAGTGACGGAATGTCAGCAGAGAGTGCAAAAAAAAACACTACAGTGGCCACTGGTTTATGAACAAAAACATGCACGTCCTTGAGTTGGTTCTTGGCCGCAGTCCAAGGTGAAAGATTATTTTATTGTTATGTGATAAAGAAAATGTGATTTGACAGAAAATTTCCTTTAGTCAGGCAGACAGAGTCGCCGTCGGCAGAAATTACCCCGCGTCCCTTACAGTCAGAGAACAAGAAACAGAAGAGAGTGCCATCCAATGCCCCCCATCACAAAAGTCACTGAGTGTCCATGGATCACTTCCAGCGCAGCCACACAGGCTCCAGGTCCGAACCTCTGATGTAATCAGAAAGCCTCCAGCAGCCTTGGGACCCTCTCCCGCCCCAGTTCTGATTCCTGATACCCCTTCAGCCAGTCTCCAGCACCCCTCAGCTTGGTGCGAGTCCCCAGACCACAGTTCCCAGCAGCCCACAGCTTGGTGCAAGTCCACGGGCCTCACTCTCCAGCAGCCCACAACTTGGTGCGAGTCCCCAGACCACAGTCTCCAGCAGCCCACAGCTTGGTGCGAGTCCCCGGGTTGCAGTCCCCAGCAGCCCACAGCTTGGTGCGAGTACCCGGACCTCAGTCTCCACCAGCCCACAGCTTGGTACGAGTCCTCAAGCTGCAGTCTCCATCGGCCCACAGCTTGGTGCGAGTCCCCAAGCCGCAGTCTCTAGCAGCCTTCAGCTTGGTGCAAGTGCCCGGGCCTCACTCTCCAGCGGCCCTTAGCCTGCATGTGTTCCTCGCATTAAGTCGCCAACAACCCACTGCCTTTGTGTTCCTCAGCCTCAGAGCCCCTCACTGATCCGCCGCCATTGTCGCCACCCCATGGGTTGTCTCCTCTGCTTCTTCTCAAACTCAGAGTGGTCTCCCCATTTTTTTTTGGTGCCCTGCGCCGGTCCCTCCCCTTCCCCAGAGACTGCAACCCTTCATGGCCGCTGCCAAACATAGGTGCAGACCCCACGGCCGCGGGATTTTAAAATAAATAACCAGCTCCTTTAAAGCCTGTACAGTTGTTTACTGAGGATGAGTTGTGGTGGGGAGAGAAGTGAGCAAAAATAATTTGTGGATGAAGAGTGGTCCTTTCTGCACCTCATGGAAATCACACTGCATCCAATTCACTGTCAGTCTCCTACACTGTTCCGTAGCCAATGCTGGGGTTCATTTCATACTTGGAGTTCTTGTGAGCAGTTTATTCTGCTTGAAGCACGTTGTCAATCTGCTGGATGTAGTTTGATGCTCTGAGAAAATTCTCAACTGAGCACATGCCCAGGCATGCTTAGACTGACTTGATTTCTGGGCAATATATTAAGTTGACTTAAAATATGGCAGGAAATCACAAAATAGGTCTCATCTATGAAACACTACGTGATAGGGAAATTTTAAGATGATTTCATTGACCAGCAGCCCAAATTCCATAAAGTGCACCCGAAAGTGTTCAGGAAGCAAAATCTTTTTTGTCCCATGTAATACAATATACGAGTTGCCAGCCAGTGAATGAGGAGGGGCGAGAATGAGTCTCACCAGAGCGCAGTTAGTGAAACAGCAAGCGATGAAGCAATTTACTCAGCAAGCTGTTGATTTAAAGAATAGTGAACCTTCAACGTTGGACAGAAACTACAGCATCTTCTCCCGATAATAGCAGGGTAATTTTTTTTTTTAAAACCCTTTGAGTGGAGGACAAACCATAGAAATGATGGGGATCCATATCCCAGACATATTATCAATTCGATTAGCTGTAGAGTCTTTAGCTGATAATAAACTATGCATGTACAGTCTATGGCAATGTTACCGGATGGCTTGGGGAACATCTGGGTGGACACCCATGGGCCAACACTAACGCTCTCTCCTTCCTAATCGCACCAGCAAATTATGAAGGACAAGTGGATAAACGTTGGCTGCGATGGAGATGAACTCCGACCTTACTTGGAACCCGAGCAGGACCTGGGGGATAACAAGCGCATAGGTGAGGATGGGAACTCTTTCAGCCATGGATGTCACTTCCTCCCTCTCTCCCCCTGTTCTCCTCCCTTTCTCTCTCCTCCCCTCTCTCCCTCCCTCTCTACCACTCTTCTTTCCTTCCTCCCATCCCCTTCCATCCCTCCCTCCCTCTCTCTCTACCCCTTCCATCCTTCTCCCCTCCTTCCCTCTCTCCCCCTCTCTCCCATCCTCCCCCTCCCTTTCTACCCCTCCTCCCTTCCTTCCTCTCATCCTCCTCCTCTCCCTTCCTCTCTCTCTACCCCTCCTCCCTCCTCACAGATATTATGTTTTGTCGTACGAGACATTGATGAGACCACAGAGTATTGTGTGTTTCTGGACACCTAACTATATGAATGATGTCATTTAGCTGGAAAGATTCTTGAGGATACCACCAGGGTTATTCAGCTCTATGGCCGGGGATGTAAGGAGAGGCTGGTAGAATGGTTTTTTTTCCCCCCTGGAGTTTCGGATGTTGAGGAGGTGACCTCGGAGAGATATAACAACAGGCATAGATAAGATGGATAGATAGTATTTTCTCCAATGCAAAACTAAAGGGCATAGGTTTAAGAAGAGGGGAAAGATGTAGGTGTTAAAGTTTATTATCATCATCCAATTGTTTTAGTGCAACTGGACAAAACAGCATTCCTCGGTCCAAATGCATGACCAGTAAAACCTCTGATATCCGACCCCCATCGGGATTGGTAGCTGCCAGATTAGTGTGTTTTCCGGTTCCTTGAGACTTACTTTTACAATGTCTAATACACCTTCATTCAGAATAAACAGTTTAAAAGACAAAAATACCATAGCATACTTGCACTGAAAAAATTTCACCTGCATGAATATATAAACATTAAAATATTTTACTTTATGTTCAGTCACATTCTTTGAAAATATTTAACCGTAGCTGCATCTGCAGGTTCCTCCCCCTCCACAGAGCCGCCTGAAAGACAAACAATAAAATTCTATATAATTAAACCCCCCCCCCCAAGTTACAGATAAAGTCTCTGAGGTGTTACGAGCCCAGAGGACCCCAAAACCCAGCAGCATAAGATATTCACCAAGACAAATGGTTACTTAAACAAAAGTTGCTTTTAATTATCTTTAAACATGGAAACAGAATCATACTTTAACTTATCACTATTTACTTAACCCCCTTCTAATTCTAAGCTCATGTGTATGTAATGTGTGTGTAAGTTCAGAAAAGTTATTTGATTCACAGTCCAATCTCACCTCATTCCTCCAAGTTCACTGGTTGCAGGCAATTGTTATACTGTGCACAGGATTTAATATTTATAAAGTTCACCAGGCTTTGGTGCTTGAAAGGTGAATGGTTTTCAGAGAGAGATTTGTTGTATGCTGGGCACCCAGCCACTTCAGTGTCTTGTTGAAGAAACTATCCCCCTCAGGGTTCTCCAGATGATAACCTCTTTCTTTCAGGTCACCACAGAGTTCCTTTCTGTTTCCCTTATTTCTTTTTTTTTTATTTTTCACACCATAAACCACATTGACCATGATACATACATTTTCCTTTTCAAACATATACAGTGCCATTTTCTCCCCCCCTCCCTCCTCCCATCCCACCCTCCCTACCTCCCCCCCATTCATTTAAACTACAAAATCTAAGATACATTAAACCAGTCAAATGTTTCTCTTATTTCAAATGAAATATTAAACAGCCAGTCCTCTCCTCTTGCATGAACCACAAGGGCTTTGATCAGGCTGAACTAAGTACTCACAACCTGTCTTCCAAATGGGGTTTTCCACAAGCTTGCCAGCTTGTCCTGTTCCAGTCCCAGTTGCTGCTGCTGACTGTAGAACTGATCTCTCTCTCTCTCTCTCTCTCTCTTTCTCTCTCTCTCTCTCTCTCTCTCTCTCTCTTAGAGAAAAAGCCTGTTTGACTCTCTCTGCTTGCAAAATCACATGACCCTCTTAGAACAGCAAGTTCCCTTCCAGACAGAATGTGGCTCCGACAAGATCTTTCATCTGCCTTTTTGTAAACAACAATCCATTAGTGAAGTCTCTTGGGCACTCTCCAAAGCTTTTGCAAAGACTTTTGGCCCCAACCTGCCTAGCTCCAGTATTTTAAATAAGATCTGTTTTAAAGTGTTTGTATGTGACCTACACCAAATCCCTGCCACAATTTATCTCCCAAAAGCATATCTATATTCTGTCACACTGGGGCAATTCTTACTAAGCAGGGATAAGGAGACACTTTAAGAGAGTTACCCCAAATGTGAGTGGCATCAGCATCCTGGGCGACACCATCACTGTTTCACACAACTTTATTCAAACAGCTGCTATGAACAAAGTCTGACCAAGGTTGGCTGAATATTTCCTCCCTTCTTCAAAGGTTCATGTGTTACTTCAGAGAACATTTACAATTTTAAACATGTAATTTTTACCTATATCATTCTTATTTTTAAAATTTATTTTTCTCAGTTTTTTTTGTTATTGCTTAAGGCAGCCAATTACTTGAATTCCAGATACCAAGGGTTTCACTGTACAGGCCTATGTCACACCCAGGTAACCTGATGGGGCACATTGTTCCACACAGGGTGGTGGGTAGGTGGTGGAGGCAGGTAAAATGACTGCATTTCAAAGACAGCTACAGGATAGGAAAGGTTTAGAGGGATTTTTCTTTTAAATTAGCGATACAAGTAACAAGCCCTTCCAGCCCAAATGCAGCCACGTGACCAATGCGGGCGAGTTCGGGTACAGGTTGGGCTGAGGGGCCACTTTCCATGCTGTATGGCACTGTCATCACTGAGTCAAAATCCTGGCCTTTCCTCCCATACAGCACTGGGAGTTCATTCTGCTCACTACCGTGGTTCAAGCAAGCTGCTCACTCCCTGCAGTCGTAACCTGACGTCCTGGCGAATATCGTGTCAACTTAAGGGTATTATCTGAACATGATCTGGTTGCATTTTTCACAACCTCAGGACGTGGTGTCATTCAAGTCAAGTTTATTTATCATCCGATTGTGCAAGTACAACCCGGCGAAACAGCGTTCTCCAGACCTTGGTCCAAAACATGCAGACACACATCCAGACATAACACACACACAGACAAATAATACATATGCAGGACAAATATTCATATATGCAAATAAATATGGTTTCATAAATATGGGAGTCTCGGATGGTTCGAGTGAGCAGTTACTTTGGACGTTGACCATTCTCACTGCCCGTGGGAAGAAGCTGCTCCTCAGCCTGGTGGTGCTGTCTCTGATCCTCCTGTATCTCTTTCCCGAAGGGAACAGCTGAAAGGTGGAAAGGGTCCTCAATGGTTTTGCGGGTTCTTTTCGAACAACGATCCTGGTAGAGCTCGTCGATGGGAGTGGGGGAGGTCCAATGATCCTCTCTGCCACTCTTCTGTTTCTGTGGACTGACCTCTGATCCATTTCTCTACAACAGGCAGCCAGGAATGTGATAGAGCCCCTCATTGACATAATGGTGACTGGTAGCCTTGCCCCCTTCAGTCTTCTCGGGAAGTGCAGGTGCTGTTGCGCCTTCCTGACAAGTGAGATGTTGAGTGTCCATGATAGGTCACTAGTTAAGTGAACTCCAAGGAACTTGGTGCCCTCCACTACAGAGTTGTTGATAGGTAGTGGAGGCTGGTCGTTCCTGGTCCTCCTGAAGTCTACGATCATTTCCTTCATCTTGTCCACGTTGAGATTCGGGTTGTTCCTCTCGACCCATGTCACTAGATTTTCCACCTCTTCTCTGTAGCTCAGCTCATCGTTGTTGCTGATGTGGCCGATGACAGTCGAGTCATCTGCAAACTTGGTGACTCCATTGGAGCTGGATAACGAATTGCCAGAGAGGGTAACTGGTGCCCTTCACACCTTCTGAGGGGTAATTAAGGATGAGCCATAAATTGCAGGCAATACCCAGATCTGGGGAAAATAATCACAGGGACTTCTATACACCTTAAGGCACCACCTTGAGATCTGGATTTGTGACTGTATTCTAACCTCTTTTTGATTCTTGTTTACAGAAGTCATGGTTGGGATGGGATACACACGGGAAGAGATCAAAGACGCTTTGACCAAACACATGTACAATGAAGTGACTGCCACCTACCTCCTCCTCGGCCGGAATAAAAGTGAGGTAAAGAACCACCTAAATCTGGGCCAATTCTATTCATATCTGGCTAGATAGCAGGGTAAACATCTCGTGTCTTGTACCAGTGTTCTTGTCTGACGTTAAACTGGGTAGAATTCCGTGCTGTACTGTAATTATCCACGTCTTCGGTGTGGGATTGAAGTTTAGTCACCAGGTACAAAGCCGCCTTCCCTCCTCCTTGAAGAGCGTGTGACCCCGTTGGGATGAGTCTTTTAACACAGCATTCTCGGCGGGTGCCCTCCACCCACTCGGGGCCTTGTGTTCTTTTTTTAAATGTTTTGTATGGTCAATTGGAGGGCTAAAACCCAAAACATCAGTGATATATCTTTACTTCCTATGGACGCTGTGAGACTGGCTGACTTCCTCCAGCATTTCTTTGTTTTTACTACAATCACAGCATCTGCAGACTTTGGTGTTTCACTTGCTCGACCCACAGATTCAGCTCAACCCACTGAGTTCTTTGCTTTTTGTTCCAGCTTCCAGTCCCTGAAGTCCCACCTCCACCTGACTCCACCTGCTTCTATCCCTACTTTCTTGCTTTTCTTTCTGGCCTTCCCAGTGGACAATTCCTCTCCACCTCTCCCACTTTCCATCCAATACCCTTTCACCTCACCCCCTCCCCAGCTTATCCCACCCCTTGCTAACAGTTAATATCTCCCCTTCCCACTTTAATCTTGATAAAGCCTTCCGACCCTTTCACAGGTTTTTTAAACCCCCACCCCCATCTTCTTTCCTCTAGTTCTCTCCCTCCCATCCTTCTTTATACCCTCCTCCCCTCTCCCGCTCCTCCTCCCCCACCCCCTCCCCTTTTCCTTTTGTCTCCTTTCACAGAGCCAAAATCAATTCTCACCTTTTTATCATATCCTTTAACACCTTTTGTTGGTCTGGGCCCCTCCCCCTCCTCCCCAGTCTTGACACCTTCCTGTTCTTGCGCCTTGAGGAAGATTGGTAATGTATCTTTATCTTCTATGAGTGCTGCGAGACCTACTAGGTTCCCCCAGCCGTTTTATATTTTTTAAAAACTTTTTAAATGACGTCCAGCAAACAGGCCCCAATTGCACCCAATTGACCAAGAACTCCTGGTACGTTTTGAAGAGTGGGAGGAAACCGGAGCCCCCAGGGAAAACCCACGCAGTCACTGGGAGAACGTACACACTCCTTACAGACAGCGTGGGACTCGAACCCAGGTCGCTCGCACTGCGACAGCGTGGTGCTAACCACGCCACCCCTGCTCGGTTTTAACTCAAGAGGAGAGAGGAATGGAAGAAACCAAAACTTGACTGCTTCACAGGGACTTTGAGCAGGGTCCTGGCAGCGGCTGGATGAAGGTTGAGAATGGCTGGTTTAATACTATTGGCGGTATTCCTGATGTATCAATGAAATCAGTGGGGGGGTGGGGGGTGGTGTCAGATGCCTGCGATGAACTAGATGTTACATGGTTTCTTCCAGATGGATGCTGGTGAGTCCCACACAGGCAGCAACCTCTCGCTGGCCAAGATCCGGCCCAGCAATGAGCTCAACACCAGTACTACGAGTCAGAGCTCAACGCACAGCAGGAGCCAACGCAGCTCGTCCACCTACCACCGTCAGCGACGGCACAGCGACTTCAGTGAGTGGCACCCAGTTTTCCCTGGTCACTGGGAATAGCCAACCCCCTCTCCTCACCATCCCCCCCTCCCCCACCCGGGCAAGCTGTGCAAAGGACAGGCACTGGGGTCCCAATCCTGAAATAACATCCAACTTCCCCTCTCCCCTTCCCTCTTCAAACTATCATATTTGTATCTCTCCTTTTGTGGTACGTACCACCACGTATTTGCTTGGGATGGAGACCATTCAGCCCATTAATACTGTGTGAGTTCTCATTTCCCTGCCCTACCCCTCTACTAGCTTTCTCCTTAGCCTATTCTCCCCACATTGCATCAGTTTAATGTCCTCCTTCAGGAAATGGGAGATGGTCGGGGGGAATTGACGGAGCTGGGGAGCTGTTGATTGGGGCTGGAAGGTTGTTGGTTGTTAGTCAGGCCCTGGGCTTGTTGGTCAGGGGTTAGTGGGGTTGGGCTCTGGAGGTTGATGATCAGGGCCTGGGTGTTGATGGTCTGGGCCTGGTGGGGGGTGGGTTGATGGTTGGGGCCTGGAGGGTTGATGGTCAAGGCCTTGGGGGTGTTGATGGGATCGGGGATCCAAGAGGGAAGGGGGTTTGTTAGGCAGATGAGGGTTTGTAGGGGAGCACGGGGTGCACTTCCTCTTCCTATGAGGTGGGGGTGGGGGAAAGAGTTGGTTGCCACGATAACATCTAAAAGACCTGTGGCCCCTGCTTCCTGCAGGTGGGCCTGCGGCACTGACCTCTCACCCCAAGCGCAGCCAGACCAGCACGGCGGACCACGAGCTGAAGGAAGACCGCATCCCATCCCGCAAGGTGGCCGTTACCACAGTGACCGGCAGCTCCCGCAGTGCTGCCCCCCCCTCCAGCCCCATGGTCAGCAGTGCCAACAACCCAACAAGTCCGAGATCCCTGACCGCCGGAAAGTGTCGGGGCCAACAAACGTAAGGAAATGGGAGCGGTGGAGCGGGGCCGGTGGCGTTGAACTGGGGATGGGGAGATGGTGACGTTGGGCTGGTGGGGTCAAACCGGGGGTTATGGGGTCAAACCGGGGTGGGGAGGGTGTAGAACCTCTCTTCCCTCATCCCTGCTTTTCTCCCTCCCACTTCCCTTCCCCCCTCTTCCCCTCCCCCCCTCTTCCCCTCCCCCCCTCCCCCCCTCTTCCCCTATCCCCTCTTCCCCTACCCCCTCTTCCCCTCCCCCTCTTCCCCTCCCCCTCTTCCCCTCCCCCTCTTCCCTCCCCCTCTTCCCCTCCCCCTCTTCCCTCCCCCTCTTCCCCTCCCCCTCTTCCCCTCCCCCTCTTCCCCTCCCCCTCTTCCCCTCCCCCCTCTCCCTTTCTCCCTCCCCCCTTTCTCCCCTTCCCTTTCTCCTTGTCTTCTCCTCTTTGTCCCCTTTCTCTCTCTCCCCTTGCCCATCATATCCGTGTTCATTCAGGTCACATGCACCCACACACTCCTCAGTATATCAGTGTGGCTGAGTCATCCTTTTTAGCAAGCTAAACATGCAGGTGGCCACAACTCCTGTTTGAATTGAAAACCTGGCTCTGTTTTTGGGTGAGCTGATAGGTGTTGGCCTCCTGTTGCCAGCTCAATAGTCCTGAAAATAACTCCTGAACGACAGAATCACTGAAAAATGGCGCTTCTAATAAGTGAGAAATTGAAGTTCCAATCTGATACCATCCCTCTGTCTGAATCTCCCTCTGATATATTTTCTCTTCTCTCTCTCTCTCTCTCTCTCTCTCTCGCGCGGAGGATGTCCGGGAAATTTTTTTTTGTCAGGAATATTGATCATTCAACCACAAACATCTCGAACTGAGTTCATGCCTCTCGTTTAGATGTTTTCATCCACCCCAATGTAGACTGGCCGGTTAACCCACCCACTGCCTGTCCTTGGGATGTGGGAAGAGGCCGAGCTGCACATGGATAGCACCAGAGATCGGGGCTTGGAGCAGAACTTCCCGCTACGCCTCTGTGTTGCCCTGGGGATTTTATTGCAGCCTGGCCCAGGGAATTTTTATTCTTACCTGTAAGAGTGAATATGACCCCTCAGACCCGGAGATGTTTTCAAGATTCTATTGTTGTCATGTAATAAAACACAAAATGTAGTATTATACAAAATTTCCTTTAGTCTGTTCTAAGGCTGTCAAAGATTTGCCATCAGCAGAAATTACCCAGCATCCCCTTACAGTCAGAGAGAGAGAAGCAAAAGAGAGTCATCCCCCACCCCAAACCCCAGAGTCACCGTGTCTGTGGATTCGCCTCCAGCGCTCCTGCAGCCGCACGGAGTCCAATCCAAACCATCGGCAGCCTGTGCTCCAGATCCCAACCTCCGACATGATCAGGAAGCTCTCGGCACCCCATCACAGACATACACCTGGTACCCCTTCGGCCATTCTCGAGCAGCCTGGTGTGAGTCCCTTGGCTGCGGCCGCCAGCAACCCTCCACCTGCGCGGGTTCCTTGCCTCGAGTTGCCAGCAACCCTCCCACCTGCGCGGGTTCCTTGCCTCGAGTTGCCAGCAGCCCTCCGCCTATGTGTTCCTTAACTGCAGAGGCCCTCACTGGTCCACGCCCATGGTCATCATCCCATGGGTCGTCTCCTCTGCTTCTTCTCAAACAGGGGTGGTCTCCCCCATTTTCTGGTCCCCTGCTTCCCAGGAATCTGCAACACCATGAGCCCATGCCAAACGCAGGCACCCCCCATCTCGAGCCCAGGCCCCGCGGCCGCGGTATTTTAGAATAAACCTCCGTTGGGTCCTTCAACAGGCCCCGTTTAAACCCTGTGTGGAGCTGGCTGCAGTTGATTGGGCGTGTGGACCCAGCAGGGAAGTGCTGTATCACCACTCCCCGCTCTCCTATTATCTTTGGAGGCGCTGGGAGAAACCACAAGACGGCAGCAGGTGGCCCTGGTCCGTCATGGGAACTTGAATTTCACCAGTATATATTCTTCCCTCCTCTCCCCACCAACCCCCAACCAGAATAACATCCAGCCAGCACGATGAGCCGGAGGAACACCTATGTCCTGTACTGACCGCACGCCCAACGACCGGCAGTCCCTGCTGCAGAACGGGAAGGAGAACAGGTAGTCAGTGTGGGCGCTGGCTACTTCTAGGTGGGGTGGAGGGGGAACTCTGTGGTCCGACTGGGAGGCAGGGAGACGGGGGACCGCTCGGGTCCATACTAATGGATTCTGGGGTGGGTGGGTCACAGACAGGGGAATACTGGGGTCCGTCTGGGGGTGAGAGGGAATGCGGAGATTTAACCCTTCCCCTGCTGAACGGAGTGGCACTGGGATTAGCCCTTGCCCTGCTAAATGGAGTGGCTGTGATTAACCCTTGCCCTGCTGAATGGAATGGCACTGGGATTAACCCTTGCCCTGCTGAATGGAGTGGCTGGGATTAACTCTTCCCCTGATGAATTGACTGGCTGTGGTTAACCCCCTGCTGAATGGAGTGGCTGTAATTAACCCTTCCCCTGCTGAACAGAATGGCTGTGATTAACCCTTCCTCTGCTGAATGGAGTGGCACTGAGATTAACCCCTTGCTGAATGGAGTGGCACTGGGATTAACCCTTCCCTTGCTGAATTGGTGGAATTGGGATTAACTCTTCCCCGGCTGAAAGAAGTGGCTAGAATTAACCCTTCCCATGCTGAATTGGTGGAATTGGGATTAACCCTTTCCCTGCTGAATGGAGTGGCTGTGATTAACCCTTCCCCTGCTGAATGGAGTGGCACTGGATTGACCCTTTCCCTTGCTGAATTGGTGGAATTGGGATTAACCCTTTCCCAGCTGAACGGAGTGGATGTGATTAACCCTTCCCCTGCTGATCTGAGTGGTACCGGGATTAACTCTTCTCTTGCTGAATGGACTGGCTGGGATTAACCCTTCTCCTGCAAAATGGGTGCAATTGGGATTAACCCCCTGCTGAACGGAGTGGCGCTGGGATTAACCCTTGCCCTGCTGATACTGGGTAGATACGCAACATCCCTTTGGCCGGCTGAAAAAGGTTGGTGTGGGGCGTGGGATGAGCCCAGACTGAGCCTCTGATGTGATGGTGGTGTTACTCTCCGGCAGCTCGGTGATGAACCGCGCCGCTCCTGCTTCGCCATCCACCCACAGCATCGCAGCCACCACGGATCGGACCCGCTTCCCCCGGGGCACGACCAGTCGCAGCACCTTCCACGGCGGGCAGCTGCGGGACCGGCGAGGGGCAGCGCAGAACGGTTCGCCCACTTCGCCCACCCTCTCACCTGATGCCACGCCTCTGCCCCAGTCACGGAGCCGTGCATCTTCCAACCTCTTCTCCAAGCTCACCTCCAAACTGACCAGGAGGTAAGAGGAGGGGGCAAGGGTAGAATACCCCCAGTGTCATGGGGGGTTGGGGAGGGAGCAAGGGTTAACTATTTCCATCGTGATGAGCTCGGGGCTCAGGAAAATGTCAAATACCTCCAGAGTTATGGAGGAAGTCAGGGATGGAGAAAGGGTCAACTCCCATCTATTCTGGTCAGGATGGAAGCAATGGTCAAATCCCCTCTGGTGCCGTGGTGGGGGTCGGGGAAGAGCAAGAATCAACTCCCCCCTCCCCTGTGTCATGGTGGAGGTCAAGGAAGGGCCAAGGGTCAACTTCTTTGTATCCAGGTCGGGAAGAGGACGATGGTGAAATTCCCCCCTTCCCTGGTGTTGTGGGGGTCAGGAAGAGGACAAAGACCAACTCCCTATTTCGTGGTGAGGGGAGTGGGCAAGGGGCAAATCCCTCCATCAAGGTGAGTCAGGAAGGGGAAGGAAAGGTCAAATATTCCTCCCACCCAAAGACATGGTGGAGGTCAGTGAGAGATCATGGGTCAAACCTCCCTGGTGTCACTGTGGAGGAAGGAGGGAAGTCTTGGGTGGGTGGGGCGAAGAGGGAGAAGGCCTGCTTGACATCGAGAATGGTGGACAGCATTCCCTCCTCACTGAGATGTTGCCACAGCGACCGTCTCAGCTTCCCAATCCATCTTCTCCATCCACCCAGCAATTGCCTTCGACGTAGTTGGGGAGCCCAGGGTTGCCCATGTGCGCAGCAGAGGGGGAGGAGAAGCAAGTGGTAGTGGGTGGCAGAGAGAGAGAGAGAAACACAGGAACCCCACCAATCATCTTCTGGACCTGATCCCAGGGCCTTGAGAATTGATCCCAGGCTGCAAGCATTCTTGTGGAGAATGGCTGAGTGTCTAAAACTCTCTTGGTAACAGTGAATAGTCCGAGGCTTGACCCAATGGAGATTTGTACGATTCGAAAATAGTTTTGGGTAAATGTAATGAGGTGTAACCAATTCCAAGGAGTTCAAATCAACCCTCCTGGGGTTCAGAAGAGTATCCAGGCAGAATTATATTGTATACATGCAACACCATTTATTCATTTAGCAACCATTCATTTACTCCGATGCTGCGCTTAGAGGTATTTCTGAAGAGAGGAAGGAACAGAAGTGTAGGCTGAGGGGCAGAGAGGAAGAGGATTGACTAGATGGGCCATATGGCCCCTTATAGGTGAGTGTTACGTTGTACAAGGGCCCCAGTTTCTTGTAAATTGCTGAGGGCAGAAAAGATGGATGTGAGTGGAGACCCTTGGTTATACAGGAGATCGTTGATGGTCCCAAAGTAAAATCTATGCAAGGAGCGGTCGTCCAATTGGTTATTGTTCTTGCAGGTGATTGAAAGAGGAGCAGATTTACTAGGATGTTGCCCAGGCTTCAGGAACTGAGTTACAGGGAAAGGTTAAACAGGTTAGGACTTTATTCCCTGGAGCGTAGAAGAATAAGGGGAGATTTGATCGAGGTATTTAAAATTATGAGGGGGAATGGATGGAGTAAATGCAGATAGGCTTTTTCTACTGAGGGTTAGTGAGATACAAACCAGAGGTCATGGGTTAAGGGTGAAAGGAGAAAAGTTTAGGGGGAAACTTCTTCACACAGAGAGTGGTGGGAGCGTGGAATAGCTGCCAGCTGAGGTGATGAATGATTTTAATTTTTAAGAAGAATTTGGACAGCTACATTGATGGGAGGGGTTTAGATGGCTATGATAGGGGTTCAGGTCAGTGAGGCAAAGGAGAGTAATGGTTTGACATGGACCAGAAGGGCTAAAGGGCCTGTTTCTGTGCTGTAATGTTCTATGGTTCTATCTTAAATCCTCATGAGATTACTTTAAAATCCAGAAAGGGGAAGTATGCATTGAGAAATACTTCTGGGTAAATTTGGGGGCCAGAAAGGAACACTGAGGTGTTGAAAGTGGATTTTTGAACAAAGGGTGATAAGACTCAACTCTAAATGTAAATTTGATTTGCAGCGTGAGAGAAGCTGATTCCAGCCATTAACACCTGTGTCACCCAAATTAACCTACAAAACCCATATGATTTGAAGGGTGGGGGAAAGCAGAGTGCCCGGAGGAAACCTACGCAGACACGGGGAGAACGTACAAATTCCTTACAGGCAGTGTGGGATTCGAACCCTGGTCGCTGGCGCTGTGACAGTGTTACACTAACCGTGACGCCCAACTTTAAGGCTGGAGTTGTAAATATTCTCCCTTTGACGGGCTACAGAGGTAAAAAGGGGCTGAAAGGCTCTGTTCTGGTTCAAGACGAGAGAAGAACCAACAGAGAGGGAGTGTAAGTATTGTATATACTCAAGTATTCGTCAAATTTTTGGACCAATTTTTCGGGTCAAATTTTGGGGGGTTGACTTTCATACAGGTCACGTGTTTGACCGGAGTAAGTAGCTGCATTGTACAGGGGCGTTGGGAGCTTGGATGGCCGTGACCAGGTGGTAAGTCCGCGATCATGGCATCGGGTTCTTGGGTACGTGGGTGGCTGGGGCATCAGGAGCTCAGGTGGGTGAGCGGGCGGCCGGGGCGAGGGTCTGCTGGTGGGGAGGTGGTTGGGGGGTGAGGGTCCGTAGAAGGATCGTCGGGAGCTCCGGTGGGCGGGCAGCTGGCCAGGGTGAGGGTCCATGTTCGGGGCATTGGGAGCTCTGGTGGGTGGGAAACTGGGGTGAGGGTCCATGATCGGGGCATTGGGAGCTGGGATGGGCAGCCGGCTGGCAGCCGGGGCCAAAAATAGAGGGGTTGACTTTTACATGGGTCGTTCGGAAAATACCCAATTTCTGGACCAAAAGGTGGGGGACGGCGGGGGGTGGGGGGGTGGAATCAACTGTTCCACAGTATTGACCATTACATGAGTATATACAGTTTTTTACACTCTCTGCATTGTAATCTAATCCAGAGAGGAGCTAATAATCTCTGCCAGTGAAATCAAGGTCAGAAATGCCACAGTGAGTAAGATTCAGTTCTTCCCCTTTCACTTGGTGTAAAGCTCTCTGTCTTATTGCTTCAGCTTTCTCCTGCCTAATTCTGCCTCTTGTTTTTCCTTTCCTAGGGTCACTATTGACCCATCCAAACGACAGAATACTAACAAACCTGTGCCAGGAAACTCCCTCCCGCAGGGATCCAAGACCGTTAGTAAGTCTTCTCGTTCATCCTCTTGCTCAGTGGCCATCCTGATGGGAGGGGCAGGGGTGGTTTGGGGCTGTGAAGTCTTGTCATCACTTCCCCCCACTTCCCTTCCCCTCCCCTGCCCCACGTGAGGCAGCGGGTTTGCCATGCTTGCTTCAGCAGAGAGAGATGGAGGCATCTGGGGTTAACGTTGGTGGGGGGGGGGGGGGGGGGGAGGGTGGCTCCTTTCACCGAGGACCTGGGTTTGGATCCACCCGACACCGGCGAGTGTCTCTCCTCGTTTACCTTAATCGCACCGAGGGTGGAGAGAGTCTCAACTGTTGGACCTGGTTCCCCAGGAAGGACCCATTTTGCTCCATGAGCCTCAGCCACCCGACTGGTCAGATGCTTTGCTGTCACCAGGTAGTATCTCACCCAACTTGATGTGTTAGATCTGTGTGAAATAGAAAGGTATCATTCCCAACATGCCCCAATATGTCCTGACCTATCCACTCCAAACCTGTCTATCCCATTCCACTCCATCCTCTTCTTCCATGTTGTTCCATTTCAATACAGCTGTTCAAACCCCTTCCCCTTCCCATTTAAAAAAATTTAGACCTACAGCACGGTAACTGGCCCTTTTGGCCCACAAGTCCAATTACACCCAATTAACCTACGCCTCTGGTACGTTTTTGAAAGGTGGGAGGAAACCAGAGCCCTGCAGACACGGAGAATGTACAACCTCCTTACAGACAGCACCGGATTCGAACCCATTCCTGATCGCTGGTGTTGTAAAGGCGTTTTGCTAACCGCTACACCAACCTTGCTGCCCCTCCCATCCTCTCCCATTCAATCCCCACTTCATGCCATTCAATCCCCACTCCATCCCATTCTATCCCCACTCCATCCCATTCTATCCCCACTCCATCCCATTCTATCCCCACTCCATCCATTCCGCTCCCATTCTCTCATCAAACATCCCTTTCTATCCCGTCATCCCAAATTATCCGATCTAATTCCATTGATCCAGTCCCATCCCACTCAACCCCTCGTATCGGTGCTCGTGCTTCCCCTGCCCTGATGTTCCTGTCAGATTTCTCAGAGAGGCAAGTTGCTTGAAGGATTAGCGAAGAATTCCTGGAGATTGAAGAGTATCCCATGGGATTAGCTACTTCCCTGAGGAACAAGGAAGGTGTTAGCAGTCTTGGGGTGGGGGGGGGGGGTGGTACGGGTGATGCTCTTTGGCCCTTGATTGGCCAGAACTGTCCTCACCGATTGGCCAGGACTGCCCCCACCCCCCCCCCCCAACCCGCGATTGGCCAAGACTGCCTTCCCCCCGCCCTCCGATTAGCCAGGACTGGCCCACCATCTCCATCTACTACTCTGGAGTTTTGTTTCTCTGTCTCTGCTCTCTCCCTTTTCCTCCTGTCCTTCCTGCGCTCACATGGTGAGCAGGGTCCTGATGCTCCATCAGAGCCGCTGCACTATGAGTGGTCGGCTGAGTGAGCCTTCCTCTGCTGAGAAACTCCGTGATAAACGTATGGCATTCAAGTAAGTCTCGACACCAGGTTTTGCTCGTTCGACAGGCGGTGACCGTCTCCTAGCTGAGTCCCGAAGCAGGGCTGCAAGCCGAAATGTTGACCGTCCGCATCCCTGTGGGGCTCCTCCAGCAGTTGGTTGTTTTTTGGTTGACCTGTGATCTAGTAACTGGCAGCCAGTCATGTTGCACAGTGATGTGCCGTATTATGGGCCAGACCCCTCCAGGAATGGTCCTTGGGCAGTGACAGAGACATCCAGGTCGAATGTACTATAAGGCAGGAGTGTGCAGCAGAGGGGAGATGCACGAACACACACACACACACACACACACACACACACACACACACACACACACACACACACACACACACACACACACGAACACACACGTGCAGAACGCATGCACGCGCGCACACACCCGCAGAACGCGCACACACACGAACACGCACGTGCAGAACGCATGCACGCGCGCACACACCCGCAGAACGCACAAACACATCGCCACATTTGAGCAGTGAACACATGCCTGGATACGCATACACACATCAGAACCTGATGTTTTTCTAATTTATATTAAATTTAGACATCCAGCACAGTCACAGGCCGTTTCTGCCCACGAACCCGTGTCACCCAATTAACCTACACCTCCACTACGTTTCGAACTGTGGGAGGAAACTGTGGAAAACCCACGCTGGCACAGGGAGAATGCACAAACTCCTTCCAGACAGCACTGGATTCGAACCCCAGTCCCGATCGCTGATGCTCTAAAGGCGTTGGACTTACCCCTTCGCCAACTGTGTTCCGACAGCTGGATCCAGTGCGGACGAGTGGGTGGGATGAAAAGACCTTGCATTTGCACCACCCCCTCCCAGCCCTGTGTCGGGAACCCAGAGCCAACGAGCGCTCAGTAAGATCCCACAAGCAGCTGCGTGACTGCGACCTAAGAGCGTGGTGTTATGAAACCCAATGGCCAAACTAGGTTCAAGGTGGCAGGAGATTGGTCGGGCGGTGTCAAGGTTGCTATGAGAGTAAGGCATGGGGTGGGGAGGAGAACTCCTGCTAGTGATTAGTAGAATCAGAATTTATTGCCATGAACACGTCACGAAATACACTGTTTGCGGCAACTTCACAGTGCAAACGTTTATATAAACCAAAGAGTGAGAAGAAAAAGAAAAAAGCCAAAATAAAGCAGTGTCCATGGTTCATTGATTATTCAAGAATCTGATGGCGGAGGGAAAAAAGCCGTCCTTGTGCCGCTGAGTGCTCGTCTTCAGGCTCTTGGACCTTTTCCCCAATGGTTGCAGAGTGAAGAGGGCATGGCCTGGGTGGTGGGGGTCTTTGAGGATTGAGGCTACTTTCTTAAGACACCACCTCATGTAGATGTCCCCGATGGAGTGATATCTGGTGCCCGGGATGTCGCAGGCCGAGTTAACAACCCTCTGGGTTTTTTTCCTGTCCTGAGCATTGACGCAACCAGCTAGAATGCTCTCCACCTGTAGAGGTTTTCGAAGTCTCAATGAACTATCAAGGGGAGGGTTGGATGTTGGATGACCTGCTGACCTGTGGGTCATGGCTATGGGGCGATTTTGTCTGGGCGTTGGGGAGAAGAAGAAACGATTGTCATGCAGGGGAGTACATGCAATCCACAGGGCTTTACACCTATGGGTGTAACCTGGTTACTGTCGTGGCCAGTGCGGCAGAAAAGTGTTGAAGTCTTGGATAGTTCTGCTCTGTCAGTCCATTAACACAAGTTCAATCCCCAACACCCCACCACGGGAAATGGGGAGTCAAAATTATTTAAAATTTAGATGTTCTGCATGATAACAGGTTCTTGAGCATGTGGCACCCAATTGACCTATGACATCCTCCCCCCCCCACCCCCCCCCCCCATCCTTTGGTATGTTTTCAATGCTGGGAGGGAACTAGAGTTCCAGCGAAAACCCACGCAGACACGGCGAGAACATACATACTCCTTACAGACAGCATGGATTCGAACTTCAGTCCCGGACGCTGGCGCTGTAACAACGTTGCACTAACCGCTACGCCAACCATGCTGGGGGGGAACATTTTAGGGGGGACTTCTTCAAACAGAGGGTGGTGGAGGTGTGGAAGGAGCTTCCAGCTGAAGTGGTGAATGGAGCTCTCTACATTTAAGAAGAATTTGGACAGTTACGTGGAAGGGAGGGGTATGGAGGGCTGTGGATTGGGTGCAGGTCAGGGGGACTCGGCAGACTAGAAGGGCCAAAGGGCCTGCTTTCTGTACTGTAATGTGCTATGGTTCTATCATTCATGGCACTTGGACTGGACATCTTTGGCAACGTGTGCACCCTCTGGAGGAGCTGATGGGTTTTTATTGGGGTTGGTCGTCCTGGGAGAGCAGAGGGTTTAATATCGCATCCTTAGGAAGAGCACTCCCTGCAGGAAGTTCCGTGGGATTGGGTTGCAAACCTTGGCAGTGGCAAGAACCCTCGTCCCATGCAGCCGCAGCACGTACCTGAAGGGAGAAGGAACAGCTCGATCGTATGTTCACTGTTTCCTCTTGTGAGCGATGGCTCTGGTTGTTGAACAGCTGCGACAGGACTGCCATGGCCCTGTGTCGGACAGTCATTGCGCTAAGATTCTGGCCTCAGGTAGGGTTAACCCTCTTGTTCCTGAGCCAGCAGTCAGGCCCCTGGCCTAGCCTCGCCCCTGAGCCAGAGGCCAGGCCCCAGGCCTTGCTGCACCCCTGAGCCAGAGGTCAGGCCTGTAAGCCAGAGGACAGGCCCCAGAGCCAGAGTTCAGGCCCCTCCCCGTGCATGAGCCAGGGTCCAGGCCCCTAGCCCCTCCATGCCCTAGTTGGCCACCTGACCCCTGCCTTCTCATCTCCACCATCTGGAATTCTGGATCCAGTACCAGCCGTGGTTTGCTGTTACTATTCACTGAGGTTCAAGGTTGTTGAGGTTCTGTCAACCAAATGCAGAGGAGTGCTAGGTCCAGCATTAGATGAGGTGGTCAAGATGTGCCCCTTATTCCAGCGGCTAGGACAATGTGAGCCTCCTATCCATGATGAAGACCAGATGAAAGTTATGGATGGGTTTAAGGGATAAATGCCACGAGAGATGGATGTATGGTGAGGGAGGTGGGGAGATGGAAGAGGAGACAAGTGTGGGACACATGGCCCAGCGATGGTTTCTGGAATGAAAGCTGACCACTCTGCACCTTGACATCTACATCCTGGTTACTGTCCGCTTTCCCTACACAAGTACCGTGGTTAGTAATTCCCGATCTCTCTTTTTTTCCGTTGAGGGTCGCAGACGAACCTGAGAGAAACTGGAGATCTGAGGTCACAAGGTGAGCAATTGATGGCCGGACCCGGTTCCCAGCGGGCAGTGTGAGTCGCGTACAGCAGGACGGAGGCAAAAGAAAAGCTGTTTCCACCACCCCAGATTTCCAGATCCCCAGCACATCAAGAACACTGACCTGTGCTGTCCCAGCCCTGGGACAGTGTAGAGGGAGCTTTGCTCTGTAACCCGTGTCACTGCCCTGGAGTGTGTGACGGGGCAGTGTGGAGGAGCTTCACTCTGTATCTAACCCGTGTCCTTGCCCTGGGAGTGTGCGACAGGACAGTGTAGAGGGAGCTTCCCTCTGTATCTGACCCGTGTCCCTGCCCTGGGAGTGTGTGATGGGACAGTGTAGAGGGAGCTTCACTCTGTATCTGACCCATGTCCCTGCCCTAGGACTGTGTGATGGGACAGTGTAGCGAGAATACTGTGGTAGGGTACTGAAAGATGGTGGGAGGAACTGATTTGTGTCTCTCTGCTCTCTTTATTTTAGTTGCAATGTATCTTGGATAAAAAGAAGCTAAGCCCAGGTCGATCAGACTTACATGGAATATAAAAATCACCAGCTCACGGGACCCCAGTGAGATGATCGGCCTGATCTGCAAGGTCCTGGAAGCGAACGGCTGCCGGTTCAAGCAGCAGGAGTCTTTCCTCTTATCCTGTGCCCACGGCCGGGAAAACACAGAGCACTTTGTCCAGTGGGAGATCGAGGTCTGTCGTTTGCCCAACGTCCCTGTCAATGGGGTACGTTTCAAGAGGACCTCGGGCACGTTCCTGTCGTTCAGGAACATAGTGACCAAAATCACCAGTGAATTGAAGCTTTAGACCCACCGGGACACCTCTCTGCCCCTACCCATGGCCAAGATGACTTTCTTCTACTTGGTTTCCCAGTTCCTTAGGCACGCACAGTCGCCTGTCTCAGAACTGCAGAGGTCGAGGCCCTCCGCCTCCATGAGATGTTCTGTCTGCTTCATTGTTGAGGGAGCCTTTAACCAATGCTGATGGTGGGATGGGTCCAGCCTCTTAAGTGGTATAGCTGATCTTCAGAGGGGTGGAAGGGATTGTGTGGGGAGAGGTCCACAGCATATTCCACTGGTCATTGAGGAATAACTCTTGTCTGTGACAATGGGGACGCAGAGGTACGAGCTGGGAGGAAACAAATGGAATGAAGTCCCCGTCTCCCTCTCCGGCCCCGTCTCCCTCTCCGGCCCGTCTCCCTCTCCGGCCCCGTCTCCCTCTCCGGCCCCGTCTCCCTCTCCGGCCCCGTCTCCCTCTCGCCCCGTCTCCTCTCCGGCCCCGTCTCCCTCTCCGGCCCCGTCTCCTCTCCCACTCTGGCCATGTCTCTCACGCTCTCTCCAGTCCCCCACCCTCTCACTCTCCCTCTCTCTCTCTCTCTCTCTGGTGCTCTCTCTCTCTGACCCTGTCACGCTCTCTCTCTCTCTCTCTCTGCCCCCCCTCTCTCTGGCCCCCTCTCCCCCTCTGGCGCTCTCCCCTCTGGCGCTCTCCCCCTCTGGCGCTCTCCCCCTCTGGCGCTCTCCCCCTCTGGCGCTCTCCCCCTCTGGCGCTCTCCCCCTCTGGCGCTCTCCCCCTCTGGCGCTCTCCCCTCTGGCGCTCTCCCCCTCTGGCGCTCTCCCCTCTGGCGCTCTCCCCCTCTGGCGCTCTCCCCCTCTGGCGCTCTCCCCTCTGGCGCTCTCCCCCTCTGGCGCTCTCCCCCTCTGGCGCTCTCCCCCTCTGGCGCTCTCCCCCTCTGGCGCTCTCCCCCTCTGGCGCTCTCCCCCTCTGGCGCTCTCCCCCTCTGGCGCTCTCCCCCTCTGGCGCTCTCCCCCTCTGGCGCTCTCCCCCTCTGGCGCTTCCCCCTCTGGCGCTCTCCCCCTCTGAGCGCTCTCCCCCTCTGGCGCTCTCCCCCTCTGGCGCTCTCCCCCACTGGCGCTCTCCCCACTGGCGCTCACCCCCTCTGGCGCGCTCCCTCACTGGCGCTCTCTCTCTCTCTCTCTCTCTGGTGCTCTCTCTCTCTCTCTGGCTCTCTCTCTCTCTCTGGCGCTCTCTCTCTCTCTGGCCCTCTCTCTCTCTGGCCCTCTCTCTCTCTGGCCCTCTCTCTCTCTGGCCCTCTCTCTCTCTGGCCCTCTCTCTCTCTCTGGCCCTCTCTCTCTCTGGCCTCTCCCTCTCTGGCGCTCTCTCCCTCTCTGGCGCTCTCTCCCTCTCTGGCGCTCTCTCCCTCTCTGGCGCTCTCTCCCTCTCTGGCGCTCTCTCCCTCTCTGGCGCTCTCTCCTCTCTGGCGCTCTCTCCCTCTCTGGCGCTCTCTCCCTCTCTGGCGCTCTCTCCCTCTCTGGCGCTCTCTCCCTCTCTGGCGCTCTCTCCTCTCTGGCCCTCTCCCTCTCTGGCCCTCTCCCTCTCTGGCCCTCTCCCTCTCTGGCCCTCTCCCTCTCTGGCCCTCTCCCTCTCTGGCCCTCTCCTCTCTCTGGCCCTCTCCCTCTCTGGCCCTCTCCCTCTCTGGCCCTCTCCCTCTCTGGCCCTCTCCCTCTCTGGCCCTCTCCCTCTCTGGCCCTCTCCCTCTCTGGCCCTCTCCCTCTCTGGCCCTCTCCCTCTCTGGCCCTCTCCCTCTCTGGCCCTCTCCTCTCTGGCCCTCTCCCTCTCTGGCCCTCTCCTCTCTGGCCCTCTCCCTCTCTGGCCCTCTCCCTCTCTGGCCCTCTCCCTCTCTGGCCCTCTCCCTCTCTGGCCCTCTCCCTCTCTGGCCCTCTCCCTCTCTGGCCCTCTCCCTCTCTGGCCCTCTCCCTCTCTGGCCCTCTCTCTCTCTCTCTCTCTGGCGCTCTCTCCCTCTCTGGCGCTCTCTCCCTCTCTGGCGCTCTCTCCCTCTCTGGCGCTCTCTCCCTCTCTGGCGCTCTCTCCCTCTCTGGCCCTCTCTCCCTCTCTCTCTCTCTCTGGCCCTCTCTCTCTCTCTCTGGCCCTCTCTCTCTCTCTCTCTGGCCCTCTCTCTCTCTCTCTCTCTCTCTGGCCCTCTCTCTCTCTCTCTCTCCTCTGGCCCCTCTCTCTCTCTGGCCCTCTCTCTCTCTCTCTCTCTGGCCCCCTCTCTCTCTCTTGGCCCTCCCTCTCTCTCTGGCCCTCCCTCTCTCTCTGGCCCTCTCTCTCTCTCTGGCCCTCTCTCTCTCTCTGGCCCTCTCTCTCTCTGGCCCTCTCTCTCTCTCTGGCCCTCTCTCTCTCTCTGGCCCTCTCTCTCTCTCTGGCCCTCTCTCTCTCTCTGGCCCTCTCTCTCTCTCTGGCCCTCTCTCTCTCTCTGGCCCCTCTCTCTCTCTCTGGCCCTCTCTCTCTCTCTCTCTAGCCCTCTCTCTCTCTGGCCCCTCTCTCTCTCTCTCTCCGCCCCTCTGTCTCTCTGGCCCTCTCTCTCTCTCTCTCCGCCCGTGTCTCTCCCCGCCCCCGTGTCTCTCCCCGCCCCCGTGTCTCTCCCCGCCCCCGTGTCTCTCCCCGCCCCGTGTCTCTCCGCCCCCGTGTCTCTCCCCGCCCCCGTGTCTCTCCCCGCCCCGTGTCTCTCCCCGCCCCCGTTCTCTCCCCGCCCCCCGTGTTCTCCCCCGCCCCCTTCCCCCTCCCGCTTCCCCCCTCCCGCTTCCCCCCTCCCGCTTCCCCCCTCCCGCTTCCCCCCTCCGCTTCCCCCTCCCGCTTCCCCCCTCCCGCTTCCCCCCTCCCGCTTCCCCCCTCCCGCTTCCCCCCTCCCTCTTCCCCCCTCCCTCTCCCCTCCTCTTTCACCCCTCTCTTTTATTTTCCTTTGTCTGCCCCTCTTCTCTCATTCTCCCCCAACCTCTCTCCTGCACTGTCTCCCTCTTTCTCCCTCTTCTCTCTCCTTTCTATTCTATCTCTGTACCCTCTCTATTCCCTCTCTTTTTACCTCTGTTTTTCTCTCTCCTACACATTCTCACTGTCACCTTTTCTTCCACCTCCCACTCCCACTCATCCTTCTCTCTCTCTATGTCCTGTCTCTTCTTATCTCCCATAGAGAACAATTTATTTATGAATGGCCTTTCACCCTGATGTTGGCCTTGCAAGCATCTCAGCCGGTCTCCCTCTCTCTGGTGAATATGTGTGGTGCACTCATCCCATCTCTGACCTTCATTCTCCCCTCGTTTATCTCCCACTTCCAAGTTTCCTCTGTTTTTACTCAAGGATACCCATAACCACGTTTAACACGTATCCCCCAGTCCATCCTCAGTCGCCCTTTGTGTCAGCACCCCATTCCAGTTCTCCCAGGGTGAAGAGATGCGGACCAATGCCGCAAGGCTTACGGCTGCAGCAAAGAGCACGTAAGGGTGCTCTCCAACATTCCAGGGTGTTTTTTGGAAGGCTGGAAAATTTAGGAACAATCTAAAACAATTTCCACTGCTTCAATTTCCTGTTGGGAGAGGTATCTCGGTGGAGAATGAACTGGCTGGGCTCCTGGATGTAGGGATATGTCCCTAGCTTTCAGATGCATGGAGGCCAGCAAGGTAATGCACATCTTCCGCACAACTGATGGGACATTATCTAACACGTGTCCCTGCACTGGGAGTGTGTGACGGGACAGTGTAGGGGGAGCTTCACTCTGTATCTATCCGTGTCCCTGCCCTGGGAGTGTGTGATGGGACAGTGTAGAGGGAGCTTCCCTCTGTATCTACCTGTGTCCCTGCCATGGGAGTGTTTGACGGGACAGTGTAGAGGGAGCTTCACTCTGTATCTAACCCATGTCCCTGCCCTAGGAGTGTATGACAGGACAGTGTAGAGGGAGCTTCACTCTGTATCTAACCCATGTCCCTGCCTGGAAGTGTGTGATGGGACATTGTAGAAGGAGATTCCCTCCATATCTAACACGTGTCCCTGCCGTAGGAGGTGTGTGACAGGACAGTGTAGAGGGAGCTTCACTCTGTATCTAACCCATGTCCCTGCCCTGAGAGTGTGTGATGGGACAGTGTAGAGGGAGATTCAATGTCTCTAGCATATGGGTTTGGTTGTTGGGAAAGAAATGCTGTCCATTCTCATTGCCAACTTCAATAAGTATAAAGACTGGAAGAATACGCCTCAGGAGCGGAGACAACGCTGGTGGAAGCGTTCTAGGAGCCGTAGGTGATGCGGTAGAGGACCGATGATTTGGAGCCGAACAGGAGTGTGGGTATGACAACGGCTCTGTATACGCTTATCTTTGTGCGGTTTTTCAGTTGGTTTTTTTTCCAGACTCTTTTGTGTAGTCTTCAAAGGCACTATTTGCCTTGGTGAGTCTGTTGTCTATCTCGTTGTCGATCCTTACACCGATGAAATGGTGCAGCCGAGATAGGTGAACTGGTGAACCAAAATCTGGATGTCTCAGTACGGCAGGTGACACGATGAACAGAAATTTCTGTCAGATCTCCCATCTAGTCAGTGGGTCTGTACCCACATACTGGCTACAGCAGGTACCTCCTCTCGAGGGAAGGCCATTGGCATGTTACGGCCTCTTGTTGGGGGACTGAAGCTGCGTTCCTCTGCCGTCAGGGTCTGGAATGGGCAGAGAATTTTCAGTGAGAGGGAAAGATCCTGTCTTGGCCCCTATGGTACTAACGATGTAGGTAGAACCAGAAACGGGTACTGCTCAGGATATAGGATGAGCTAGGGAGTAGAATCAAAAAGGTGGTCATCTCTGATGACTACCTGAGCTATGTGGTAGTCCAATCTCTGGTCACTCCACACCAAATTCTCCAAGGCTTGAGCCATGTAGTTCAAGGTAGCCGCATGTGACCCATTCTGGGTGTGGGCTGATCTGGGCAAAGTTTCTGCCCTCCTCTACTTCCCGCAGGACCTTGCATTGACAGATGCCACAGAGATCCAAGAACCGAGTAGCATTGTGTGCTTGGAATGCTATAAATGGCCACAAAGTTGGTGCCAGCCTTTTGCCTTGGAACTCTTGTCGATCTATGGCAGGGACTGTACCTTATGAGTTGAATTGTCTGATGGGGGTAGCTGCAAAGGGGGAGCATGTATGGAAAAGCCTCCCTTGCCCTCAATAATCACCCCTTTACTGGTGAAATATTCAACTGAAGCAAGTTCACAGCCAAACTCAACTGTTGCTGGGGAGGGGTCATTGGTTGTGGGAGTGTTTTCCCCACTAACTCCTCCAGCCTCTGTCAACCCACCTGAGGAGGGAGGAGAGGGGGAATTGGATTCTAGACTGAGTTTCTGTCTGTGAAATGATGAGGCCTGGTACAACCTCCCATGGGTGGCCCAGAAGAAACCTCGCCCAGGCAACTGCTGGGGAGTACATCGACAGTTGAGCCATTCTCCGATTTATCTGACTGTCAAATTTTCAGGGGACTTTGAATGTTTCTGTGGCCCAGAAATACACTTAAAGCACAAAAGCAGCTTGAGGTGCAGCATTTTAAATCAGGTGGGGTAAATTCCCTGATCACCACCTCCTCACCCGGTGTCAATGCGGCGAAGTATCATGTCCTGTGGAATGGGACCAAGTTTGCTCCCTTGCACTTCTCTCTGGGGTGGTTCTGACGGTGAGCACATTTTGGCTGACTGCAGCCAGGCAGTTTTTTCCATCATCACGTGGGGTTCCTGAGCTCCCTGCCACCGTTGTCAGCAGTTCGGCATGGAACCGCTGGCGTTTCCTGCCATTTCTGACCTTTCGCTCGCCTGGATTTCCCCTGGATTTTGGACGTAGCCATGTCCTGAACATCAATTCTTGGAGCTATGTTAATCCTCAGAGAGAGAGAGAGAATGAGAGGTATTTTATCTGTTTTTTTTAATTGTCCACACCATTGTATTTAAAACCCATTGCTGTGAAACCCCCCACCATGACGGATCTGAAGTACCTCCTTGGAAGGACCATTTCACTTGCCCCCGCACCCACTTTGCTAACTCAGATCATGTGAATCTGATTTCCGAAGAGTATATTGAACTGTATTTAAAACTAAAACCTGTATAAAAGAACCACAAACCTTGCTTGTAACTGTATTATTCTGTAGAAAACACTGGTTGATTTTCCAGAGTTTTTAAAAAGTGCTAAGTTATTAGAAGTCCAACCCACTAGATATTGAATTGAGTTGTATATATATATAAAAGAATACTTGAAATTAACTTGTGTTTTGGGTTGTTTTAACATAGAACATTACAGCCCTCAATGTTGTGACGACCTATATATCCCTCCCAAAAAAAACGAAACCCTCCCTACACCGTAACCTATTTTTCTTCCATCCATGTGCCTGTCCGAGTCCCCTAAATTCCCCATTGTTTCAGCCTCCACCACCCCCCCCCCCCCCGCCCAAGCAATGCATTCCAGGCACCCACAACTCTCTGCGTAAAACCTTACCCCTGACTTCACTTTGTTTACACATCCTCTGGTGTTTGCTGTTCCTGCCCTGGGAAACAGGCGCTGGCCGTCCACCTTAATTATATAACCATTAACGGAGCGGAAACAGGCCATATCGGCCTTTCAAGTCCGCACTGGTTCACTAGAACAACTCCACTAGCTCAAACCTCTCGCTTTCCGCCCATAACCCTCCAACCCCCTCACCTCCATGTACACATCCAACCTTCTCTTCAATGACAGAAGGGACCCAGCCGCAACTAGCTCATTCAGAAGATCATTCCATTCTGCCACCACTCACTGAGTGAAAAAGCCACCTCTAACATTGGTCCTAAAGTGTTGCCCCCTTACCCTTAACTCCTGACCTCTTGTTCCAACCTCCCCTGACCTCAGGAGAAAGAGTTTGTTTATGTCTATCTATTCCTTTCATAATTTTAAATGCCTCTATCGAGTCCCCTCTCAGTCGCCTACATTCCAATGAATAAAGTCCCAGTCTCCTTAATCTCTCCCTTTAATCCAGATGCTGTAAGTCAGGCAAAATCCTTGTAAACCTTTTCTGTACCCTCTCCACCTTATCTATATCCTTTCTATAATTTGGAGACCAGACCTGAGCTCAATACTCCAAACCTGGCCTCACCAATGACAAACAGCCGCAGCATCACCTCCCAGCTCCTATACTCTATTCTATGATTTATGAAGGCCAGCAGACCATATGCCTTCTTAACCACCCTGTCTACATGGGAATCCACCTTCAGTGAACTCTGTACCAACACCCCCTTTGCTCCTCTGCGTACCTCAATGCCCTCCCCTTAACTGTCTATGTCCTATTCTGGTTATTTTTACCGAAATGCAACACCTCACACTTGTCTACATTGAATTCTGTCTGCCATCTTTCAGCCCACTCTTCCAAACAAACCAAATCCTTCTATAATCCAAGAAAATCTACCTCACTCTCCACCACTCCCCCTATTTTCATATCATCCGCATATTTGCTTACCCAGTTAACCACACCCTCCTCGAAATCTTTAATATAAATGATAAAGAACAAGGGACCCAGCACCAATCCCTGAGGTACCCTGCTTGTCACAGGCTTCCATCCTGACTGACAGTTGTCCACTGTGCTGTCTATCTCCCAGCCACCTCTGAACCCATGTCACAATCAATACTAATTCCTGGTGACTAAACCTTCCTTATTAATCTTCCACGCGGAACCTTATCAAAATCCTTCCTAAAATCCAAATGGATCACATCCACTGCTCTACCTTCATCCACCTTTTTTGTCACTTCCTCAAACATGACTTTCCTTTGACAAACCCATGCTGGGTGCCCCTAATCAATCCCTGCCTATCCAGATATGCGTATATACTATCTCGAAGAATACCCTCCATAACCTTCCACACCACCAAAGTCAAATCCACTGGCTGATAATTACTTGGCCTACACCTACTGTCTTTTTTGAACAATGGAACAACATTTGCAACCGTCCAATCCTGTGGTCTTTGAAAAATCATTGTCAGTGTCCCCGCTATTTGTTCCCTGACCTCCCTTAAAGTCCTGGGGAAAATCCCATCAGGACCAGGAGACTTAGCCACCTTAATTGACCCTAGAAGCTCCAAAACTTGCGCCTTACTAATCCCTATCCTTTCCATAACTAAGCCCTTTGCCTCTCTTATCTTGTATAGCCCAATGTCCCTTTCCCTCGTGAATACGGACAAGAAAAAATTGTTCAATATTTCTCCCATCTCATACGGTTCCTGACATAGTTCACTGGTCCCATCATCCAGTCGACCTATTCTATCCTTAACCCTCCCTTTACTCTTCACATATCTGTAAAAATCTTTAGGATTCACCTTCGCCTTATTAGCTATGGACTTCTCATCCATTTGCCTTTCTAACTTCCCTCGAGATTCTTCCTGCAATCTAAGTAACGACCATACATCTCCTCAATCCCTTGTTTTTTTTTGTATTTGGTATAGACCTCCCTCTCGTCCCGAACCAACTTCTTAATTTCACCAGAAAACCACGGCTCCCTTGAACCTTTGGTCTGACTGGAACATAAAGATCCTGTACTCTCAAAATCTCACCCCTAAATGCCTTCCAAATTTCCTCTACATCCTTTCTGGCAAAAAGATCAGCCCACACAACTCTCTGCAAATCCCTTCTCATTTCTCCAAATCTGGCCTTCCCCCATTCGAAGACCTTCAACCTTGGACCCAACCTATCCCTTTCCATCATTAAGTTAAAGCTAATGGACCTATGATCACTGGATCTGAAGTTCTCTCCAATGCTCACCTCCATCACCTGCCCCATTGCATTTCCAAACATCAGATCTAAAACCACGCCCCCTCTAGTTGGCGTCTCAACATATTGCTGCAAAAAGAAATCCTGAACACAATGCATAAATACTAAGCCATCCTGCCCTTTTACTGACTGCGTTTCCCAATCTATGTTTGGAAAATTGAAATCCCCAACCAACACCACCCTATTTCTCCTGCACATCTCACCTATTTCCTTGCACATTTGCTCCTCTAGTTCCCTTTCCCCATTTGGAGGCCTCTAATATACCTCCATAATAGTAGCCTCACCCTTATTTTTCAGCTCTACCCACACTGCCTCCCTCGACAAGCCCTCCAGTCTACCTTACCTCAGCACTGCTGTAATATCCTCCCTGACAAGTAATGCCACACCTCCCCCTCTTAATTCACCAACTCTGTCACATCTAAAGCAGCGAAATCCTGGAATATTCAACTGCCAGTCACAACCTTTCTTCAACCACGTCTCGCTAATGGCCACAACATCATAATGCCACATGTCAATCCACACCTTTAGCTCATCCAGCTTCCTTACTACGCTCCTCGCATTAAAATAAACACATCTCCGGAATCTCTTACATCCTACCTTCTCCATATCCTCCTCTACCATTCTCACAATTTTCACTACAACATCTGTTTACTACTTCCTGCTTTTCCTCCCTCAAATTATTCAAACTTGTTAGCCTACTAACCCTCACCCTGCCTAACTTGAAACCCTGTCCCCAACCATACTAGTTTAAACCACCCCCCCCCCCCCCGACAGCCCTAGCAAATGCCCCCATCAAGAGACTGATCCCTCTGGGATTAAGATGTAACCCATCATTACAGTATAGGTTCCATCTTCCCCAAAAAAGGTCCCAGTGGTCCAAGAACTTGAAACCTTGTCTCTTACTCCACCCCTTTAGTCACGTGTTTAACCTCCACCTAATTCTATTTCTGCCCTCACTGTCACGTGGCACAGGGAGCAATCCAGAGACTAGCCCCTTAGTGGTCCTTTTAAGCTCCCTACCCAACTCCCTTTACCCATTCTGCAGGACCACTTCCTTCTTCCTTCCAACATCATTGGTACCAACATGTACCACAACCTCAGGCTCCTCACCCTCCCCTTTTAGGATGTTCTGAACACATATAGTCACATCCTGGACCCTGGCACCAGGGAGGCAAACCGCCATCTGGTTTTCCTTATCGCATCCACAAAAACCTCTGTCTGTCCTCCTAACCATTGAATCCCCTATAACTATGGCCCTTTTCCTTTTATCCCTACCTTTCTGGGTCACAGAGGTTGACACCACACCTCTGCCCACCATAGTCTGACTATCCCCCTCCTCAGTACTCAAGGTGGAGTACCGATTTCTGAAGATTACAGACTCGGGTGCTTGCACGTGAACCTGACCCCTCCCTTTCCTCCTCCTAGCGGTAACCCACTGCCCCTCCTCCCATGACCCCTGTGCAACTACCTGCCTGTAGCTCTTGTCTACAATAACCTCATTCTCCCTAACCAGAGTGAGGTCATCGAGCTGCAACTCAAGTTCCTTGACCCAGTCCTTCAGGCCACACTCCTTGTCCGTGATGACTTAAACCAAGGGGTCAATGGTTAAAGATCAAAGTAAATCTGCTCCTATCCAACTGTTGATTCTTGCCAGTGTACTTTTGGTAGAAAAAATGTAAGAATATCATTTAAGATCCTTACCGCTTCTTGTGGTTTAGGCGGCTATAACTATGGTAGACTTTAAAGAACAAAAGGATTATTTCTCCCCTTTTAACTCGTTGGAATCAACCCTGCTCAAATCGGTTAACATGCACACTGGTCGATGTCAGCAGCCGGCTTTAAACAAGAAACTTTGGTGACTGAATGTTTAGTCAGAACATGGCAAGGACATTTTCAACGTCAAATTAATGCATTTTACATAAAGCACTTTGGAAAGGTTTCCACAATAGAAGACAGAACGATGGAGAAATGCAAGGTTTATCATCCAAAGGGTAAGGTAACCGTTTGACTACAACACCATCTACTTTTTGGGGTTGGTGTCACGCAGGCCTAGCGAAATTATCAAGGCTTCAGCCAGGTTGCAAGAGGAACACTTTTGTTTCAAATCCACTGAAGGAGAGAACTGTATTTTTGTTTTCAATTAAGGAAGTCATGGCTAAATACCGGTCAAATACTTCTCCAAGGCATAATGTGTGACATGGACCCGAGGCTATTGTGCCCCATAAATTACAGTGAAATAGCCACACCACTGCCTCAAGCATTAAATATCTCCCCTGCCTCCTCATTAAGAGCACAATTTCAGGCCTCCGTGATGGAAACTGGAGGGAGTGGGCAGAATTGGACACATTATTTGCATACAATATTAATGTATGGAGATGCGTAGGACTAAGAAACCTTGCTGAAATAACTTTACATTATATTTGGGCCTGAAGACTTGGGCTTAATTAAGGTATTAAAAATACAATCAAAAAAATAAACTGTGCAGTCAGAGCAAAAATGAAGTGCTTTGTATCTGGGTTTCAAAATGGAGGAACTACAAGACAAATTGATTCATCTTGCATTTAAAATGAGGGAGAGGGGACTAAGGAAAGACCACTTAGATTTCACTTTTTAAGAATAAGAATGTCCAAACTTTGGTCGAAATGGTGTCAATAAACTCAAGGCAGCTCGAAGTAGTTAAAGAAAATGATTGAACCTGCAATTTCAAGAGTCAAGCTCTCTCTTCTTCCAGTGGGGGGATGCAAGGGAGAGTTCCGGAGGAGCCCCAGCCCTTGATCTTGTCTCACGTTCGAGATTCTTGCTCCTTGTGTGGTTAAGAATGGGGGCTGTAGGAAGGATGACCAACCTGACTGTAGCACTGTGGTTCAGGAAGCCATTCAAGAGTGGGGACTGAAGAGAAATGTAGTGGGAATCGGGGATAGTATAGTTAGGGGAGCAGACAATGTTCTCTGTCACAGCCATAGACTGTCCCGAAGCCTGTATTGCCTGGATTTGGGACATCTTATCTGACCTGTAGTGGGAGGAGAAAGATCCATTTGTCGTGGTCCTTGTGGGTACCAACGACGTAGGTAGAACCAGGAAAGGGGTTCATCTAAGGAGGAGCTTGGGACCAAATTAAAAAGTAGAAAAAAAAAAGGTGGTCATCTCTGGATTACGACCTGAGCCATGTGCAAATTGGCGCAGGGCCTCGAAGAATAAGAGAGTTAAATATGTGGCTCAAGGATTGGTGTGAGAAAAGTAGGGTCTAATTCATGGGAAGTTGGCACAAGATTTGGTGGAAGAAACTGTTCGAAGGGGACAGGCTCCATCTAAACTGTGATGGGACCTGGATCCTAGCGAATCCCATAACTAGGGCTGTGGACAGGGCTTTAAATAGAGGGTGGATTCAACAGATTGGAGAGGGATGGATAAAGAAAAAGAGGAGTGAAAAAGTAAAAGACTAAGTTAAAAAAGAAAAAAAACTAAGAGCAGAGGGGATAAAAGTCCAAGTGCAAAAGAGGCAAAGATTTTGAATGTGCAATGGGTAGAAGTGTGATTGAGCCAGCGCTCTGGGCGGCGAGCGCATGCAAAGGCAGCTTAAAGACCAGTGAACCTCTGACACGGTCAGGGAGCTTTCAGTGCCTGAGGGCCTTTGTGAGCCCTCTGCACCCAGTCCTGATACTTGGCTCAACACAAACAATGTCCCAGTCTCCAGCGACTCGATGCTCTGTGCGTGGAGAGACACTGGATTGGCCCAGTGATGTCACTTCAAAGTTCAAAGTTCAGATTTTATTGTCAGAGGACATACATACATGATTCCTTTTCCTGTGGGCCAGGCAGAATTTCCACTTATTCGTGGTGCAAGAACACCGTACTAAAGAAAAGATACATATACAAAAGAGAGAAAAGTAAACTGTGCAATACATAATATAAAAATTATACGCAAAATAAGAGTCCTTGGGCGACGTGCTTACAGTGATCCAGGTTCGAATCCCACACTCTCTGTTCTCCTCGTGTCTGTGTGGATTTCCTCCAGATGCTCCAGTTTCCTCCCTTCAAAATATACCAGGGAGGTTGTAGGTTAATTGGGAGTAATTTGGGTGGCATGGGCTCGAAACAGCTATGCTGTATGTCTAAATTAAATTAAATGAGTCCCTGATTGAGTTTGTCGTTGAGGAGTCTGATGGTGGAGGGAGAGCAGCTGTTCCTGAACCTGGTGGGTGCAGGTCTTGTGGCACCGAGACCTCTTTCCCGATGGCAACAGCGAGAGCAGAGTGCGTGTGACGTGGATCCTCAATGGTCGCTGCTGCCCTCCGATGGCAGCGTTCCCCGTGGAGGTTCTCAATGGTGGGGAGGGTTTTGCCTGTGATGTCCTGCGCTGTGTCCGCTACCTTTTGCAGGGCTTTACTCTCAGGGGTATTGGTGTTCCCCCCCCCCCCCCCCTGTACCAGACCGTGATGCAGCCGGTCAGCTCACTTTCCACTACACCTCTGTAGAAATTTGGCAGGGTTTCTGATGTCGTACCGAACCACCGCAAACTCCTGAGGAAGTAGAGGCGCTGACGTGCTTTCTTCAGAATCAGAATCAGGATTTATTGTCAAGAAAAGGTCATGAAATTCGGTGTTTTGTAGCAACATCATAATGCAACGTTCATGTTATAAATATCTTACAGCATTATATTTAAAAAAAATAACAGTAAACAAAAAGTAAGGCCGTGTCTGTGGTTCATTGATCATTCAGGAATCTAATGGCGGAGGGGAAGAAGCCGTCCTTGTGCCCATCTTCAGGCTCCTGTAAAGTGTAGCAGAGTTCACTATGTCATTCTTGTAATGGGTGCAGGAAAGATCCTCCGCGATAGTGACACCCAGGAATTTAAATTTGCTCACCCTCTCCACCTCTGATCCCCCAGTGATCACTGGATCATACACCTCTCGTTTTCCCCCTCATAAAGCCAGCTCTTTGGATTTTGGTGACATTGAGTGCGAGATTTTTATTGGTGCACCAATCGGCCAGGATTTCAATCTTTCTCCTATATGCTGACTCAATGCCCCTTTTTATATAAACACCACCACGGTATCGTCGGCAAATTTGTAGATGCACCATGGGCTACTATTGTGCGCTCTGCAGACCCAGGAGGTAGGGATCAGATCGGAGGACACAGTCACAAGGATGAAGACCTTGTATTGAGAGGGGGGACTGGATAGATTGAGACTGTTTACCTTGGAATGAAAGAGGCTGAGGGATTATCTTTGCATTGCATTTTGTTTTGAGAAGTAAATGTATTCCAAACACAGGAGGCTTGAAGATAGCCCCCCCCCCTCCACCCCCCACCCTCATAAGACAAGGCGGCACAGATAGGGTAGCCGTTAATGCCAACAACCAAGGACCGAATCCCACACTGCCTGAAAGGAGTTTCTATGTTCTCCCCATGGCTGCGTGGGTTTCCTCCCACTGTTCAAAACATACAGAGGTTGTAGGTTAATTGGGTGTAATTGGGCGGCATGGGCTCGTGGGCTGGAAGGGCCTGTGACCAGGCTCTATGTCTAAATTTAAAATTTAAATAATTTACATTTAATCTGGAGGAAATCATGTTCTCACGGAAAAAATGTGCCAACTCCAGAGATGGGGCCAGAGGTCAGGACCCGATGCAATGAGTGCTGCACCACTGTTCTGTGTGGATGAGTGCAGGTTTCTATCAACTGGTGTCCTCCTGAGAAGTCTCAGGGAAATCTGACTTGAGCCCACAGTGGACTTCATACCAGTGCCACTCCACAATTCACCGATGGCAATGTGAGCAAGGATGGAGAGGGCATTAACGCGCGATCAGACATGTGGGGAGTTGGGAAATGAACTGCTCTCCAGTGAGGGCCAGGTATTTATTCCTCTACTTGTGGATGGCTCCACGTGACAAATGAGGCAGCGCGGTTAGTGAAATGCTGTTATAGAACCCGGGTTCAAATCCTGCGCTGTCTGTCAGGTGTTTGTACGTTCTCCCTTTGTTGGTGTGGGTTTCCTCCGGATGCTCCGGTTTTCTCCCACCGGTTCAAAGACGAATGGAGTGAGTAGGTTCATTGGTGACGTGGGTGTGTTTGGGGCAGCACAGACACATGGGCCAGAAGATACTCAAAATTAATTTCTTTCAAGAATTAAGTCCTCAACGTCTGAGGCAGGAGCAGGCACGGTTGTGTGACAGGGTCCACAGATCTTAAGAGACAAGTTGAATTCCAGGTGCGCTCTAACAGAATTTGTTCAATTCATTAAACTGAGGTGGAATTTCTCGTGAAAACTAATCGTCATGAAAGGAGCACTGGATTCTACTTAAAAACCTGGTTCATTTGGGGCACAACTTGCTCTCACCTGCACTGGGCTGCACACAACCTCAGCCTAAATAGGTCCATATGTTGTGGAGAGCAGGAAGGCCTTTGGTGTTCATATAATGGATGGCTTCTCCTGGACCCATCCACCTCCACATCGGTCAGAAAAGCACAGCGACATCTACACTCCCTAAGGAGGTTGAGGAGGGCAAGGTTACCGGCTACATTTTACTGGAACACAGTCGAGAGTGTCCTGTCTGGCTGAACCATTGTGCGGGGTGGTAGCTGCTGAGCATCGGACCGAAGGTCAAAATGGCCGAGAAGATTCACTGGGGTCTCCATTTTGACAAGGGTTCAAAGAATTATGCCCCTTTCCAGCACACTTTGACCCACTACCATCCAGAAGGAGGTACAGGAGCATCAAAATCAAGACTGCCAGGGAGGGGAGTAGCTTCTTCCCACTGGCTGTGAGACTGATGAACGGAATCACCCCAAGACATTTATATATGTTTATTTTAAATTGTACCTTCATTGGTAGTTAGGATTATTATGTGCTGTGTATTGTGTGCGTGTGCACCGTGGTCCGGAGAAACGTTGGTTTTTCTGGTTGGTTACGTACAGTCATGTGGTAATAAATTTGAACTCTAGAAATGGTCCAAAGAATTCAAGGGCACAGCAACAGGAAATGAATGAAAACCTTTTGAGAATTCGGGGCAGAAAGTGGGAATAATTATCCAAGTGGGGAAACTATTTCATTTGCAGAGAAGACCTGGAGGGCCTCAGCACAGGCCAGGCGCCATGCGCAGAGGCATGTCTATTCCTGCTCGAGGATGCTGCCTGGTCTGGCTCAGTATTCCAGCTCCTGTTGTCCTCATCTTTCTCCAGTTCATTCAAGTTGGCCAGGACACAATACGACTTCTGCAGCTAACACGCCCATTGACAGAAGACAAGAGACCAAAGATTTTGGGGCCATATTTTATTCAGGTTAAAATTGTGTCTCGCAATTCTGAATGTGATGAAGCCAAACCTTCTGCTTCTTCGGAGATAGTATCCTCATTTGAGACATGAGAGCTGTGGCCAAGAAAGATTGGAGTGGGAAACTCCAA
Organism: Narcine bancroftii; assembly: GCF_036971445.1. NCBI lineage: Eukaryota > Metazoa > Chordata > Chondrichthyes > Torpediniformes > Narcinidae > Narcine > Narcine bancroftii. The sequence continues at coordinate 75,051,116 of NC_091481.1, forward strand.
AGTTCAAAGTTCGCAACCTGTGATATTCCAAGGCAGCACAGAGTGGCGGGGACCCAGCCAACCCAAGGTCTACTTCTGAGCCGGCATCAAGTCATCGATGCTCTTCCCCTTTTCCAGCCTCTTCTCCATCTCGATCATCAGCTTCACACCGTCCACCACCATCTGGACCTGTTCCACCTCAGAGAAGCCCAGACGGTCAGCGTTGGAGATGTCATAGATGCTGCCAACTGCTGCGGTGTCCACTCCACCTGGATGGGCAAAGGGGAGACCATGAAACCACTGGGACTCACAGAATTGGATGGGGCTGGAATGGGTGGAGAAAAGATTTGCAATGATGATCCTGGAACCGGGGGACTTGGACTGGACAGAACTGTTACTGTCCCAGGAAAGAATAAAGGATGGTTTAGTTTTCACTCTGGAGGGAAGGAGGCCAAACAATTACCTTTTTGGAGATGAAATGAAGGGGTGCAGATAAAGTAGACAGTTGGAGTCTTTTTTCCCCAGGGTACAGACAAGTTCAAGGAGATTAAATTCAGTCAATTACATAGAACACAGAAATCTATAGCCCTTCAGCCCACAGTGTTGTGCCAACCCAATAACTGAATAATGCTGCCTTGAATTTCCCCACTGGATAACCAACCTTCTTTCTTGGTTCCATGTACCAATTTAATAGTCTCTTAGAATATCCTATTGTAGTTGCCTCCATCGCCGTTGCCAGAATTGCTGGCCATGCACCCACCACTCTGGGTGAAAAACCTACCTCTTACACCCCGCCCCCCCCCCCCCGGACTTACTCCCAGGCTCCTTAATTCGATGCCATTTCAGCCCTGGGTAAGCCTCTGGCCATCCACAGAATCAATGCCTTTCATCATCTTGTCCACTTCTATCGGGTCACCCTTCATCCTCCATCGCTCCAAGGGGAACAGACCAAGTTCACTCAACCTATCCTCATAAGGCACGCTCTCCAATCCAGGCAAATCTCCTCTGCACTCTCTCTGCAGCATCCACATCTTTCCTGCATTGAGGTGACCAGAACTAAACGCAATACTGTGGTGTCTAACCAAGGACTGGTTGAGCTGTAACATTACCTCATAGCTCTTGAACTCAATGCCACTGTTAATAAACATCTTGAACTAGGTCAAGGTAACTCCAGCAGCAGTGATCACAAACCTACCAGCTGGTTCATTAAAATATCTCTGGACAACGACACTTTTGCTTCCTGAACATTTTAGGGTGTATTTTATGAAGTTTTTCTATCACGTACCATTTTTAGATATAACCTACTTTTGTAACTTCCCGTCATATTTTAAGTCTTGAAGCAGACAAAACCACGTCGTTGAAAATTCATTTTCTGCATTTGCATTTGGACTCCTTCTTGGCTGATCTTTGTGCCATCAGTGAGGGGCACAGTGAAAGGTTTCACCAGGACATTGCATCCATGGTAGCAGGGCAACTGGAACCCATCAGTTCCGGCTGGCTATTGTTGGACACTGACACGAGAGGCATCAAAGGCTGAGTACAAATGAAAATCAGCGGCAAAACATTTTTAGGTCCTAACGCAATGTGCCGGCATCATTACACGATTAAACATGTTCAATAAAATTTAATTCAATAAAATTTAATTCAATGTTTCTCCAACTTCTTACAGGATACAGCAAATCTCAAATTATCTTTGTGTTCTGCTTGAAGTTATTTACCATATTATAACATAAGAAATAGGAGTAAGAGTAGGCCATTCAGCCCATCGTGTCTGCTCTGTCATTTGTTTTTCAGGAAGCAAACTTTTTGAAAGAAGTTTGTTGTCCCATGTATCCTTTAGGGAGGGAAACCTTCTATCCTGGTCCGATCTTCCCTTACAACATTCCAGGTCCCCAGCATTGGAACTGTGCGGAGAGTAGAATCAGCCAAGGAAAGCAGCACAAGGGGCGTTAACTTGAAGCGAGGTGGGAAAGATTTGAAAGGAGACCAAAAGAGCATCTATTTCATGCAGCAGGTGTAATGGAACAAGCTTCCAGACGCAATGGCAGAGGCAGGTACACTTACACAAATGATTGTATCGGGAATTAGAGGGATGTAGGTTGAAATGGGACTCATGGATAACATGGTCACTGCAGAGATGGGCTGAAAGGCCTGTTTTCGTGCTGTACAACAATCATTCTGAGCCATTCAGCAATGCAAGTGGTAACTCATCCCATCTCCCCAATGTCCAGTATCCCTTCAGGCATCAACTGCATCCCATTGTGGGGCTTCAATGCCTTTAGATGTGAGAGAAATATCCACTAGGGTTCCACGTAGGTGAGGACCCTTTCCAGATTCACCCGAGGTCCATGTCTAGGACTCGGACTTCAATTCCATCAGTGGTCCTACCTCATGAGGCTTGGCATGAGGTACCAAGGGGCAGCGGGGTGCTGTGGCAGGTAGCACTGCTCCAGAAACCTGGACTCAAGCTCGACCTCCGCCACTATCTGTATGGAGTTTGCATGCTCTCCCCATGACCAAGACGAATCTGCCCAGATGCTCCAATTTCCCCCAATGTCCCAAGGATGTGTGGGTCATTGAGTTAACGGGTTGCTGTGGGTGGTTGGCTTGTAGAAACCGGGGCATGTTGATGGGAATGTGTGAAAATTAATATAGGATCAGAGTCAAAGGGGGGGGGATAGGAGCAGAAATAGGCCATTCATAGAGTCTGCCCAGCTATTTAATTATCTGATCCATTTTCCCACCTTGCCCCACTGCCTGGCCTTCTCCCCATAACCTTGGCTCAAGAACCTGTCAATCTCTGTCTTAAATTCACCCAATGGTCTGGTCTTCCACAACCACCTGTGGCAACAAATTCCATAGGTTCACCACCCTCTGGCTGAAGAAATCTCTCCGCTTCTCTGTTCTAAGCGGACGCCTTTAATCCTGAAGTTGTGCCCTTTTGTCCTAGATTCCCCCATAGTGGGAAACAACCTTTCTCCATTTACTCTGTCCATGCCTTTCAACATTCGAAATGTTTCAATGAGACCCCCCTCATTCTTCTAAATTCCAACGAATACAGTCCAAGAGCTGTCAAATGCACCTCATATAACTCTCATTTCCAAAATCATCTTATTAAACCCTCTCCAATGTCAGCTCATCCTTTCTTGAATACGAGCACAAAACTGCTCACAATCCTCCATGAGGTCTCACCAGTGCCTTGTAAGGCCTCAACATCACATCCCAAACTCAATGGGTTGAAGGACCTGTCCCTAAGCTGAAGGCTACCATCACCCACCCTGTTGTTCCCTACAGCACAAGATGTTGGCCACCAATCACAGGGGTCAAACTAAACCATCCTTTATTCTTTCCTGGGACAGTAACAGTTCTGTGCTGGCCAGGAATTGGGCCAAATGTTTGCAGGATATCTGGTTTCCAGGAGGAGCCATGGCCATTCCCTGTTCAGGAATGCTCTCACCCAGCGGACTCACCTGTCCCACGTTTTTGCAGCCTCGTTCTCTTGAGGACCTCTTCAAACTTCTCGTGCTTGCAGAGGTGAGGGATCTTCACGTGGACCCCACCACGGAGGCCAGTACCCAGGTTGGATGGGCAGGTCAGGACGTAGCCCAGGTGCTCATTCCACATGAAGCCACGGCCAGCATTCACGAAAATTTCCTCAATCTGCGGCAGGGCAGAAGAGTGGGAATGAATCGACATTGGCGTGGCACTGCCACGATACAGCAAGCCACATGAGCCCCCTCTGATCTCCCATTCCTTTCTCCCTTCTCCGGGGAAGGACGGCCTTCCTGAGATGGAAAAGAGGATTGCACCCAGATCGTGTTCCACCTCCATGGACCTCTGGAGGGAAAGTCCATGTCCTCGCGACTGGGAGTGGAGGGGAGACATCTCTAGAGAGGTGAAGGGAGTACACAGCAGTAATCCACTCCGGCTTAAACTGAGCAGTCCACACACATTGGAGTTTGGAAGAGCAAGAAGTAAGTTGAATTGTTTATTGTTGTGTTCCAAAATGCAATGAAATGCTCAGTTTTGTGCACTATCCAGGCAAGTCAACCCATACTTAGCTGTAACGCAAAATTAAACAGGTGTAGTGTAACAGAGATAAAGTTCAGTTAAAACAGTACAAGATTTTACTAAAGGATGATCTTTTTGATACAGTAGTCTGTTATCAGCAAGAAAGCCACTGTCCTTGAATCTGGAAACTTGTGTATCTTCTGCCTGATGGTAGAGGGTGGATGCTGTGGCAGAAGCGAGTTCGACTGGGGAACGGTAGATTGTTCAACAAGATGGCTGCTCTCCTAAGGCAATGGTCTCAAGATAAGCAGGAATATAGGAGGAGCTTGCAGGGTGGAGGCCAGGAAACTCTTTCTGAAGGCTAGACACTCCAGAGAGATCTCAGGAGAAGGGTTGAGGAGAAATCTGTGGGATTTTCCACCCTGCAGACCCTGGAGATGTCGCATTATTGAGTGTTTTGAAGACTTGGCGGGGGGGGGGGGGTGTTGGAGGGCAAGTGCAAATGGACACCAAATGGAAAGGAAGGAATTGGAAGGCAAGTGGCTTGGCCCTGTCTTTTAGACATAGTGAAGGCCAATGGCCAATTCCCTGCAGACACAGAATGCTTTTTTCCCCCCCCCCCAATTTCAAGATAGATTTTATTCAAAATTTAAAATATATGTGTATTTAATCTGCTCTAATTTTTGTTTGGCCCCCCCAACCTAAATCCCCAGCACCTTCAGGTACCAGGCCACTGGAAGATCCGCGCTATTGCGGCAGACAGAGCCGAAGTGGTCAGCGAAGCGATCTCCCAGTCGGCGCCCAGTCTCTCCAATGTAGAGGAGACCACGGTGGGAGCACCAGATGCAGTGGATGGCCCCTGCAGATTCACAACTGAAACGTTGCTTCACTTGGAAAGCCCAAAAAGGTGTGTGCCAAATCCATCCCCGATGAAGGGCTCAGGCCCAAAACATCATCAACTCCCCTTTACTTTATATGGGACCTGCTGAGTTTCTCCAGCACTTTTATGACCTGCACTAGATCCCAGCACCTGCAGAAATTCCTGTTTTATGGCTAATTACAGAGATGGAACCAGTTATCAAAAAGCATTGCATCTGGTTTACCCCAGTGCCCACTGCAGTCTCAAATAGGCTGTAGATGCCGATCAGTTTGTGGACCAATCGTGTGTCTGAACAGAAGATGAAATCAACGTCCATGTACCAGGGATGCTTTGACCTAGGTGCCTCCACTGCCTGGCAATGTCAGCCCTCTTGTGCCTTCATCAGGCAAGGGGTCTATGCAGCACGCCCACAAGCCAGGAGAGAGTAGATAACCCTGCCTGACTGAAGTCACGATGGGGAAGCTCCCATGATTCCCAGCCAGGCCCAAAGCCAGACAGAAACAACCCACCTTCTTCAGACCAACACAGAAGCGCCTGAAGACCTCCTTCATGTCGCCACCTTTCTGCATCGAGATGACTCGAAGGTGGTCCTCCTCGTTGACCCAGACCAGGAAGGTCTTGTCGTCGTTATGCCTGTTGGAAGTAAAAGTGCAAAACGACCGTCAACCACCAACCTGAAACGGCAACCAGCAGCCGCACAAAGTGGAAGGCCACCACCAGCAATGCAGGCGGGCAATCAGCTGGAGGTAGGTCATTTGACCTGTGTCAAGCTTAGTCAGAAAGCAGAGAGCAAAATGTGATGAAATGCAGCGAAGGTTTATGTTCTTCAGCATACCAGGGAATGCAATAATGAAACAAAAGGGCAGAGTAATTCACCAAAATGGTGGAGGAAGATAGAACATTACAACACAGTATAGGCCTTTCAGCCCACCTCATAACCCTTTATTTTGCTTTCATCCATGTGCCCCTAATGTTCCAAACTCTATCACCACCCCTGACAAGGTAGTTCAGGCACACACAACTCTCTGTGGAAAAAACATGCTACTGGTGATTCTCCTAAACTTCCCTCCCTTCACTTTGTTCACATGTCCTCTAGTGCTTTCTATTCCTGCCCTGGGAAATGGGCACTGGCTGTCAACCCTATCAATGCTTCTCATAATCTTGTAGACCTCTACTAAATCCCCTCTCATCCTTCTTCACTCCAAAGAGAAAAGTCCCAGCTCTGCTAACCTGGCTTCATAAGACTTATTTTCCAATCCAGTCAACATCCTGATAAATCTCTTCTGCCCCTTCTCCATAGTTTCCACATCCTTGCTGTAATGAGGTGACCAGAAATTAAAAACAATACTCCAAGTGTGGTCTCACCAGAGTTTTTAGAGCTGCACCGTGACAACGTGCCAGGGGTGGTGGTGGAGGCCGGAACATTAGGGGTATTTAAGAGACAGGAACGTGGATGACTTTTGAACTCCTTAACAATCTAAACTGTCCCTATTTCACACCCATAATCCTCTATTTTTCATGCTTCCACGTGTCTGTCTAAATCTTGTGATGGGCCCCAAGGGACCCCAAAACCCAGCAGCAATAGAAATTCCCAAGACAAATGGTTACTTAAACAAAGTTACTTTTAATTTTCTTTAAACTTAAAAACAGGATCAAACTTTAATTTATTATTATTAATTTAACCCAAGTTAAACCCCTTCTAATTTTAACCCATGTGTGTGTAAATTCACGGTCCAATCTCACTTCTCCACTCCTCCAAGTTCACTGGTATCAGGCAATTCTTATACTGTGCACAGAATTTAACATTTATGAATCTTCACCAGGCTTTGGTGCTTGAAGGTAAATGGTTACTGCTCTGGAAGGTTCTTGTCAGTTTTCAGAGAGAGATTTTTTGCTCGTTGGACACAAACTGATTCTTTCCGATCAGCAATCCCAGTGTCTTGCCCCATCAGGGTTTTCCAGATGATAACCTCTTTCTTTCAGGTCACCACAGAGTTCCTTTTTGTTTTACTTATTTCAAGTGAAACATTAGGCAGCTAGTCCTCTCCTCTTGTATGGAAAACAAGGGCTTTGACCAGGCTGAACCAAAAACTCTCAACCTGTCTTCCAAATGGGGCTTTCTACAAGCTTGCCAGCTTGTCCTGTTCCAGTCCCATCTGCTGCTACTGAATTGTAGAACTGAATTCATTCTCTCTCTCTCTCACACACACACACACACACACACACACACACACACACACACACACACACACACACACACACACACACACACACACACACACACACACACACACACACACACACACACACACACAGAGAAAACCACATGACCCTCTTAGAACAGCCAACTGCATTCAGACAGACCGCGGCACTGGACCTAATCTTCTGAGTCTGTTCATTCTGTTACCTTCCAAAACAATAATCCATTACTCCACAGCTTGTCCAATTAATACCTACTTGTGAAGTCTCTATAGGCATCTTTCAAAGTTTTTGCAAAGGCACCTGGAGCCTGGACTGTCTGGCTTGAGCAGAGCTCTGGCATTTTAAAAGAGATCTGTGTTATGAAGTGTTTGTTTGTGACCTACATTAAAAGTCGTGCCACAATTTATCTCCCAAAAACATATCTCTACGTAATATAAAATATAACAATCTGTCACAGACTCTTAAATGCCCCTATTGTACCTGCCTCCACCACCACCTGGTAAAAAACCTCCTTGCATTTATTCTGTTTATGCCCCTCCCCATCCTCAAATCAAATCATCCTGCATCCTCTGATGTTCCAGGGAATAAAGTCCTAACCTGTTTAACCTTTCCCTGCAACTCGGTTCCTCAAGTGCTGACAACATCTTAGGTTTGGGAGGACTGACATGTGCCAAGTTCAGCAGGGCTGGGAGCATCAGGACATCTCTGTAATTAGCAGTGAACAGGAAAATCTGCAGGTGATGGGATCTAGGACATTGCACATAGGTGCTGGAGAAACTCAGTGGGTCATCAACAGGAAGTAAAGGCAGTTGACATTTGGGCCTGAGCCTTTAATCGGGAATGGAATTGCCACATGTTTTGCTTCCTCCGTCAAGCAACACCTCACTTGTGAATCTGCAGGGTCATCTACCGTTGTAGTCTCCTCTACATCGCAGGCTGGGAGATTGCTTCGTTGAGCACCTCGGATCTGTCCCCACGATAGCTGGAATCGCCCAGCGGCCAGAAGTAAAGCACGGAAATCTGCTGACACCGTGGTTGAAAAGCACAAAGCTGGAGAAAGTCAGCAGGTCATGCAGTGTCCTTTAGGTAGCAAAGGTACCTTGATGAAGGGCTCAAGCCCGAAACGTCGGTCATGTATTTTTACCTTGGCTTGAAAAGTAGACACCTTGACCTGCTGAATTTCTCCAGCATTGTGTTTTTACATCTCCCAGCGGCCATCCATTTCAATTCCCCGTTCCATTCCCTTGCTGACATGTCTGTCCGTGGTCTCATGCATCGCCAGACTGAGACCACCACAAATTGGAGGAATAGTACCTCATCTTCCATCTGGGTTCATCCAAATGGAGGGCATTAACATAGACTTCTCTGGATTCTGTTAAAGCTCCTCCCCTTCATCACCCCATTTTTTTCCTGGTCTCTTTTCCCCCTAGCTCTCTCTCTCTCTCTCCCCACCCTCCCCTTTTCCCTCCATCTCCTTTCACAGAGCCAAAATTACTTCTTCCCTCTCCTTTTATTGCATCCAATTAACACTTTGTCTGTTGGTGTGGACTCTCCCCCTTCCATTCAGTTTAACCTGTGTACGTTGAGTACAGTCTTTTGTGCACGACCAATAAGTGGTAATTCTGCTGTGCCCGCAGGAATCTCAAGGTTGTTTGCGCTATCATGTATGTTCATAAATCTGAAATCTATTCAGGTGTGTGTGTGGTTTTTTTTTTAAACTCAGATCTTGAAGAAAGGCCCAAAACGTCGGTAATATAACTTTAGTAAAAACTCCAAGATGCAGGAGGAACTCGGCTGGTTTAAACAGCATCTCCTCTTTTGGACAAAAATATATTGCCAATGTTTCGGGCCTGAGCCCTTCTTCAAGGGGAAAAAAGATTAGAAAAGCCAGAGCAGGATACAACAGAAAGTCTCAGAATTCCAACAAGGGGGAAGGAATCCAGATCAACAAAAGGTGTTAATTGGATGTGATAAGGGTCTAGGTGGAATTCATCATGTCTGTGCGAAATGAGACAGGGAAAGGAGAGACTAGGGGAAGCAAGGGATGTTAACCAAAAGCCAGAGAAGTCGATGCCATCCAGTTGGAGGGTGCCCAGACGGATGTCTTTACTTCCTACGGACGCTGCGAGACAGGCTAAGTTCCTCCAGTAATTTTTTGACTTGCACAGCTCGGTAATCCCAACTTCTCCACCCCACACTTCCACCTTGCATTAGAACCAGGCGGGGTTCAGGTCCAGTTGGGGGCGTCGTGTTCCAGAGACCACTTACCAAATGCCCCGGCCATCGGGCCAGTCCCGAGCCATGCCAGAGGCAAGAAGCAGAGGAGAGATGGGCTTGTCAAACAGGAAGTGGTCATCGATCAGCTGCTGCTGCTCCGCATCGGTCATGGAGGAGAGGGGGTAGTACTTGCCCTTGAACTCGCCCGTCAAGGTGGCGAGACCTGCCAAGGAGAATCGGGTGTTAACGTTGATCGGCTGAACAATCGACATGCAAGGTCGGGTCGGAGACTGGAGATCCTGAGGTGCACAATTCACTTCCTGAGCCTGGAGCCTTTCCATCGGTCTGTCTCGGTGAGTGCACCAACTTTCCCCACCCTTATGCACAAACTATTTTGCGCTGGCCGTTTTGCATTTATAGAAAAAATGCCATTCTGCCCTTTGAGCCTACCCCACTATTCTCTACCATCATGGATAATCGTGTGACCTTGCAACCCTATTCCTGCTCCCCCTTTTGACCTTTTTAGCCAGAAGGGCCACATCAAATTTCTTTTTGTTTGTCTCATGGTGCCTGGTGGTGGTTAAATCTGATGCTATTGTATTTGGTGTATCTTGTGGGGGCTGCAGCAAGTAAGACATTCCATGTGTCTGTGCACAATACGTAGCTCAAACACCTCCCAATGACGTAGAACATGGAAATCTGCTGCCCAGTGCAGCCACAGTGTTGTGGTGAACTAATAATCTACTCTACCAACTACCTAGAATTTCCCTACAGGATGTGGGGGCAGGTCTTAATTATCTATATTATTGTTTGTTCTTCGGGCGGCTCCACGGAGGGGGAGGAACCTGCAGATGCAGCGACGGTTAAGATTTTTCAAAGAACATGACTGAAAATAAAGTAAAATGCTTTAAGGTTTATATTATTCATGCAAGTGAAGTTTGTTCAGTGTAAGTACAGCAACAGAAAAGTCTTTAGAACTGTTTTCACAGGTATATTAGTTAGGCATTGTGAGAGTAAGGGGTGGCACTGGTTGGTGCAGCGGTTAGCACAGTGCCAGAGGTCGGGACCTGGGTTCGAATTCCGCGGTGTCTGTAAGGAGTTCATACGTTCTCCCTGTGGGGTTTTCCCAGGGGCTGCAGTTTCCTCCCACTCTTGAAAACATACCAGAAGTTGTAGGTTAATTGATGTAATTGGGCGGCACGGGCTCATGGGCTGGAAGGGTCTATTACCATACTGTATGTGAAAAAAATTCAAAAAAATTTAAGTCTCAAACAACTGTAAAATTTACTTATCTGGCATCCACCAAAGGGGTTGGATTCCTGGGCTTTCACTGTGTTTATTTATATTGCTTTTTTATGTATATAACGTGCTGTGTGTTGTGTGCATGCACTGTGGTCCAGAGAGATGTGTATGAACAGTGAGATGATGGTGTCTTTGAACCAGGCTCAGCTCCCCAGCCCTGTGTTGGCCTCACCATCCATGCAGAGCTTCTCAACCAGACGGCGCTCCCCACGACTGCAGTGAGGAGGCAGGGCGATGCCCTTGATGCTGCGGCCAGTGCGCACCCGGCTGCTTAGGACGTAGTTCGGGTCGAGGTCATTGCCGCCCTGGAGGGGAAAGACAGGGCACCGGGTTAACCATCGGCTCGCAGAAGCGACAGCAAAGGAACCACAAGGAGCTGGAGGCACGGCCCCACCATCACGCAACGGCATCACCATCCCAGGAGGGACATTGCAGCCTTCACGGGGCAGGGACAGGCAAGAACAGCCCCACCTGGGAATACAGATACATAATTCCTGAAAGTGGTGTCACAGGTGGATAGGGTTGTAAAGAGAGTTTTTGGCATATTGGCCTTCGTAAATCAAACTATTGAGAATCAGAGTTGAGATGTTATGTTAAAATTGTATAAGACACTGGTAAGGACAAATTTGGAGTATGGTGTGTAGTTTGGGTCACCTAACTACAGGAAAGATATCAATAAGATAGGAAGAGGGCAGAGAAGATTTACTAGGATGTTGCCCGACTTCAGGAACTGAGTTACAAGGCAAGATTAAACAGGTTAGGAGTGTTGAAGAATGAGGGAAGATTTTAGAGGTTTACAAAATTATGAGGGAATAGACAAAGTAAGTGTAGATGGCTTTTTCCACTGAGGGGAGGGGAGATACAAACCAGAGGATGTGGGTTAAGGGTGAAAGGGTAAAGATTTAGGGAAACATGAAGGGGAACTTCACTCAGAGAGCAGTGGGAGTGTGGGTCGAGCTGTCAGCTGAAGTGGTGAATGAGGGGTCAATTTTAACATTTAAGAATTTTGTCAGGTGCATGGACGGGAGAGGTATGGAGGCTATTGACTGGGTGCTGGTCAGTGGGACAAGGCAGACAAATAGTTTGGCACAGTTTAGAAGGGCCTGTTTTCTGAGCTGCAATGACAGATTTCATTTTCTTCTTGGCTCCAGGCCGTTGCTTTGCGCGCAATGAGCAACGGGGAGCGAGACCCAACAACCAAGCACAAACCTTCAGGTTCTCGTGGTTCAGGTCAGTCTTGTGCTTGTCTGTTGGTTTGTAGCCACCATGGCGGTCCTCAATGACTGGATCAAACAGGTCCTTGAAAACATCGTAGGATTCCTCATCACCAGCCACGCAGCCCACAGTCATGATGAAGGGGTGACCTGCGCATGGAGTATGAAAGGCGGCAATGATGAGGAGTCAGACCAGTGCATTGGAGCGATACCAAGAGAAAACATCCACAGTGGCTGAGATCTCGAATGAGCGAATGGAAGCTACAGGGACGCAGCGCGTCGGGCAGCGTCTGCGGGGAGAAATGAGCAGTCACTGTCGTATCTTCGTAGATGCTGCTAGGCCCTTTGAGTTGCTCCATCTTATCAAAGTGCCAAAATTTGATGTTTGTTTCGCACCCTATCCCCATCTGTGGTCAAGTCGACCAGCAAAGAAATGGGCCCTTCAGCCCAATGACACTAAACCCATTTGCCTGCAGTAGGACCATGACATTGGATGCCTTGGGCAGATAGAGAATTGACTGAGGAGCTCAGCAGGTCAGACAGCATTCATTGTATTCAATACCAACTTAAAAGTCTAAGAGTGCCTCTTCGCCCAATTCGAGTTTCAGATGTCAAAAACTGTGTTTAAAAAAAAAACCTTCATATTTCCTTGAAAACCCCCTTCCATAACTTAAACCCATTCTCTCCTGGTTATGACACTCCAACAGATAAAGGTTTGATCGACATTATTGATGCCTGACAGCTCTTGGCCTGTACTCGTTGGGATTTAGGAGAATGGTGTGGTGGGGGGGGGGGATCTCATTGAAACACTTTGAATGTTGAAAGACGTGGACAGAGTAGATGTGGAAAGGTTGTTTCCCACGGTGGGAGAGTCTAGGACAAGAGGGCACAACTTTCAAGATTGAAAGGTGTCTGCTTAGAACAGAAATGCAGAGGGTGGTGAATCTATGGAATTTGTTGCCACAGGTCAGGTCATTGGGTGTATTTAAGGCAGAGATTGATTGGTTCTTGATAAGCCAGGGCATCAAAGGTTGGGCAGTGGGGCAGAGTGGGAAAATGGATCCGCTCATGATTAAACCTTGTCTAAGATAGAACATGTGCAGAGTAGATTTACTAGGATACTGCCAGGACTTGAGGAACTGAGTTACAGGGAAACAGGTTAGTACTTTATTCCCTGGAGTGTAGAAGAATGAAGGGAGGTATTTGAAATTTTGAGAGGTATAAATGTAGGTCGGTTTTTTTTCACTGAGGGTAGGTGAGATACAAACCAGAGGACATGGGTTGAGCGTGAGAGGGGACAAGTTTAGGGTGAACATGAGGGGGAACTTCCTCACACAGAGAGTGGTGGGAGTGTGGAACGAGCGGTGAATGCTGGCTCAATTTTAACATTTATGCAACATTTTGGCAGGTACATGGCTGGGAGGGATATGGAGGGTATAAGTCAGTGGGACTAAGCAAAATAATAGTTTGACGGACTAGAAGAGCCAAAGGACCTGCTTTCTGTGCTGTTCTGAACTATGGTTGCATGGCTTAATGGTTGATGATCTCGGAGATTTCTCCCTCGGCCTCCCCCTCACTTCATTCTCTCTCTGTGAGCCTCTCCTCTGATTCTTCATGATCTCTGGTTCAGGTCTCTTGCCCGCCCATGGATAAAATCACATCCACTGACGAGGTCCCTAAGGCCCTGGAACTGCCTCCTCAACTTCCAGAACAAACTCTGCTTCTTTCACCAGTTGGTTTGATGACGTTAATGGATACTGTTGCTTCCAGGCCCAATGGGATAATGATGTTCAGAAATGGTCGGCTTTCCATGGAGATCAGCAGTGAGTCTTCGACTCCTCATGTCTCCCCCACACCACCCGTGGACCTGACAAGGAAGAGTGTGCATGGAGTGATGGGGGTGTGTTTGCCCATCCTCCCTCTTCACCTAATCAAGGGCATCAGAAGAAGGGTGGACGTTTTGAGATAAAACAGAGTGGTTCATGCAAAAGCAATGTGAGGGAGGGAGGATCGTTTTCGCCCCGGTACCCCACCCATCCTCATTCCCTCTCCTCATTGGCTCCAAATGCAGTTATTTTACCTGGCTCCACCACCTACCCACCATCCTGTGCCCCCTCAGGTCACCTGGGTGTGATATGGGTGTGTGATATCCGGAATTCAAGCAACCAGCTGCCTCAAGCAACAGGGAGGGGGAAAAAAATCAAGGAAAATAAATTTTAAAGATAAGAATAATAGGTAAAATTATGCAAGTTTAAAATTGTAAAAGTAAATGTCCTCTGAAGTAACACATAGCCCTTTGGGTGAAGATGGAAGCAAATATTCAGCCAGCCTTGGTCGGGCTTTGCTCGTAGCAGCTGTTTGAATCAAGTTGTGTGAAACTGCAATGGCGTCGCCCAGGATGAAGAGCTGGTTGATGCCGCTCGCCTTTGGGGTGACCCTCAAAGTGTCTCCTTAAGAGTCGCCCTGGTCAGAGGCTTTATCTGTAAACTTGGGGGAGGAGGGGTTAATTATCTATAAGGTTATCGTTCGTTCTTCAGGCAGCTTCGTAGAAGGGAGGAACCTGCAGATGTAGCGATGGTTAAATGTTTTCAGATTCTTCCACTCTCTCCTTCCACACCACACCCCCCAACTTCACCCCACCCACCTTCAGTTCCATTTCATCTCTCTATTCCATAGTTCTCACCTTCTCTGTATCAGATCTCAGCATTGGCGACCTGCCTTCTAACCACCCACGGCCTCCCCCCGCCCCGCGTGACTCATTTTTCCTCAGGCCGCCCCTTGCTTGCCTTGCCTCTCTCTCCCCACCATCCTCCCCCCCATTTGCCACTCCTCTTCCCCTGTCTGTCATAATTTACCTCTACCTGGTTGGCCAATCCCTTGTGGGGGCCCATGTCGCACCCCCTCCCATCCTGATCCCCTTATGTTGGCTTTCCCAAGTCCCCGGGAAGAGTTTCAGCTCAAAATGTTGACCGTTTTCTTTCTTCCCACTGACGCTGCTCAACCCACTTTGGATCCCAGCGTCCATGACCCTCTTTCACCTGGGTTGTCCACCCCTGTCTGGATGATGTCATCGAGAGTGAAGCCACTTGGGGTCTCCTTGTCCCGAAGTTTCTTGTAGATGTCCAGGGTTAAAGCCTTGGCCATGTGGTTGTTGTGCTTGGTGAGGTCGGGGAATTCTTCCTCCGCCTTATAGTTCAGCTTCCATTTATTGTGAGTGTTTCCGAAAGGCATGGTTGGAGGTTGGCTGACTCCTAAGGGAGCGAGGGATAAATGAGTTAATTCGGGCCTTCCAATGC
Organism: Narcine bancroftii; assembly: GCF_036971445.1. Taxonomy (NCBI): domain Eukaryota; kingdom Metazoa; phylum Chordata; class Chondrichthyes; order Torpediniformes; family Narcinidae; genus Narcine; species Narcine bancroftii. The sequence continues at coordinate 75,066,217 of NC_091481.1, forward strand.
TGCAAACTTTCTGGAGTAAACAGAGATAAAACTGTAACCATATATAACCATATATAACCATATATAACCATATATAACCACTTACAGCACAGAACAGGCCAGTTCGGCCCTACTAGTCCATGCCGTAACAAATCCCCACCCTCCTAGTCCCACTGACCAGCACCCGGTCCTTACCCTTTCAGTCCTCTCCTCTCCATGTAACTATCCAGTCTTTCCTTAAATGTAAACATTTACCTTTCGAGCACCAAAGCCAGGTAAACTTTAGACATGTTAAATTCTGGGCACAGTACAAGAATTGCCTGCAACCAGAGAATTTGGAAGAATGGGAAGTGAGATTGGACTGTGAACCAAAGAATTTTCTTAAATTTACACAAACATTGCATACACGTGCGCTTAGAATTAGAATGGGGTTAAGTTGAGTTAGTTAAGTTATTAGAGATAAGTTTGATTCTGTTTTCATGTTTAAAGATAATTAAAAACAACTTTTGTTAAAGTAACTACTTGTCTTGCTGAATGTCTATTGCTGCTGGGTTTTGGGATCCTTTGGGCTCATAACACAATACAGTTATGAAAGGCATTGGAGAGCGTTTAGATTTATTGTCAGACAACCCTGCGAATCTATTTCCTGCAGGATTACCGCTCATTGGTAATGCAAAAAGCTACTCAAGAAGACAGGTACGCATGCAAACAAGTAAAGAAATGTAAAGAAATGCTTCAATACAGAGAGAAAGAAAATCAATAAAATGCAAAAGAGTCCTTAAATGAGTCCCTGATTGAGTTTGGCGTTGAGGAGTCTGATGGTGGAGGGGTCGCAGCTGTTCCCGAACCTGGTGGGTGCGAGTCTTGTGGCACCGAGACCTCTTTCCTGATGGCGGCACCGAGAACTGAGCGTGTGCTGGGTGGGGTGGATCCCTGATGATTGCTGCTGCCCTCAGATGTTCTCGATGGTGGGGAGACAAAGCAGACTGCCCCTGTCTTCTTTCCCAGGTAAATAGGTCACAGATTAGACCGGCCACTCTCAACCTTTTGCTTGGCTGTGGCCGTCCCCTCAGACTCTCTTCCCTCCTCCTCTCCTAGTGCTGACTGCATATAATAAACTGTGAGGCGAAAAGAAAATGCGGCTTTGACTTAAATGTGCTGCTGAGAATGGTTGTACTGGATGACTAGTACTTGAAGTGAGGGAGTGATAAAGATAACGTCTATTGTCATACACAGTGTACCATGTAGAAATGCACCAAAATTCTCACCTGCTGCCACTGAACAGGGGTATGTAAAACAGAAACTGTATTGGTGAACTTAATTGAATTTTAAAAGATAATAAATCAAGTTTAGATAATATTCTCAGTTACCCTTGTCCAAATACAATGGTCCATATGGTTCTTTTGTGGTGTCGGAGCAGCCCCTGATCAAGGGGAGGTTCAAGAGCACGATGGCTGGTGGAAAGAAAACTGTCCTTGAACCTGGGGATTCTGGTCCTCAGACGTCTGCACCTTCTGCCCGAAGGAAGCAGTGAGCAGAGTGATGGGGGTCCTGATAGCCACTTGAAGCTCCCCGGGCACCCCCACCCCCCCCCTCCCCCTTCATGCCCTCGCCATACACTGCTTATCGTATTGGTTCATTGTAATTACAAGATGGAGTCATTCGCAGATACAACAGGAGAAATGCAAAGACTTCAGGTACTGGAATCCTGAGCTGACAAGCAGGTCACGCAATGTCCGTGACAGAAATAGTCAGTAAACCTATCCAACTGGAACACATTGTACCAGTTAGAAGAAATTTGTATTTATCTTGATGCTCTCCTTATCGCTGGATGTTCCAGAGCTCACTACGGTTTGAGGTAATTTCAATGGGTCATCACTTCCAGGGGAACCAACGCGCAACAAGCTTCTGCAAACCGTAAAGTGGTCACAGCTGTTTCTGCGCAATACTCAAAGATGCTGGAGGAACTCAGTAGGTCATCCAGCATCCATACAAGGTAAAGATCATATAACCACCATTTTGGGCCTGAGCCCTTCATCAAGGTAGGAGCGGGATGGTAGTAAAAACGCATGGAGATGCTGGAGGAGCTCAGCCAGTCTCGCAACGCCCACAGGAGGTAAGGATATATGACTGACGTTTTGGGCCTGCCCTGCTTCAAGGTACAAGCAAAAAGCAGGCAGGTGTGAATAAACACGGGAGAGTGGAGACAGGCAGGGGGAGGAGACCAGATCAAAAGGTGTTAATTGGATATGATAGGAGAAACATAAACATAGAAAAATAGGTACAGGAGTAGGCCATTTGGCCCTTCAATCCTACCCCATCATTCAATATAAACTGTGATCCCTGGTTCTGGTTTTTCTCAGCATTGGAAACAACATTCCTGCGTCTAATCTGTCTAATCCCTTGAGAATTTTATGTTTCTATAAGATGCCCCCTCAATCTTCTAAATTCCAGAGAATACAAGCCTAGTCTATCCAACCTTTCTTCACATGCAAGTCCTTCCATCCCTGGTATCAGTCTAGTGAACCTTCTCTGCACCCCCTCCATGGCGAGGATGCCCTTCCTCAGATAAGGCAACCAAAACTGCACGCAGTCCTCCAGGGGTGGTCTCACCAAGGCCCTGTACAGCTGTAGCAGGATCTCCCTACTCCTGTACTCAAATCCTCTCGCTATGAACGCCAACATACCATTCGCCCTCCTCACCGCCTGCTGCACCTGCAGGCCCACTTTCAACGACTGATGCACAGCAACACCCAAGTCTCTCTGCATCTCCCCTTTTCCTCAACAGATACCATTTAGATAATAGAACGAAAGATGAGAGTTGATTTTGGCTCTGTGAAAGCAGAGGGTAAGTTGGAGGGGGGGGGGAAGGACAGAGCTGGGGGTAAGGTGACAGGGAGAAGAAGTGGTGGGGGGAGTGGTGGTTAATGGAGATCGGAGATTTTTACTAAATCTCAGTGTCTGCCGACTTTTGTGTTTCAGTTCATGAGCAGAAAGTGGGCAGGGGCCTGAATAAAATGGTGGGGCGGGGGTAGAGGGAAATGGGGAACACAAATGGACATGTCACCAGTGGTTATGGGTGGGAGGGCAGAAGAGAAAAAAAGTTAAGTGATGGGGCAGGAGGTAGATTACTCCATGGAAAGGGAGAGCTGAAGGAAAGGAGACAGAGGGTGGGTCGAATGGAAACTAGAGAGGTCAATATTAACTCTGTTGAACCTTTTTAACAGCTATTTTTGTGATGGTTTCAGGATGATCAAAAAACCAGGGAGAATCCCTCTGCTCTTCCTCGACTGAGGGAGGGGGAGAGAAACGGTGACAGGGAAGAAGGGGTGGGGATCGTTTAATGAGGACCGCAAAAGTTGATATTAATGCCATCTGATTGGAGGGTGCCCAGATGGAAAATGAGGTGTTGTTCCTCCGATTTGCGGGTGGTCTCAGTCTGGCCGTGCACGAGACCACGGACAGAGACGTCAGCAAGGGACTGGGATGTGGAAATCCCTCACCCAATTTCTCTTTCTGCATCTAGTTTGATTTTAATTCACTTGTTCACAGATCTTCATTACCCCTTCATTCCAACCCACCCCCCCCCCCACCCACCAAACCCTTACAGCTTCTCCTGTCGTTTATGGACACGCAGGTTCTGCCGGTGATGCCATTTTCAAGTCGTCTAGGAATAGTTCAAGAGCACAAGGTCCAATGAGATCCAGCTGACCTCCAGCTACGCTCCAGCCAGGCCGATGGCCATCTCCTAAATCGGCCACTTGTAGAACCATTAGGCGTAAGCATTGTTGGTCCAAATGCACCAAAATCTCAACTTGCAATTAAGTGCGGCACAGAGGGCCCCCTGCCCTCCAGAGTATGAGAGACTTTAATCTATCACTGAAGGTCAAAGATCCCCACCCTGACTTTAAAGAGGAGGAAAGAAACTTTGCAGACTTGTAGAACATTCCAGCTCAGGGTCGTACCTTTGCGCACAATGTTGTGCTGACTTAGATTTTTAAACCTACTCAACAAACTAAACCTTCCCTCCCTCACACACATAACACTCTATTTTTCTTGCATCCTGGTGTCTGTCCAAGAGAATATTAACCCTTTGAATACTCAGATAAGGCAACCAAAACTGCACGCAGTCCTCCAGGGGTGGTCTCACCAAGGCCCTGTACAGCTGTAGCAGGATCTCCCTACTCCTGTACTCAAATCCTCTCGCTATGAACGCCAACATACCATTCGCCCTCCTCACCGCCTGCTGCACCTGCAGGCCCACTTTCAACGACTGTACCTATTTTTCTATGTTTATAATATATACTCCGGACTGGATCTGTGGGTAAACTACAGTATGAACACCAGTACAAACCAGCTGGTGGTGGGGAAGAAAACCAGTCCTGGAAAACGGGGACACAGAGTATAATTGTGTAATTGTTGAATTTTTTGGAACAATTTTTCAAGTCAAATTTTTTCGGGGTGGTGATGGGTTTGACTTTTACACAGGTCAAACTTTTGACTGCAGTTAAGTACTTGCATTGGGAGCTCTGGTGGGCTGAAGCAGAGGTAAGTTTGCAGTCCGGGCATTGGGAGCTGAGATGGGTGGGCAGCCGGGGTGTCGGGAGCTGGGATGGGCAGGAGGCCGGGGGGTCCAGGAACTCAGAGGTGGGAGCTGGGATGGGCAGACGGCCAGGCATTGGGATGGGCAGGTGCCCAGGGCATTGGGAGCTTGGATAGGTGGGCACTGTTGCATGGTATCGACCATTACACAAGTATATATGGTAGATGCATATTGTTGGTCGTCCTAGAAAACAGGGACATGGAGTCCAAAGGGCTAAATGCCCCTAATGTTCCAGCCTCCACCACCACCCCCGGCAATGCATTCCAGGCACCCACAACTCTCCTTTAAAAACATACCCCTGGTGTCTCCCCCATGGGCAGAGCGTTTATAGAAAAACAGCCAGACGAGACTCCCCCCACCCCCGACATGAACTACTGTCCAACTCCCTCGAACTATTTTTATTCTTGAATCAACACTGAATGAAGACCATTCGTCAACTCCTGTCTTTTTTCGGAGCTTCCTGGTGAAATGTTGGTCGAAGCAAAGACACTTCTGTCCCAACCACAGGGGGGTAGGTTTTTGCAAATCCCCCCACCGGCCAAGCATTGCAGCCCCGTTTGGCAGCGGGGAATCGCCGCTTTTCCAAACCACATCGCGCGAATCTGTGATGTTCACTGGTCGGGTTCGCGTCCTACCGACTTCTGCGGCTCGGCAAACGATTTGGCAAATTCTCGCAAAACGTTTTCCAAAGTGGAGCATGTCTGGAGGAGCAAGAGAGCGGGGGGGGGGGGGGGGCGAGCGCCTGAGTGGGCGAGAGAGGGGGGGCGAGCGCTTGAGTGGGCGAGAGCGGGGGGGCGAGCGCTTGAGTGGGCGAGTGGGGGGTCGTGCGCTTGAGTGGGCGAGTGGGGGGTCGTGCGCTTGAGTGGGAGAGCGGGGGGTCGTGCGCTTGAGTGGGAGAGCGGGGGGTCGTGCGCTTGAGTGGGCGAAAGCGGGGGGGCGAGCGCTTGAGTGGGCGAGAGCGGGGGGGCGAGCGCTTGAGTGGGCGAGAGAGGGGACGAGCGCTTGAGTGGGCGAGAGAGGGGACGAGCGCTTGAGTGGGCGAGAGAGGGGTGCGAGCGCTTGAGTGGGCGAGAGAGGGGGGCGAGCGCTTGAGTGGGCGAGAGCGGGGGGGCGAGCGCTTGAGTGGGCGAGTGGGGGGTCGTGCGCTTGAGTGGGCGAGTGGGGGGTCGTGCGCTTGAGTGGGAGAGCGGGGGGTCGTGCGCTTGAGTGGGAGAGCGGGGGGTCGTGCGCTTGAGTGGGCGAAAGCGGGGGGGCGAGCGCTTGAGTGGGCGAGAGCGGGGGGGCGAGCGCTTGAGTGGGCGAGAGAAGGGGGCGAGCGCTTGAGTGGGCGAGAGAGGGGGGCGAGCGCTTGAGTGGGCGAGAGAGGGGACGAGCGCTTGAGTGGGCGAGAGAGGGGGGCGAGCGCTTGAGTGGGCGAGAGAGGGGACGAGCGCTTGAGTGGGCGAGAGAGGGGGGCGAGCGCTTGAGTGGGCGAGAGAAGGGGGCGAGCGCTTGAGTGGGCGAGAGAGGGGGGGCGAGCGCTTGAGTGGGCGAGAGCGGGGGGGCGAGCGCTTGAGTGGGCGAGAGAAGGGGGCGAGCGCTTGAGTGGGCGAGAGAGGGGGGGCGAGCGCTTGAGTGGGCGAGAGCGGGGGGGCGAGCGCTAGAGTGGGCGAGTGGGGGTCGTGCGCTTGAGTGGGCGAGTGGGGGGTCGTGCGCTTGAGTGGGAGAGCGGGGGGTCGTGCGCTTGAGTGGGAGAGCGGGGGGTCGTGCGCTTGAGTGGGAGAGCGGGGGGTCGTGCGCTTGAGTGGGCGAGAGCGGGGGGGCGAGCGCTTGAGTGGGCGAGAGCGGGGGGGCGAGCGCTTGAGTGGGCGAGAGCGGGGGGGGCGAGCGCTTGAGTGGGCGAGAGCGGGGGGGCGAGCGCTTGAGTGGGCGAGAGCGGGGGATCGTGCGCTTGAGTGGGAGAGCGGGGGGTCGTGCGCTTGAGTGGGAGAGCGGGGGGTCGTGCGCTTGAGTGGGAGAGCGGGGGGTCGTGCGCTTGAGTGGGAGAGCGGGGGGTCGTGCGCTTGAGTGGGAGAGCGGGGGGTCGTGTGCTTGAGTGGGAGAGTAGGGGATCGTGCGCTTGAGTGGGAGAGCGGGGGTCGTGCGCTTGAGTGGGAGAGCGGGGGGTCGTGCGCTTGAGTGGGAGAGCGGGGGGTCGTGCGCTTGAGTGGGAGAGCGGGGGGTCGTGCGCTTGAGTGGGAGAGCGGGGGGTCGTGCGCTTGAGTGGGAGAGCGGGGGGTCGTGCGCTTGAGTGGGAGAGCGGGGGGTCGTGCGCTTGAGTGGGAGAGCGGGGGGTCGTGCGCTTGAGTGGGAGAGCGGGGGGTCGTGCGCTTGAGTGGGAGAGCGGGGGGTCGTGCGCTTGAGTGGGAGAGCGGGGGGTCGTGCGCTTGAGTGGGAGAGCTGGGGGTCGTGCGCTTGAGTGGGAGAGCGGGGGGTCGTGCGCTTGAGTGGGAGAGCGGGGGGTCGTGCGCTTGAGTGGGAGAGCGGGGGGTCGTGCGCTTGAGTGGGAGAGCGGGGGGTCGTGCGCTTGAGTGGGAGAGCGGGGGGTCGTTCGCTTGAGTGGGAGAGCGGGGGGTCGTGCGCTTGAGTGGGAGAGCGGGGGGTCGTGCGCTTGAGTGGGAGAGCGGGGGGTCGTGCGCTTGAGTGGGAGAGCGGGGGGTCGTGCGCTTGAGTGGGAGAGCGGGGGGTCGTTCGCTTGAGTGGGAGAGCGGGGGGTCGTGCGCTTGAGTGGGAGAGCGGGGGGTCGTGCGCTTGAGTGGGAGAGCGGGGGGTCGTGCGCTTGAGTGGGAGAGCGGGGGGTCGTGCGCTTGAGTGGGAGAGCGGGGGGTCGTGCGCTTGAGTGGGAGAGCGGGGGGTCGTGCGCTTGAGTGGGAGAGCGGGGGGTCGTGCGCTTGAGTGGGAGAGCGGGGGGTCGTTCGCTTGAGTGGGAGAGCGGGGGGTCGTGCGCTTGAGTGGGAGAGCGGGGGGTCGTGCGCTTGAGTGGGAGAGCGGGGGGTCGTGCGCTTGAGTGGGAGAGCGGGGGGTCGTGCGCTTGAGTGGGAGAGCGGGGGGTCGTGCGCTTGAGTGGGAGAGCGGGGGGTCGTGCGCTTGAGTGGGAGAGCGGGGGGTCGTGCGCTTGAGTGGGAGAGCGGGGGGTCGTGCGCTTGAGTGGGAGAGCGGGGGGTCGTGCGCTTGAGTGGGAGAGCACGGGGTCGTGTGCTTGAGTGGGAGAGCGGGGGTCGTGCGCTTGAGTGGGAGAGCGGGGGGGGGGGCGAGAGGGGGAACAAGAGAGGTGGAGCGAGAGAATGTTCGCCTGGAAAAGCAAGGGCAGGGGTTGAGATGAACTCGGAGAGTTTTCGCGGTCTGACCCATTAGAGAGCGGCCGGTGACCACTCGTCAAACGTGATCCCCAAACTGAAAGGCCAGACGACGGATCACTTTCTTTTAAAAAAGAAATGCGCGTCGAATTCATCAAATCGGCTAGATTTTATTTCTCGATCTTGTCTAAAACCTGTTCCAAATGAACTCTATTTCCCCGCTGGATCGACATCTCATTTTACCTTCCGATAAGAACGCGGATTTATGTGGCTGAATTGTCTTGTCCCCAGGGCCTGGAATGTGATTTGGTGGGGGGGGGGGGGGGTGGTTGCGAGGGGCTGAGATGCCTGGAACGTGGTTTGGGGGGGGCTGAGATGCCTGGAGGGGAGCTGAACCCCGCCGCTTACCTGACGCACGGTGAACCACTCGGGACCCGGTCCTGACTCGCAGCTGCAACTCCCGCTGGTGTGGGGTGACCCGGGGATGGGCGCGCCGCACTGGTCCCTTTTATCGCGGCCCCTTCTCCCCAACATGGTCGGGGCTGGCCGCCCTCCCGTGGCCGCCACTTCCCATTGGCTGAGCGACGGGGCCATCCTCCACCTTTTGCCGAACGGACTCCTTCGCAATTGCAAGGGGGCCAGAAGAAACGGTGAGGAAGAGCCTCCTCTCCCCCCCCCCCCCTTCACCTTTTATTTGGACCAAGAAAGCGGGGAGAAGAGGGAGTTTTAAACACCCCCCCCCCAAGCCAAAAGGGTTCATTCATCCCGAGGAACCTGGCAGAATCTCTCTCCCTGACAGGTGCAGGAAACAGCGCTCTTGCGCATGAAATGGGACTGTTCGGCCCGTCAGATTTGTGCTAGTTCCCAGCAGAGCAACCCAATCTGTACCACCAAGCCCTGGCATTAACTCACATGCCCCCCCCCCTTATTTTTTTACCCACACTGAGCGGCCATCGACCAAACCAGCTGCCTTCGGGACGTGGGAGATCCAGGCGGTCACAGTGAGGACCCGCGAACTGCTCACAGGCAGCAGCGACCAGCAGGGAAGGGCTCGGACACCGAGCCATTTCACCGACTCCCGTGCATGGCACGTGGCAATGAAACATTCCCCCGCCCCCCTGCTCAGAACTGGACTTGTTGTGCTCCAGTTGGACTGGAGATTCCGTGCTGGAGTTGGACTGGACTTACTGTGCTGGACTTCTGGAATTGTTGAGGTGGAGTTGTACTAGAGTTGCTGTGGTGGAGTTATAAAGGAGTTGCTGTAAGTGGAGTTGTACTGGAGCTGCTGTAGTGGAGTTGTACTGGAGCTGCTGTAGTGGAGTTGTACTGGAGCTGCTGTAGTGGAGTTGTACTGGAGCTGCTGTAGTGGAGTTGTACTGGAGCTGCTGTAGTGGAGTTGTACTGGAGCTGCTGTAGTGGAGTTGTACTGGAGCTGCTGTAGTGGAGTTGTACTGGAGCTGCTGTAGTGGAGTTGTACTGGAGCTGCTGTAGTGGAGTTGTACTGGAGCTGCTGTAGTGGAGTTGTACTGGAGCTGCTGTAGTGGAGTTGTACTGGAGCTGCTGTAGTGGAGTTGTACTGGAGCTGCTGTAGTGGAGTTGTACTGGAGCTGCTGTAGTGGAGTTGTACTGGAGCTGCTGTAGTGGAGTTGTACTGGAGCTGCTGTAGTGGAGTTGTACTGGAGCTGCTGTAGTGGAGTTGTACTGGAGCTGCTGTAGTGGAGTTGTACTGGAGCTGCTGTAGTGGAGTTGTACTGGAGCTGCTGTAGTGGAGTTGTACTGGAGCTGCTGTAGTGGAGTTGTACTGGAGCTGCTGTAGTGGAGTTGTACTGGAGCTGCTGTAGTGGAGTTGTACTGGAGCTGCTGTAGTGGAGTTGTACTGGAGCTGCTTTAGTGGAGTTGTACTAGAGCTGCTGTAGTGGAGTTGTACTGGAGCTGCTGTAGTGGAGTTGTACTGGAGCTGCTGTAGTGGAGTTGTACTGGAGCTGCTGTAGTGGAGTTGTACTGGAGCTGCTGTAGTGGAGTTGTACTGGAGCTGCTGTAGTGGAGTTGTACTGGAGCTGCTGTAGTGGAGTTGTACTGGAGCTGCTGTAGTGGAGTTGTACTGGAGCTGCTGTAGTGGAGTTGTACTGGAGCTGCTGTAGTGGAGTTGTACTGGAGCTGCTGTAGTGGAGTTGTACTGGAGCTGCTGTAGTGGAGTTGTACTGGAGCTGCTGTAGTGGAGTTGTACTGGAGCTGCTGTAGTGGAGTTGTACTGGAGCTGCTGTAGTGGAGTTGTACTGGAGCTGCTGTAGTGGAGTTGTACTGGAGCTGCTGTAGTGGAGTTGTACTGGAGCTGCTGTAGTGGAGCTGTAAAGGAGTTGCTGTAGTGGAGTTGTACTGGAGCTGCTGTAGTGGAGTTGTACTAGAGCTGCTGTAGTGGAGCTGTAAAGGAGTTGCTGTAGTGGAGTTTTACTGGAGCTGCTGTAGTGGAGTTTTACTGGAGCTGCTGTTGTGGAGTTGTACTGGAGTTGCTCTGCTGGAGTTGTACTGGAGTTCCTGAATTTACTATGTGTGTAGGAAAATTAGAATCTGTTTCTGGGTTCTTCCCTCTCCCTGGCAAGGGCCATGAAAGTTGGCACCTTCGTCTATCCAGCTTCTAATAAAATCTGTGGCAAATTTAAACTAAAATAAAGGCAAGATTCCACTGGAGAACAGTTTTTTTTCCTTCAGGTTTGCTTCCTGAAAAGAACTGGTGATGATAGTCAATATTCCGCTGGCATCCTAGTTAATTGGCCGTTCTGTTTCCCAGGATAGGAAGCCATTTGTGTTGATTCCACTGGGCCACCTTTAACCGCGACACTGACTGCTTTTCCACTGCAAACAACTTGTCCCCGGGATCAGAGTGTCTGGAACCTCTTTCCACTAGTTTCATCGGCACGTCAGCATCAGCTGATGTCGGTGTTATGAGTGGGGGTCAAGGCCGTCAATTCCCAATGTGATTCACCATCATTTGATGCCAGCGTGCTGACTGATTTCCTTTTCCACTGGATCTTAACATGTTAATTCCTGGGATAAGGTGTCAGTGGAAAACGAGCTTTTGATGGACAACTTTATGCTGAACACAAGATAAATTCAGATTTGCTGTATCATGTAAGATGCTGGAGAAGCATTACATTAAACTTTGATTGAAATTAGCATGTTTAATCACATAATGATACTGACACATTGTGTTAGTTCAACTGACCTAAAAATGTTTTGCCACAGATTTTCCTTTGTACCCAGCATCGGATACTTCTCTTGTCAGTAGTCGGCCAATACTGATGGATTCCAGCTGCCCTGATGCTGCTTTTCCACAGTCGCAATGTCCTGGTGAAACCTTTCACCGTGTTCATCACGGGAAGGAGTCCAAATGTGAATGTAGAAATGGATTTTCAATGACGTTGTACACCATGGTTTTGTATGTTTGAAGTAGGCTTAAAATATTACAAGAAATCACAAAACTCGGTGATTTTCACGATCAACAGCTATTTAAAAACACTCTCTAAAGTGTCCAGGAAGCAAAATCCTCATTGTCCAGCGTTATTTTAATATTTTATTTCATAACAGTATCATTTTATCAGAAAGCCATGTTCAAGGGTTAGGGTCCATGATTCTTTCACACAGTTTGTTTTTGGTGCAGTTTAATCCCCTCAATTTTGTTTGGGAGGCTCTCTGCAAACGCTGGGCATCTCTGTAAACTTTTCCTGTAATATCCAAAAACAGAATCCAGTATCCCCGTAAATGCTGGATATGCTCCCAAGAGTCTCATCGTTGCTGGAATTGCCTCTAAATAATTCCGCACCCGTGCAGATCCCTGCAAATACTGACACGGTCTCAGGTGTCCTTCACTTGGAAATGAATCAATATTTATTGGGATATCCTGGAATGTTGATACCCTCCACTCCCCAGTGAATTTTGCTGGCATTATCAAGGATCTAGTCCAGTAGTTCTCAACCTTTTTGTTTCCACTCACATCCCACTTTAAGTCATCCCCAGGCCATCGGTGTTCTGTGATTAGTAAGGAATTGCTTAAGGTGGGATGTGGGTGGAAAGAAAAAGTTTGAAAACCACTGTTTTAATCGTCCCTCATTGATTCGTTATGTGCACGGTCTCAGAACTCCAAAGGAAATGGGCCAAATGACAATTTTTCTCTAGCAAAATATTTCGGTAACAATTGGGTCTAGAGCAGTGATTCTCAACCTTCCCTTCCCACTCACATTCCACCTTAAGCCACCCCTTACTGATCACAGAGTACTGACAGCATAGGGATGCCTTAAAGTGGGATGTGAGTGAAAAGAAAAAGGTTGAGAACCACTGATCCAGAGCTTTGATCAAGGATTCTTTTTCTCCCACTAGGACAGCATTGGTTGGTGTGGTGGTTAGCACAACACCTTTACAGCGCCAGAAATCTGACGGGGGTTCAAATCCCGCGCTGTCTGTAAGGAGTTTGTACATTCTCCCTGTGTCTACGTGAGTTTTCTCCGGGGGCTCTGGTTCCCTCCCACCATTCCAAATATACCAGGCATTGTCAGTTAATTGGCCAGCATGGACACGTCGGCTGAAATGGCCCGTTACAGTGCTGTCTGTCTAAATCAATGGATGCTGCCTCGACCAGCTGAGTTCCTCCAGAAAATGGATGGCTGCTCCAGATTCCAGTATTCCTGTGTGCCTGAACCTCTCCAACATTTAGGGTCAGTTTACTACTTTTATATAGTTCTGGCTTGCTCTACGTGGAATGGAAAAGAATGGAACGTTACAGCACAGTACAGGCCCTTCGGCCCATGGTGTGGTGCTGATCTATATATACCAAAAAGAAACAAACCCCCCCCCCCACCTCATAACCTTTGCTTTTTCTTTCATCCATGGGCCTGTCTACGAGTCTCTTAAATGCCCCTATTGTTCCAGCCTCCAGCACCGTGAGTTATGGCCCTTAGTAATTGGGAAACATTGGTAGGAGACATAAAAGTGGGCGGTGGTGTGGATAAGTCTGGAGGGTTGCCAGGGGTTACAGAGGGACATTGGCAGGATGCAGAGCCGGGCTGAGAAGTGGCAGCTGGAGTTTAACCCAGAAAGATGTGTAAGGTGGTTCATTTTGGCCAAATGTGCAGGCAGAGTACACGTCAATGGGAGTGTGGACAAACTGAGAGATTTTCGGGTTTGGACCTTCATTCACCGTGGGATCGGGTACAAGAGCAATGAGGTAATTTTACAAGACCTTGGTTAGAACCCATTTGGATTATTGTGTCCAGTTCCTGTCACAGGAAAGATGCAGAGAGGAGATCTACAAGGATGCTACATGGTTTGGAGAGCAGGCCTCATGAGGATCGGTTGAGTTCTCCGTACAGCGATGGAGGATAAGGGGTGACCTGACAGAGGTGGACAAGATGACGAGAGACACTGATCGTGTGGACGGCCAGAGGCTTTTTTTCCCCCAAGAGCTGAAATGGCGAACACGAGGGGGTATCATTTTAAGCTGCTTGGGAGTAAGTACGGGGGTGGGGGTTAAGAGGTAAGTTTTTTTTACCCAGAGAGTGGTGGGTGCATGAAATGTACTGCCAGCAATGGTGGTGGAGGCTGGTATGATAGGGTCTTTTAAGAGACCATTGGATATGTTCATGGAACTGAGAAAAAAATGGACAGTTGTGCAGTAGGGAATTTCTTGGCAGTTGTTAGAGTAGGTTATTAGGGAGGATTCAGGCCTGAGCCCTTCATCAAGACAGAGAAGTACTTTTGATGTCATTCTTTATGTGTGTGTGTGTGTGTGTGTGTGTATGAATGTATGTGTGTGCATGTGCGTGTCCGAATGTGAGTGTGTGTGCACCTATGTGTGTGTGTGCGTGTGTGTGTGTGTGTGTGTGTGTGTATTCGTGTGCATGTATGTGTGTGTGTTTGTGTGTGTGTGCGCGCAAGTATGGGTAACATCAACTTCTGTTATTACAGAACCTGTTCATTCCCACAGATGGTTGCAAAGACATTGTCATTAATCAATGGCGTTGAATTGTTTCTTGACTAGCTGAATTTGTGCCCTCTATTTCCAATATCTCTCCATCTGTTGTTGCCCCTCCCCTCATCACCACATTTGTCACTTGATTGGATTCCAACACTGGCAGCCTTTGTCCTCAGTGATCACATCCCTCCTCCCTGAATGACTCATCTTCCTCTCACTGAGCCCTTTTGCCCTTTTGCCTCTCTCTCCCTTTCTCTGACACCTGCCAACACCTGCCTGTGCCCATCAGCGTTCACCCCTCCGTGGTTCACGTTCACCTGCCCCTGCCCCACTGTCCTCGCTCTGCTGACTGCTTTCCTCTCCTCTCTCCGTCTTGATGCCTCGGTCTTCCTGGCCTTTGAAGATTGAACTCTTCATATCTACCCAGCTAAGTATTACCACATAATTTGGTCAACGATCCCTCTGCCAATGCCAGCACACAAGAAGCCTGCCAGGTGCTGGAAGTGTTGAAGCAATGCACAAAGTGCTGGAGGAACGCGTTCGAATCCACCGCTGTTTCTAAGGTGTGTTTACCTTCTCCCCATGTCCTTGGTGGGTTGGTGGGTTTAATGGCTGGAGGGCGGCCATTTGATCTCAATCTATTTTAAGTCATTTTAAGTTAAATCCTGCCACCATTCAATAATGACACACCCTTGTAAGGCTGCAAGCTTCAGCGCTGGAACATAGGACATCATTTGTAAGGATTTGATGTCTTAAACTGAATGGAGTGGTTACAATATTCCCCTTGCCTTTCGTGTTGAATTGAGATACATTGAGGTCCATGCCCAGTGGATAACTGATCCATTGTTCAAAGTTCATATTTATCGTCAGAGTACATACATGACATCATGTGAATAGCCTGAGATCCTTTTTCCTGCGGGCCAGGCAGAATGACCACTTACAGGTAGTGCCAAAAAAAACTGATTCGACGTAAACAAAAAAGAAATGTAAGCAAACTGACTGTGCAATGGAGAGAGAAAAAAAAAATCAATAAAGTGCACAAGTAAGAGTCCTTAAATGAGTCCCTGATTGAGTTTGTCGTTGAGGAGTCTGATGGTGGAGGGGGAGCAGCTGTTCCTGAATCTGGTGGGTGCGAGTCTCGTGGCACCGACACCTCTTTCCTGGTGGCAGCAGCGAGGACAGAGCGTGTGCCGGGTGGGGTGGATCCTTGATGATTGTTGCTGCTCTCCGACAGCAGCGTTCCCCTGTAGATGTTCTCGATGGTGAGGAGAGTTTTGCCTGTGATGCTCTGGTTTTACGCTTGGGGGTATTGATGCCCCCCCCCCCATACCAGACCATGACGTGCCTCATCTGACCTGGTTAGTTTATTTGAAGGAATGTACTGACCTTTGATTGGCCCCATGCACATTACACAATGTGGCCTCCGACGATTTCCAGCCAATCAGCGATGGTACAAATGATGAGATGTATTGTTCTGAATAACCAATAATCTCTGGCCACGCAGGCTGTGCCTAGATTACCTAAAGACTCTGTCCATGTGAGAAACATCTGTTTTCTACAGTTGCCTATATTATACTTAACTGCCACCCAAACATAACCCATATTTAAACAGATACAATATATTCTTACTCTCTTGCTCTTGAGGGAGCCCAGTGAAGGTTCTGGGATGGCAGGACCCCTGGATCAAGAAACGTGGGCCTTGTACTCACTGTGATGGGAGGGGGTCTCATTGAGACTATAGAATTCTGACATTGCTGGGCTGATTCGAAGCAGGAAGTTATGTCCAGAGCCAATGGTCACTGTCTAAGAATAAGGGGATTGCTACTTAGGACTGAGATGAGGGAAAAATTTTCATTCAGAGAGTTGTGAACATGTTTTATGTTTAAATTTAGACATACAGCACCACATCAGGACATTTCGACCCACAAGCCCATGCCATCCCAATTACACCTAAATGATCTACAAACCCCAATATGTTTTGAGCGGTGGCAGGAAACCCTTGCAGACATGGGGAGATTGTACAAACACCCTACAGACAGCGTGGGATTCGAATCTGGGTTGCTGGCGCAGTAGCAAAGTTGCGCTAGCCCGCCAACCGGGCTGCCCCTTGCAGAACTCCCTGCCTGGAAGTTGTTGAGGGCTGATTTGTTGGATAGATTAAAAAGGGAGTTGGATGTTGGCTAAACGGATGAAGGGTTAGGGAGAGAACACAGAAATAGGGGACTAAGGACCCATGATGGGATTGCATGGTGGAGACTGCACTGAGATTCTATGATCTACTGAATCCCGGAAAAATAGTGGGCATGATGGCGGTAGTGGTGGTAGTTTTTGTTGTAGCGGTAGTAGTGGTGGTAGTTTTAGGTGAGGTAGTTTTAGTCCCTGAGTTATGAACAAGATATGCTCCTACGCTTGTCTTTAACTCAAATTTGTAGGTAAGTCAAAACAGGTACATACAGTTCTTATTTAGTTTCAGTTAGTCAAATGTTTGTCTTAGTATACTATATTAAGCATGGTTACAAGGGTAAATAAGACAAGAATTGAAGCCAAATACAAAGTTACACACTCAACACAGTGTTAACAGCAACATGATCCAACTTAAAATGGTGGCCGGCGTTCTCCTTCTTCGAGCTGACTGACCACTGAAGCTGCGTGTAGTCTGTTCATAAGGTTATCCGTAAATCAGACGTTCTTAACCCGGGGACTCCCTATAGTTTCAACTGTGGTAGTTCTAGTTGTGGTTACAATAGTATGTTGCAACCACGGTAAAAGGGATGGAGGAATTATGTTAAGACTGTTGGTCTTCCGGAAGATTTTGAAGGATTGGACCCAGTTCAGTTTTTTCAGAAGTGGATTCCCGAGGTTTTGGGAACAGCATATTTCCCGAACGGTCTGGAATTGGATAGAGCCCATCGAGCAATAAGAAGGAAGCCACTTCCTGGTCAAGTTCCAAACTCTATTTGGATTCGGTTTGCTTTATCAGGTCAGAGAATTGATTTTAAGACTTGTGGTTCGGAATTCGAGGAGTAATCAGGGCCCATTACTTGTTAAGAATAATAGGGTATTTTTTATGCTGATTTGAGTCAAGCTGTGATTCAACATCGTAAGGAATTTAATTCAGCTGAAGCTGTTTTATGGAAAAAGGGGTATAAGTTTGCCTTTCATTATCCTGCTGTGCTTAAAGTTTTTTAAGGAGATGATCAATCTCAGTTTTTCTCTGTTTTATATTTGCTAATTCTTTACCTGATAATAAGCGGGGTCAAAATCCAGACAGGGGTTCCCTCAACAGCTTGTTGTCAAAAGGGAAGAATGGGAACCGAGAGATGGAATCTCAACAGTTGATTGATATTGGAATTGATGATGCGCAGGTTAATTGAGATTTGGAAGAAGCGTTCCACACTTGAAATGATTTTTATGCTTTATCTTTGATTTTTCTGTTCTAGGGGTGGGGGTGGGGAGGTGATTCAACTGCCAATCCTTCCAAAGTCGTCGGCCACTTTGTGGCATTTGTCACTCCCGTATAATGGAGGGAGGTAATACAACTATAGTATTCTATTTTTTTTGTGTTGGTTTTTTATGGGATTCTTTGATTTTTGTTTCTTTTCTTTGAGGAGATCTTTACCTTTGTGTTGATGCCATGGGGAGGTGTTTCACTATTTATAGTGGGATGGTTATAGAGAAGCCTTATGGCTAATTTAAACGTTGCTACTTTCAATGTTAATGGTCTTAATAATCCAATTAAGAGAAAGAGAGTATGAGCATATATTAAAAAATTGTTGCTTTTCTGCAAGAGACTCAGTTGACTGAAAAGGAACATCAGAGATTAAAAAGAGATTGGGTTCGACAAGTTATAGCATCTTTTAATTCTAAGGTAAGGGAAGTTGCTATTTTGATTAATAAAAAGTTAGCTTTTAAATTGGATTCAGTTTTTGAGGCAGCTGGTAGACTTTTGATTGTTAATTGTAAAAAAATTTCTAAATGTTGGACTTTATTGAATGTTTATCTCCTAATATAGATGATGAACAATTTATGGTGGATTCTTTTTTTTTAAACTTTAGCCAGGCATATGATAAATTTATGGTAAGAGGTGATTTTAATTGTTGTTTAGACCTATTATTAGATCAATCTCCCAAATCAATAATTAGAGCTAAAATGGCTAAACAGTTAATGGTATTAATGAAAGTTATGAATTTGGTAGATATATGGAGAAAATTAAATCCTACGGAAAAAGATTTTTCTATTCAGTTCTTCATGATTCTTATTCTAGAATAGATTTATTTTGAGTATCAGACTAATTACAAGGTCGAGTCTTCAAGGCTGAATATAAGACGAGGGTTTTGTCTGATCATTCCTTGTTATTAATTACTTGTGCTGCTTCAGAGAGAATGCAGAATGTTTATCGTTGGTGATTTAATTCTTTTTTTGTTGAAGGATGCTGAATTTTGTAAATTTATAAGGGATCAAATACAGCTTTTTTTGTAAATAAATACAGGATCAGTTGATAGTAAATTTGTTTTTTGGTATGCTCTAAAGGCTTATTTATGAGGACAAATTATTAGTTATACTGTTAAAATTAAGAAACAACAAATGACTGAGATTAGTAAACTGGAGAAAGAGATAGAGATTTTGTTAAAAGATTTATAACAAAATTCTACAGAAGTTAAGAAAGCACGTTGATTTAATTTGAAATCACGGTATAATTCACTACAACCCTAAGTTTGAGAAACTATTACAGAGAACTAAGCAGCGATATTATGAACTGGGAGAAAGAGCTCATAAAGTGTTAGAGTGGCAGTTAAAAATGGAACAATAAATGCTATTAGACATGGTTCAATGATTACATATAAACTTCAGGAAATTAATGATGAGTTGCAAATGTTTTATGAGAAATTGTATAATCTGAAGTATTGGAAGATGAAGTGAAAATTGAATATTTTAAATTTGGTTTAGTTTTACCTTCCTTGAAGGATATGGATATTAAGGATTTTGATGCTTCTCTTACTCCTAAAGAACTGATGGAAGCTCTTCGATCTGTGCTTAGTGGGAAATCTCCAGGGGATGATGGTTTTACTTCTGAATTTTATAAGGAATTTCAGGACTTATTAATTCCTTTATTGATGGATGTTTTGGGGCAGACTGGTTCTGTCCCAGATTCATTTTCTAAAGCAATTATTATGGTTATTCTTCAGAAGGATAGGGAAACATTAAAGGCAGGATCTTATAGATCTATGTCTTTATTAAATTATAACATTGTTGCCAAGGTTCTGGCTAATAGATTAGCTAAATATTTACCAGATTTGATTCATGTGGACCAGGCGGGTTTTATTAAGAATTGATATTTAGCAGATAATATTGTAAAGTTGAATTCTTTAGATAATATTTCTCGGGAGCAGTTTGACCAACCAATTGTAATTTCTCTTGATGCAGAAAAGGCCCTTGATAGAGTGGAATGGAGTTTTTTGTTTAAAGTTTTGGAAAAGTTTAATTTTGGATCTCTTTTTATTGGTTGGATTAAGGCTTTATATAAAAATCCAACTGCTCGACTTGTTTCAAATGGTCAGGTGTCTTTACCTTTTGCGTTATCCAGGTCGACTAGGCAGGGCTGTCCTTTGCCACTAGCATGTTTGCATTGGTCATTGAACCTTTGGCTCAGATGATTTGACAGGATAGTATTGTTAAGGGTATTAAGATGAAAGCAGATGAATATAAAATACATTAGTTTGCAGGTGATGTTTTGATATATTTGGAATCTTTGGGGAATTTATATGAAAGATTGGAGCAGGTTGGTGAAGTATCGGGATATAAAATCATTTGGGTAAAGAGTGAAATTATGATTTTGGCTGATGTGGATTATTCGCTTTGGAAGCATATTGTGAAATTTAAATGGTCCGATTGGATCAGATATTTAGATATTATAATAGATAGTAATTATAACCATTTATATGAATTAAATTTTTTACCTTTATTGTCTAAAATTAAATGTGATTTGAATCGGTGGAAAGATGTGCCTATAACATTGATAGGACGTGATAATTGTATTAAAGTGAATATCATTCCCCGTATTCCTTGTAGGATTCCTCCATTTTTAAAAAATAATTTGAATACTTTGGTGAGAAAGGTTTTGTGGAAAGATAAAAAGGCAAGGGTGTCATTACAGAAGTTTATTTGTAAGTGTTTGCATTAGAGAGATTTACAACTTCCTCATTTTCAGAATTATTATGAATCAGGGCAGCTGAAATTCATTAATAGGATGTTTCAAGTGGATAATCTTTTGATATGGGCTAATATTTGAATGATCTCACATTGGTGAGAAGAATTTATTTATCGATGGAATCCCTGGGTTAAAACATGTAATGGAATTATGGAACGAAAATAGATACTCAAGGTAAAATTTTGGCTAAAACACTTTTGTTTCAAAATAAAGCTCTTTCCTTTTATAGTTAATAATCAACTTTTTGAAGGAATTAAAATGGTCGAAGATTGTTACGAAGCGGGATACTTTATTTCCTTTCAAAGAATGAAAGAGAAATAGGAAATATCTTCGTACACTCTTTTTTCTTATTATCAAGTTAAAACATTATTATTGGACAATTTTGGGCATACCTTAAGGCTACCTAGAGAGTCTAAATTTGAAATGTTACTTACTGATGGTGGGAAGAAGGGATTCATATCTGAGATGTACGCTTTATTACAGAAGGAAATGCTTAAGCCAGATGTTCATAAATCTAGATTAAAGTGGGAGAAAGATTTGGCTGGGTCTATTTCTCAGGATGAGTGGATGAATCTATGTGAGGACAGTATGATTGAAATTGTAAATGTGAGGTATCGATGGGTTCATTATAATTTTCATCAATTACATTTAACTCCGGAGAAATTAAGGAAATATAAATTTTATTTCTTCTGATTTATGTTTCAGATGCCATAAGGAAGTGGATTTTTTTTTTTACATTCGGTTTGGTTATGTACACCTTTTTGGAATAAAATTAGGGAAATTTTTAGAAGTTAAATTTAAATTTAAAATTTCACCTGATCCTATGCTATTTCTATTGGGTTATATTAAGAAATTGAGTTTGGAGCTAAAATTAGATGAATTTCAAATAGCTTTAGCTGGAAAATGGAGAATCGAGGCTAACGAGATGGAATTTGGAGATGAGGTCTTGTATTTCGTTGGAAAAGATAACGCACAATTTATGTAATAATTATTCCTTTTGTGTTAAAACTTGGAGCCTGTATATGGAATTTATGTGGTTGAATCGTTAATATTTTTGAGTAGTTTAGAAGGGGGTTGGGAGGGGGGTTGTATGAGGTAACATATTATGTATTTGTTTTTAATTTTATTGTATGATTTATCAGAATTAATAAATAAAAATTTCAAAAAAAAAGGGACGGGTTGATTGGCTGTGAGCTCACCATAGCCCTGTGTGTCATGCATTCAACAACCATCTGTGGGGCCTTCAGCTTCACCTGCAGCTCATGGATCCAAGCTGAACAAGAGGTGTAACTGACACCTCCTGCAGGATCACCGAGCAGCCATCCATCTCCCTGCACTGACAGGGATGACCAAATTTGTCCTCTGCCCCTCATTTCCCAGCTGAGCGGATTTTGCCAAGCTGTGTTGAGCTAAGCTGTGTTGTTGGAGTGGGGGCTTGATGGGTGGGAGGGCAGGCTGTAAGGAGGGTGCTGCTTCACTGATTGCACAATCATCACCTACCATCGCTGGGAGTTAAATGGTAGGGCCTCCTGTGACCCTGGTTTGATCCCAACTCCGGAGCTGTCTGTGTGGGGTTTGTACATTCCTCTCCTCAGTGGGTTGATAGGCTACTGCAAATTTCCCCTTGTACATAAATGAAGAGTCGAATCCATGGTGTGGAGGGGGGCGGGGCATTTGATTGGATTATCTTGTGGAAGTTGGTGGTTCACACACACAAGATCACACAAGATATAGGAGCAGAAGGAGGCCCATCAGCCCATGGGTCCACTCCGCCATTCTATCATGAGCTGATCCATCCTCCCACTCAGCCCCACTCACCGGCTTTCTCCCCTTAACCCTTGATACCCTGACGAATCAAACACCCGTCAATCTCTGTCTTAAATACACCCAGCAACCACCCTTCCACAGCCGCCTGTGGCTACAAGTTCCACAGACTCTGACCTCTGACCAAAGAAATGTTTCCTTTGTTTTAAATTGATGCCCTTTCATCCTAGACTCCCTCCTTGCCACATCTACTCTGTCCAGGTTTGTCGGCATTCAAAATACAGTCCAAGAGCTAACAATTGTTCCTCACACGCTAACCCTGGTATCATTCCAGTAAATCTTCTCTGAACCCTGTCCAACACCACCATGTCTTTTCTCAAACACGGCAACCAAAATGTTCTCTAAGTGAGGACTCACCAGTACTTTATAAACCAGTGGTTCGCAACCTTTTTCTTTCCACTCTGTGGTGATACGACCACCAGCCGACTGCAGGAGGCGATCTCTGTACCTGCAGGAAGACCACCTAAGGGCTGACTCCCCCTGGCCGGCTGTCAATCAATCGACCCGAATATAGACCTGAGCCAGTCACATGGGAGCCACCAAAGCATGAACTGGCGCTCAGACTTTAACCTGAAAAAAGCCAGTTGTACAGTCTTTCGATTTTTGTGCTTGCTTCCTGCTACCTCAGCGCACCACACACTCACATACCATTTTAAGTATTCCCTATGCCATCAGTGATTAGTGAGGGATTGCTTAAGGTGGAATGTGGGTGGAAAGAAAAAGTTTGAAAACCACTGACTCGATATGTGCATAGTTTCAGAACTCCAAAGGAAATGGACCAATGACAATTTTTCTCAAACAAAATATTTCAGTAACAATTGAATCTAGAGCAGTGATTCTCAACTATCCCTTCCCAATCACATCCCACCTTAAGCAATCCCTTACTAATCACAGAACACCAACGCCATAGGGATTACTTAAAGTGGGGTGTGAGTGGAAAGAAAAAGGTTGAGAGCCTCTGTTACAGACAGAGTCTCAACATTACATCCCTGCTCTTATATACTGAAGGTCAGCACGGATTCATGGGCCAAATGGCCTGATTGATTCTTTGACAACATTCTAGATACTATCTCACCTGGGTCTCGGGATCCAAATGTTGTCTCCTCTGGGCCTCATGATTCTCATGAAAACATTTAATTCCAGAATTCTTTTAAGTCACAGGGGCAGTGAGACAAAAAATACCGGACTGTTATAATGTCCTTTGGGGAAGAAAATCTATTACTCGAGCCCACTCTGGTCTAAATGTGACTCCTGTCCCACAGCACCATGACTGACTCTTAATACACTTTGCGACCCATTCATAAATATTGGACAGCTATGACAAAACTTAATAAGAATAACCTGGTAACTGAAGGCTTGATGTCAGATGCCCGGCGTACAAAGCCCCGTGAAGGCTGTATGATCCCTTCATAGGAACAGACAACTACCGAGGCCATGTGCTCCATCCATGGAATGAAGCTGGACCCTCACCAACCCTCACTATTCCCTTGGTCTCGTCCATTGTCAGGTGAGGCTAAATGCATATTCAAGGAGCCATGCATTATATTCCTCCTGGACAGCCTGAAACCCCTAATGACACGAGCCAGAAGCAGAAGGGCGACCCATGTGATGGTGACCACAGCGGCGGACCAGCGAAGGGCTCTGAATCTGAAGAACACACAAGCAGTGAGCTGTTCACGACTCGAGGCGAGAAACACGCTGCTGGCAAATGAGGTCAAGGGACTCACATCAGGCTGCGTACGGGTGGAGACTGCCTCAAAACTGCCTGGGAAATCAGAACCAGGTGTCGAGGGTGCTGGAGGCTTCTTGAGCATGTCGGAGGTTCACTGAAGGCTGTGTGATCGCGGGGGGCTGTGTGATCACAGGAGGCGAATCCACGGACACTCAGTGACTCTAGGTGGGGGGATGGGGACACTGTTTTTTGCTTCTCTTTCTCTGATTGTAATTTCTGCTGATGGTGAACCTTTGTCTGCCTCAAGGTAGACTAAAGGAAATTTCATTTTCTGTTTTATGACATGACAATAAAATAACATGCTAAAAAGTTTTCCATACATTTATAACTTGTAATATTTTCAAGGAGGTAAATGAAGTTTGAGGCTGAAGGAAAAGGTCTATAAATTAATTCCCTCTATTCTTAAGAATGGGAGCCAAATTTTTCAAAAATACAGTGTAGTCAGGTTAAGCTCTGAGTTTTATTAGGGCTCAGGCCCGACTTTTATACTTGCACTGTACCCGCCGTGGCCCCCCTTGGCTTATGCCACAACATGCATAACAAAAGCGGGTTTCCCAAGTGCAGGTACTTTCCTGCATAACAATGCCCTTCTTCCCCACGTGCTGTCCCAGTCTGTTGGCTGCGCGGCTAGGCCAGCGCCATTTTGGGGTCACTGGCCTTTAAACTGCTCTTGCCATTCTCCCGCCGGTTCGCTTGTTGGGGCCAGTGCCGCTGCACGGGCTACTGGCCATATTTATTTTTTAATCGATAAAATATTAAACTTCTACCAACATAGCGATCTTCTATATATCTAATTTATTTCCAAAACCAAATATCTAAAAATTGGTTATCCATTGAAAATGGAATGTCAGTTTTGCATCAAAGACATTTTAGCCTGAACACCCCTCCTCATTCCAATTTCATCATTTACTTGACTCAAGATACTAATCAAAGGCTTCAGCAGAGGTGTTTCCCTCTCACCACATAATAACCAATGACCTCATCCTTCTCTCTCCCTGCCAATAATCTCTCCTTCCACCTTCATTTTCCCTCTCACTCTTAGCCCTTTCTCACCCCTCCCTCCCCCACACACCCCTCCTTTCTTCCCAGTATCCACATGTGGCCAAAGAATTGCTTGAGCACAAAACAGGCCCTTCTGGCCAACTCGTCCATATTCTAGGCTAATTCCATCTGTCAAGTCAAGTTTATTGAAATCGATTGTACAAGTACAATCTGACGAAACAGCGCTCTCCAGTCCTCAGAGCAGACACACAACCAGACATAACACACATACAGACAAACAATACATATGCAGGACAAGTATAAAAAATATTGTTTTGTAAATATGAGGGTCTCGGAGGGACAGTGTGCGCAGTTCCTTTGGTCATTCTTGCTGCCTGTGGGAAGAAGCTGTTCCTCAGCCTGGTGGTGCTGGCTCTGATCCTCCTGCATCTCTTTCTTCCCTGATGGGAGCAGCTGGAAGATACTGTGGAAGGGATCCTCAATGATTTTACATGCCCTTTTCAGACAACGATCCCAGTAAATCACACCGATGGGGGGATGAGAGAACCCAGCAATCTTCTCTGCCACTCTTATGGTCCTGTGGATTGACCTCTGATCTACTGTGAAGCAGCCAGCCAAGACGCTCTCGATAGACCTCCTGTAGAAGGTTGACATGTCAGTGGCCGGTAGCCTGGCCCGCTTCAGTCTTCTCAGGAGACTTCCTGAGAAGTGAGGAGATGTTGAGTGTCCACAATAGGTCACTAGTTAAGTGATTTCCAATGAAATTGGTGTCTCCATTCTCTCCACGGCAGAGTTGTTGATGTGTAGTGGAGGGTGGTCATTCCTGGTCCTCCTGAAGTCCATGATTATCTCCTTCATCTTGTCCACGTTGAGACTCAGGTTGTAATTCTCGCACCATTTCATGAAATTTTCCACCTCTTGTGGTGCAACTCATTGTTGTTGCTGACGAGCACAAACTTGATAAAAATGCATGTTTGTGTTTTAGATATGAGCTCAGAGGATCCCAAAACCCAGCAGCAATAGAAATTCGCCAAGACAAATCGTTACTTAGACAAAAGTCGCTTGTAATTATCTTTAAACATGAAAATAAGATCAAAATTTAACTTATTACTCTATTAACTTGACTAACCTAACTCCCTTCTAATTCTTAGCGCACGTGTATGTAATGTGAGTGTGTGTGTGTGTGTGTGTGTGTGTGTGTGTGTGTGTGTGTGTGTGTGTGTGTGTGTGTGTGTGTAAGTTCAGAAAAGTTATTTAATTCACAGTCCAATCTCACTTCTTATTCCTCCAAGTTCACTGGTTGCAGGCAATTCTTAGACTGTGCACAGAGTTTAACATTTATAAAGTTCCCAGGCTTTGGAGCTTGAAAGGTAAATGGTTACTGCTCAGGAAGGTTCTTGTCAGTTTTCAGAGAGAGATTTGTACGTTCTTCAGCCACTCCAGTGTCTTGCTGAAGAAACTTGCCCCCTTCAGGGTTCTCCAGATGATCACCTCTTTCTTTCAGGTCACCCAGAGTTCCTTTCTGTTTCCCTTATCTCAAGTGAAACATTAGGCAGCCAGTCCTCTCCTCTTGAATGGACCAGAAGGGCTTGGACCAGACTGAACTAATCACTCACAACCCGTCTTTCAAATGGGGTTTGTCCAGTCGCAGCCTGCTGCTGAACTGAATTCTCTCTCTCTCTCTCTCTCTCTCTTTCTCTCTCTCAGAGAAAAGCCTATTTTACTCCCTCTACTTGCAAATCCACATGACCCTCTTAGAACAGCAAGCAGCCCTCAGACAGACTGCGGCTCCAAACCTAATCCTCCCAGTACTTTCATCTGTTGCTTTTCAAAACAACAATCCATTAGTGAAGTCCCTTGGGCACTCCCCAAAGCTTTTGCAAAGGCCTTCAGAGCCGGTCTGTCTGGCTTGAGCAGAGCTCCAGTATTTTAAATGAGAACTGTTTTGAAGTGTTTGGATGTGACCTGCTCTAAACAAACCTGCCACACTTTATCTCCCCAAATCATATCTATATACAATATAAAACACAGCATATTCTGGTCACACCTGCATTTGTTCAGTTCTTCTAAACTCTTCCTGTCCACGGATCTTGTCCAAACGTCCAAATGTCAAAGTTACACCTTCTTCTTTAGTTTCCTATGGGAGCTTGTTTAGATACAGAACCAGTGTGGCATGGTTCATGGAACAGTTAGTGCAACCTTGTCACGATGCCAATGACCGGGGTCGAATCTGAGTTTGTATATTCTCCCTGTGTCTGCGGTTCCAGTTTCCTTTCACCCTTCAAAATGTACTGGGGATTATAGGTTAATTGGACATGTGAGCCAGAAGGGCCTGTTATTGTGTTCTATGACTAAATTTGAATTTAGACACAGACCTGGCAAAATGACTGGGAGAGTGTTAAGTTTATCCTTATAAACTTAAGCTTATAAACCTCTGCAAGGTCACCTCTCAGCTGAATAAATACCCAGCCTGGCCACCTTCTCCCTATGACCCCTGCCTCCCAAGACCCAGCCACATCCTGGTGTACCTCCTCTGCACCCCCCTCCCAACTTACTGATGTCCTCCCTCTAGCTGGGTGATCAGAGCTGGTACCTCCAGCCAGATGGCAGGTGGGGTGTGTGGACTCCTGCACAATGTTTATTGTTTTCTGCCTGCACCGAGTGTTGTCAATGTCCTTCATGCTAGGAAGAGGTTCCCTAATGGTCTTTCCCACTGATCCTCTGCAGGGCCTTGCGGTCTGAGGAGGTACAGCTTCCAAACCAGGTGGTGATGCAATTGCCCAGGATGCTCTGAATACATCCTCTGTGGAATGTAATGAGGATGGAGGGTGGGAGATGAACTTTCCTCATCCTTCGCAGAAAGTAGAGGCGCTGCTGGGCTTTCTTGGCTATAGAAATGGTGTTGAAGGACCAGGTGAGATTCTCTGCCAAGTGCACTTGATATCTTGATGACCTTAACAGTGGAGACGTCAATGGTCAGCGGAGCATGGTCCCCCCGGGCCCTCTTGAAGTGAACAACCATCTCATTGTTTTATTAACCTTCTTTCTTCTTTCTTCTTTGGCTTGGCTTCGCGGCTCGTTTGTGGCTGACAAGTCCGATGCGGGACAGGCAGACACGGTTGCAGCAGTTGCAAGGGAAAATTGGTTGGTTGGGGTTGGGTGTTGGGTTTTTCCTCCTTTGTCTTTTGTCAGTGAGGTGGGCTCTGCGGTCTTCTTCAAAGGAGGTTGCTGCCCGCCGAACTGTGAGGCACCAAGATGCATGGTTTGAGGCGATATCAGCCCACTGGCGGTGGTCAATGTGGCAGGCACCAAGAGATTTCTTCAGGCAGTCCTTGTACCTCTTCTTTGGTGCACCTCTGTCTCGGTGGCCAGTGGAGAGCTCGCCATATAACACAATCTTGGGAAGGCGATGGTCTTTCATTCTGGAGACGTGACCTACCCAGCGTAGTTGGATCTTCAGCAGCGTGGATTCAATGCTGTCGGCCTCTGTCATCTCGAGTACTTCGATGTTGGAGATGAAGTCGCTCCAATGAATGTTGAGGATGGAGCGGAGACAACGCTGGTGGAAGCGTTCTAGGAGCCGTAGGTGATGCCGGTAGAGGACACATGATTCGGAGCCGAACAGGAGTGTGGGTATGACAACGGCTCTGTATACGCTAATCTTTGTGAGGTTTTTCAGTTGGTTGTTTTTCCAGACTCTTTTGTGTAGTCTTCCAAAGGCGCTATTTGCCTTGCGAGTCTGTTGTCTATCTCATTGTCGATCCTTGCATACAGGTTATTGGCTCTGCACCAGTCCATTAGTGACTGCACCTCTTCTCTACACTGAATTGTCCTTCTTACTAATCAGGCCCACCACGGTCGTGTTGTCAGCGAACTTGATGATGTGGTTCAAGCTGGGTTTAGCTTCACATTTGTGGGTCAGAGGAGTGAACAGGAGTGGACTAAGCACCCCATGCTCAGTGTGATGGTCTTGGAGGTGCTGTTTGAAGTTTCCCCAACAGGAAGTTGAGAATCCAATTGCAATGGGAGGTGTTTACACCCAGCAGGCTCGACTTTCTTATCAGGTACTGATGTGTGATTACGTTGAATACTGAACTGAAGTCAATAACCAGCATTCGAACATACGAGTCTTTGTTTTCCCGGTGGGTGAGGGCTAGATGGAGGCGCTAGCAATGATATCATCTGTAGAGCAGTTGGATCTGTATGCAAACTGCAGGGGGTCCATTGACAGGGGCAACAGGAGCTTGATGTGCCCCATGACGAGCCTCTCGAAGTACTTCATGACGATGGATGTGAGTGCGACAGGTTGGTGGTCACTGAGGCAGAACACAGGCGACTTCTTTGGCACAAGGACAACAGTGGCGGCTTTGAAACGTGAAATGTTAAAGATGTCAGTGAGAACATCTGCCTGCTGAGCCACACATCCGTCGAGCACTCTGCCAGGAATGTTATCTGGTCCAGCAGCTTTCTGTGGGATGACCTTGGCTATCTCTCTCTTCACTTTGGCCACTGCAAGTCACAGCACCTGGTCATTTGGAGGAGAGGTGGTCTTCTTCGCAGCAGCGTTGTTTTTTGCCTCAAAATGCACATAGAAGTTGTTCAGTCCATCTGGGAGGGGAGCATCACCAGCCCAGGCAGATGGTGTAGTCTTATGGTTAGTGATATCTTGGATGCCCTTCCACATTATCTAAATGGTGTCTGTTGAGGAAAAGGGGAGACGCAGAGAGACGTGGGTGTTGCTGTGCATCAGTCATTGAAAGTGGGCCTGCAGGTGCAGCAGGCGGTGAGCAGGGAGAATGGTATGTTGGCGTTCATTGCGAGAGGATTTGAGTCCAGGAGTAGGGAGATTGTGCTGCAGCTGTACAGGGCCTTGGTGAGACCACACCTGGAGGACTGCGTGCAGTTTTGGTCGCCTTATCTGAGGAACGACATCTTTGCCATGGAGGGGGTGCAGAGAAGGTTCACTAGATGATACCAGGGATGGAAGGACTTGCATATGAAGAAAGGTTGGATAGACTAGGCTTCTATTCTCTGGAATTTAGAAGATTGAGAGGGGATCTTATAGAAACATATAAAATTTTCTCAAGGGAATAGACAGACTAGACTCAGGTAAGTTGTTTCCAATGCTGGGAAAAACCAGAACCAGGGGTCGCAATTTAAGGATAAGGGGGAAGTTTTTTTAGAACTGAGATGAGGAAAAAATCCTCAGAGGGTGGTGGATCTGTGGAATTCTTTGCCACAGGAAGTAGTTGAGGCCGGTTCCTTATCCATATTTAAGAGTAGGTTAGATTTGGCCCTTGTGGCTAAGGGGATCAAGGGGTATGGGAGAAGGCAGGAACCAGGTACTGATCAGCCATGATCACATTGAATGGCAGTGTCAGCTTGAAGGGCCAAATGGCTGACTCCTGCCCCTATTTTCAATGTTTCTATGCGTCGTGTGCCCTTGCTGTCCAGGAAGTGACTGCGAATGCCCTGGGCCTGCGCACACTTTGCCTCCCTGATGGCCTTAGACAGCTTGGCTCTTACAACCGCTAGGGCTACCTTGTCACCCACTCTGAAGGCCTCGTCTCAGTTCCTGAGCAGCACTCGCACCTCCGCAGTCATCCATAGCTTCTGATTATAGCGGGGAGTGATGGTCTTGGGCATAGTGGTGTCATCAACATACTTACTGATGGAGCTGGCCACTGTTGCCATATACTCCTCCAGATTGATGCAGTTGCCAATGGTTTCTGCTTCCTGGACATGTGCCAGTCAGTGAGCTCAAAGCAGTCTTGAAGTGCATGAATGGCCCCCAGTGTTCCAGCCTCCACCACCACCTCAGGCAATGCATTCCCAGGCCCCCACAACTCACTGCGTAAAACCCCTGGGGTCTCCCCTAAACTTTCCTCTCTTCACCTTGTACAGCGTCCTCTGATGTTTGCTCCTCCCACCATGGGAAACGCGCGTTGGCTATCCACCTTATCTTCAGAATCTTGTAGACCTTATTAACTCTCTTTTGCTCCGAAGAGAAAGGTTCCAGCTCTGTTAACCTTGCCTCATAAAGCACATTCTCCAATCCAGGCAACAACTTCGTAAACCTCCTCTGTCCCGTCTCTATAACTTCCTATTAATGAGACGACCAGAATTCTCACCAGAGATTTGTGGAGTTGCAACATGACCTCTTGACTCTTGACCTCAATCCCCCGACTAATGAAGCCCAGCATCCCATAGACCTTCTTAACAGTCCTATCAGCCTGTGTGGCGACCTTGAGATGTGTATGGATTTGGATCCCAAGGCCCCTCTGTTCCTCCACACTGTTAAGTATCCACCGTGAGGTCCACCTTCAGGTTTGACCTTCCAAAATTTATCACCTCACACTTATCCGGATTGACCATAGGCAAACTGGTGCACTGAACACTCCCTCTCCAAAACAATCAGCACGTCTGACAAATTTGTTCCTCTCTAATTAGGCCACTGATACCTTGCTGACAACATGGACATTTCCTGGGGATATTCTCTTCTGAAACAGGAGGCCATCCAATTTGGTCTTCCTCTTCAGCCAGTCCATTCCCAATTGCCAGCAAAGTGACGAGTGGTGTGGCAAGCCGTGCCATATTGTCCATAAGACCATAAGTCATAGGAGCAGAAATAGGTAATTCAGCCTATTGAGTCTACCCCATCATTTAATCTTGAACTGAACCATTGACCCCACTGCCTGGCCTTCTCCCCGCAACCTTTGATGCCCTGGCTAATCTAGGACCGATTAAATACTCCCACTGACCCGGCCTCCACAGCTGCCTGTGGCAACAAATTCCACTGAGGCTGAAGAAATTCCTCTGCATCTCTGTTCGAAGTAGATGCCCTTCAATCCTGAAGTTGTGCCCTTTTGCCCTAGACTCTCCCACCATGGGAAATTACCTTTCTACATCGACTCTGTCCATTCAGCATATGAAATATTTCAATCAGATCCACTCCCCTTTCATTCTCTTAAATTCCAACAAATTCAGGCCAAGAGCTGTCAAACACTCCTCGTATGATAACTATTTTATTAATAGAATCATCTTCGTGAACCTCCTCTGAACCCTCTCCAACGCTGGTACATCTTTCCTTAAATGAGGAGCCCAAAACTGCTCACCATACAAGTGAGGTCTCCCCAGGGCCTTATAAAACCTCAACATCACACCCCTGCTCTTATATTCGATTCCTCTTGAACTAAGCATTTGCCTTCTTCACCACCAACTCAACCTGCAAGTTTACCATGGTATCCTGCACGAGGTCTCCCAGGTCCCCCCATGTAGAAAATAGTTGGCCCGTTTATTTTTTCTACCCAAAGTGGGTGGCCATCCACTTTCTGACACTATTTCATTTGCCACCTCTCTGCCCGTTCTCCTCATCTGTCCAAGTCCATCTGCAGCCTTTGTGTTTCTTATTGAGAGCTAGCTTCTCACCAATGCTGGGCCAGTCAGATTCAGACCACCCTGTGTGGAATCAGTCATGAAGTTGCATCAAAGTTGAAGATGATGGGATTCAGGACGAACTTCTCCCCAATGGATGGAGCCACGCTTTGCAAGATGGAAAGAGGTGGTGCTCTGTGATGTTGAAGGTTACAGTCAACAGCCCAAGTGTCCACTCCGACTAGATTGTAACTGTTCCATAAATATTGTGGCTACAAAAACAATCATCAAGGACCCACCCCACCCAGCACATGCTCTGTTCTCACTGCTGCCATCGGGAAAGAGATATCGGTGCCTCAAGACTCGCACCCACCAGGTTCAGAAACAACTGTTCCCCCTCCACCATCAGACTCCTCAACGACAAACTCAATCAGGGACTCATTTAAGGACTCTGACTTGTGCAATTTATTGATTTTTCTTCTCTCTGCATCTGCATTGCACAGTCGGTTTGTTTACATTTCTTTTTTTTGTTGACATGTACATTGTGTACAGTATTTTTTGCAGTACTAATGAGTGGTAGTTCTGCCTCGCCCACAGGAGAAAGAATCCCAGGGTTGTATGTGATGTCATGTATGTACTCTGACAATAAATCTGATATCTGAGGTTGGATATCTTGTGGCAAACAACTTGTTTCTGGATTACACAAAGCTTTTCTGTCAACAATAAAGCACAACCTAGGCCTGTGGTGGCAATAAATCTCTTGCCTGGAAGAGCAAGTCCAAGAGCAAGCACTCTCTGGAATTTTTTTTTGCAATTTAGACATACAGCAGGGTAACAGGCCCTCTGGTCCATGTACCCATGTAATCCCCCATACGTTTTGAAGGGTGGGAGGAAACTGGAGCACCTGGAGGAAACCCACGCAGACACGGGGAGAACATACAAAGGCCTTACAGGCAGCACGGGATTCGAACCCCTGAATTTCAACATCAGCCCGAAATACGAAGCGCACTTGACTGGTGACCTAACTGTTAATTTCCTTTCCGGATGGGGCACAGTGCCTGTGGTGTGCAATCATCGATAAACGGCACTGCAGCCACTCGCTCCCCCTATTCCCCATAGCCACGTCCCCCTCCACCAAGGATCAGGGCGGCAGGAATGAGGGAACAGCACCACCACCGCCCCCTGGAGCAACATCCCTGGGAAAGATAGCAGCAGTCCTTCATCACCACAGGGTCAGAGTCGTGGGGCTCCTTCGCAACACTGTTGTGGGAGCACCTCCAGCAGCTTTGCAGCAGTTCAAGGTGACTCACCACCACCTTCTCAAGGGCAGTCAGTAATTAGCTCTGCAGGCCAGGGCCCACATCCCATGTATGAATCTATAAAAATCCTGGAATGTGCGGCCTGAAAGGGCAATGGGAGTAGATCCAACAAAAGCTCTCAGTGGAGAATCAAAGAGATGCGGGTTCCTCCGGTTATGTAGAGATCAAGGTTGGCTGTCAAATCTCTTCAAAAGGCTGGGCCATCTACCCTGGGTGTAGGACCTCCTGTGAAGGAAACATTTTGAAACTCCCCTCAATCTCCTGACAGGACATCCCAAACCAGGCCACCCAAAGGAAAGCCACCCAGGTCACGAAACGAATGTACAAACTCTGGGCAGACTGTGGTGGATTCATACCTGGGTCGTTAGCACTGTAAATGCTGCACCAGCCTTGCTGTGGATAAAGAGGATGTCATCATTTGGATGACGATGTGGTAAATTGGATCATCAGGGTTGCAGATGACACAAAGATTGAAGGCGTTGTGGAGAGCAAGGAAGCTTTCAATACCTGCAGAGGGAAATTGGGCTGAAAAATAGCAGATGGAGTTTAATACGGTCAAGGGTGAGATGTTGCATTTTGGTAGGACAAGCAAGAAAGGACATATACCATAAATGGTCAGGCACTGCGAGGTACAGTAGAACAGAGGGATCTGGGAATACAGATACATAATTCTCTGAAAGTGGCATCACAGGGAGAAAGAGTTGTAAAAAGAGTTTTTGGCATTTGGTTTTCATAAAGCAGGAATTGTATATAATAAAGTATAGGAATTGGAAGTTGTATAAGACATTAGTGAGGCCAAATTTGGAGTTATGTGTGCATTTCTGATCACCTAATTACAGGAAAGATTTCAATAAGAATGCAGAGATTTACAAGGATTTTGCCAGGATTTCAGGAACTGAGTTACAAGGAAAGATTAAACAGTTTAGGACTTTTATTCCCTGGAGTATAGAAGAATGAGGGGAGATTTGATAGAGGTATTTAAAATTATGAGGGGGATGGACAATGTAGGTCGGCTTTTTCCACTGAGGGTTGGTGAGATACAAACCAAGGACATGAGTTAAAAGGTGAAAGGGGAGAAGTTTAGGGGGAACTTCACACAGAGAGTGGTGGAAGTGTGGAATGAACTGCCAGCTGAGGTAGTGAATGCGGGCTCAATTTTAACATTTAAGAAAATTTTGGGCAGGTCTATGAATGGGAGGGGTATAGAGGGCTATGGGTGGGTGCAGGTTAGTGGGATGAGGCAGATTAGAAGGGCTGAAGCACCTGCTCTGTAATGTTCTATGTTGTACTCAGATCTTGAGATCAATAGAGTGGTGCAGCATGGTAACAGGCCCATCGCACCCCACCCCCCAACCTGTCCATGCTCACCAAGTTGTATACCCAAGTTAAATCTGTCTGCATTTGGCCCATATCCACCTTGCCTTTCCCATCCATGTAGCAGCCTTAATGTTATCGACAGTGGTAATTATCTAATTTGTCATTTCAGATACCACATCAATATTTATCGCAGAATATACAAGGTCACAATATAGCAGATACTGGTGTGAATGATGTTGCCTGACTATGGGAGATGGAGAGTGAACATAGGTGGATGTTTTTCTGATTGGGAAGATGGAAGAACCAGTGTGTCACGAGGATTGGCGCTGGAACCTTTGATAACCATTGTGCATGTGCTCTGACAATAAATCTGAAATCTGAAAAACTCATTTTCTGCCTTCGCACTTGGACTCCTTCCTAGCTGATCTTGGTGCAGTCGGTGATGAACATGGTGAAAGGTTTCACCAGGACATTGCGACCACGGAAAAGTGGGTATCAGGGCAACTGGAATTCATTAACGCTGGTCAACTATTGTTGGACACTGACATGAGAGGCATCAGATGCTGAGTACAAATCAAAATTACCGGCAAAGTGTTTTTAGGTCAGTTTAATTAATGCAGTGTGTCAGCATTGTTATGTGATTAAACACACTGAATTCAATAAAAACTAATTTAATGCTTCTCCATCTTCCTACGTGATGCAGCAAATCTGAAATTATCTGTGTGCTCAGTGTCTATCAAAATCCCCAATATTTTTTTCAGAAACCAAAGCTTTTGAAAAAAATCGATGTCGAGTGTTAATTCGTGTGAATGACCTAGGGAACCACTCGGAAGGAATGGGAACTTCGCGTGATAAGGGCAGGTTGGGATGGAGAAGAAAATGTGCTGGAGACGGCAGAGATATAGGTGAGTGAGTGAGTGAGAGAAAGATCTAGAAAATAACATGGAGAAAATGTGAAATAGTTCAATCTGGCAGGAAAGTTGAGATACATAGGGATCTACTGCATAAACCATTGTGCACATTTCAGAAAAAGGGAGTGTGTGTGTGTGAGAGAGAGAGAGAGAGAGAGAGAGAGAGAGAGAGGAGAGAGAGAGAGAGAGAGAGAGAGAGAGAGTGAGAGAGAGAGAGAGAGAGAGAGAGAGAGCGAGAGAGTGAACATGTCACAGGGAGTGTGGGGTGATGGGAGCAGGGAGAGATGGAAAATTGTCCTGGCCTTGAAATTCAAGCTTGGGTGCATATCAGGAGTCCAGAAATACCAGTTGGTCTATTCTCTCTCGCAGAGACAGCGTAACATCAGATTGAATTCTCATGACCAAGCTGCAGCCTGTGCCCGGAATGTGACTGTCTGCACATTCTTCCATCTTACCCACTGGAAATCCATCAAGCTCTGGGAACCAGGTCATGGGAAAGAGTGAGGGAGAGAAAGTGGTGGGGTGGGGGGGAGGGGGAAGAGGGAGAAAGGGAGGGGAGAGAGAGATGGGGGGGGGAGGGAGGGAGGGTAGAAGAGAGAGGGAGAGAGGAGTGGGGGGGGGGTAAGTGAGATGGACAGAGAGGGAGAAAGATGGGGAAATAGAGGGGAGAGAGAGAGAGAGGGATAGAGTGGGGGAGAGAGAGAGAGTCGTCTGAGCTTCTCCTAACCACCCCTTTGCTTGTCCACGCAGGTTACCAGCTGAAAGGGCAACTTGAGGCAAATAAGCATGAGTTTTTACTCAGTACACAAGAGCAGGCCATTCAGCCCCCCGAGTCTATTTGAGCCCTTCCTCCAAGTGGTGGAAATATCCTTCGGTTGTCCCCGATTGTGGAGTCTGTGCATGGTTCTTACACATGTGGAGGGAGGCCATTCAGCCCCTTGTTCTGTGCCCATGTACTTGCTTCACACCAGTTCCCTCCCATCCCTCTATATCCCCCCGATCAGCATGCCTCCTCACACCTCCCTACAACTTTGAAGGCCAATTTATTTATCCCATTTATCCCATTCCCCCTCTTGTTTCCTAGTAACCCAACCCCACTCAAGTGCCTCCTCTGCAGGTTTTACCCTTCACCTACACACTCAGGGCAATTAGCCTGCAACCCTCGTGTCTTTGGAATGTAGTGGGAAACTGGGCCACCGAGGTTAGCAAACACACTCAATCACGGAGGGTGTGCAAACTCTACACAGACAGCAGCAGAAGCCAGGATTGGACTTGGCTCTCAGAAGCTGTGATCAAAACTGTAATGAAATACTTTGAGAAGCTGGTCATGGCCAGAATTAACACGTACTTAAGCAAAGGCCTGGACCTGCTGCAATTCAGCCATCGTCACAATCGCTCCACAGAAGGTGAAATATCACTGGCTCCACTCAGCTCTGGATCACCTCAAAAACAGCCATTCATACAGACAGCTGCTCTTCATCGACTACAGCTCAGCCTTCAACACCATCAGTGCTGGTCAAGAAGCTACAAACTCTGGGCCTCTGTACCTCCCGCCCCCCCCCCCCCCCCTGCAACTGGCACAGTCAGTACGATTAGAAACAACGTCTCCTCCTCACTGATTAGCAACACAGGCGCACCCCAAGGATGTGTGCTTAGCCCACTGCTCTACTCGTTAGACACCCATGACTGTGTGGCCAGGCACAATTCCAATGCCATCTACAAGTTTGTCGATGAGACCACAGTTGTAGGCAGAATCGCAAACGGCAATGAGGAAGTGTACAGGAGGGAGGTATATCAGCTCGTTGAGTGGTGTCATGCCAACAATCTTCTACTCAACGTTAGCAAAACCAAGGAGATGATTGTAGACTTCAGGAGGAAGTCGGGGGAACACGACCCAGTCCTCATCGAGGGCTCAGTAGTAGATGGAGAGGTCAAGAACCTCAAATTCCTGGGTGTCAACATCTCCGAGGATCTGTCCTGGAGCCTCCATGTCGATGCAATCACTAAAAAGGCTCGCCAGTGGCTACACTTTGTGAGATGTCTGAGGAGATTCGGTATGTCACTGAAGACTCTTGTAAACTTCTACAGGTGAACCATAGAGAGCATTCTGGCAGGTTGCATCACTGTCTGGTGTGGTGGTGCCATTGCTCAGGACAAGCTGATTTATTCTCTCTTGCAGGCCCCAGACTTCACTCTGTCGAGGACACCTACCTGAGGCGGTGTCTTAAAAAGTAGCCTCTATCCTCAATGACCCCCACCAACCAGGCCGTGCCCTCTTCACTCTGCTACCATCGGGGAAAAGGTCCAGGAGTCTGAAGACGAGCACTCAGCGGCACCAGGACGGCTTCTCCCCCTCCGCCATCAGATTCTTGAATGATCAATGAACCACAGACGCTGCCTTACTTTTCGTGTACTATTTAAAAAAAATTATTGTTGTAAGGTGGTTTATATGAATCTTTGCACTGTGATGGTGCCACAAGACAGCGAATTTCATGTCAATAAATTCTGATTCTGAAATGCTGCAGGAACTCAGCCAGTCCTTTGGAGATGAAGATATATTACCAACGTCTCGAGCCTGAACCCTTCTTCAAGGCATGAGTAAAAATAGTGAAGCCTCTGAATTAAAGGCTGTGGAGAGAAAGGGGGAAGAAGGGGAGGTGAAGCAATGGACAAAAGGTGTTAGTAAAACACGACAGTCTCCAGACACCATGGTTGAAGTAAAAACAGCGCTGGAGAACCTCAGCAGGTCTAACAGTGTATTTTAGATAGCAAAGTTAAAGATACAGAATTGACTTTTCAAGTTATAACGAAAGGCTCAACCTTGATGAAGGCCTCAAGCCTGAAACATCGGTTCTGTCTCGTTATCTTTGGTCATAAAGGAAACTGTTTGACCTGCTGAGGTTCTCCAGCATTGTGTTTTTACAGACAAAAGTAATTAAGTGGATATGATAATAGGAAAGGAGAGAATTCATTTTGGCTCTGTGAAAGGAAACAGAGGGAAAGTGGGAGAGAGGGAGCTGGAGGAAAGGAGAAATAGGCAAAGATAGGAGGGTCTAATAGAAATCAGAGAAGTTGATATTGACGCCATCCGGTTGGAGGGTGCCCAGTTGGAAGATGAGGTGTTGTTCCTCCAATTTGTAGGCGGTCTCAGTCTGGCCATGCACGAGACCATGGATGGACACGTCAGTAAGGGAATGGGATGGGGAATTGAAATGGGCGGTTACTGGCTATTACGGCAGACGGAGCTGGGGTGCTCAATGAAGCGATCTCCCAGTCTATGTCCAGTCTCTCTGAGGTAGAAGAGACAACAGGAGCACCGGATGTAGTAGATGACCCCTGCAGATTCTCAATGGAAGGATTGCTTCACTTGGAAGGACTGTATGTGGCCCCAAATGTTGGTGAGGGAGGTGTAGGTGGAGCAATTCCTGCGGTCACAGGGGTAGGTGCCAAGGGGTAATAGGTGGAGAGGGAGGAGTGGACAAGAGAGTCATGGAGGGAGTGGTCCCTGCAGAAGGTGGAGAAGGGGAAGAGAGGGGAATGTGTGTCTGGTAGTGGGATCACATAGGAGGTGGCAGAAATGGCATAAGAGGATATGTTGGGCACGGAGGCTGGTGGGGTGGTAATTGAGGTTAAGGGGAATCCCATCCTTGTTGCATGTGGGGGCAGAGGGGCCAGGGCAGATGTGCAGGTAAAGGAGGATATGTGGGTGAGGGACATGTTGATGGTGATAGAGGGGAAGCCATATTTTTTGAAGGGGGTCATCTCTGATGATCTGGCATGGAAGACCTCATCCTGGGAGACATTGGAATTGAGAGGAAGGAGGCAGGGTGGGAAGATGTGCGGTCGGAGTAATTGTGGGAGATGAACCAACTGAATTTGAAGTCGGGGAGGAAGTTGGCAGCAAAGTGGGTAATGAAGGCAAGCTCATCACGGGTGGATGAGGGCAGCACCAAAGTAGCAATCGATGTAGCGGAGGAAGAATTGAGGGGCCTTGCCCGTGTAGGCTTGTAGCATGGATTGCTCCACATGGCAACAAAAAGGCAGGCATAGCTGGGGCCCACGCAGGTACCCATGGCTACCTGGAGAAAGTGGGGTGAGTCAAAGTTCAGATTTAATGTCGGAGTGCATACATCACATCACATACAACCCTGAGATTCTTTATCCTGCGGGTGAGGTAGAATTACCACTTATTGGGGGTGCAAAAAAAACTATACTCAATGTTTACATGTAACCAAATAAAGAAAAGTAAACCATCTGTGGAATACAGAAAAATCAATAAAGATTGAGTTTGTCGTTGAGGAGTCTGATGGTGGAGGGGTAGCCGCTGTTCCTGAACCTGGTGGTGTGAGTCTTGTGGCACCGAGACCTCCTTACTGATGGCAGCAGCGAGAACAGAGCGTGTGCCGGGTGGTCGGGATCCCTGATGATTGTGGCTGCTCTCCGATGGCAGCGTCCCCTGTAGATGTTCTCGATGGTGGGGAGGGTTTTGCCTGTGATGTCCTGGGCTCTATCCATCACCTTTGTTAGACCAGATGTTCGTCAAAATACACAGTAAATGCTGGAGGAACGCAGCATCCAGAGGAGGTAAAGATATATTAACGACATTTCTGGCCTGAGTCCCTCTTAATGTATTATTCCTTGAGAAAGGCCTGAGGCTTTTTCACAGGGTCTGCGCTTTGCTGTTTCACTAAGACCACATATTAGCTTGGCCAGTTTGTGCTCCGCCCTTTCTCCAGTCCCACTGTGTTCCCTAAACGTGGTCTCTACAAGCAATGCAGCGAGTGGTTCAATGGAAACATTACAGAATCTATTCTCCTTGAATATCTGAGACGAAGGGAATGATGACCGGATTAATGATCATGTGACCCAACCTCTTGGGATCCTTCACACCAGAGTTGGAAAATCTCTAGGAAAGCGGGGTTTCCTGGTAACACAACTGCTTCTATCATTCATATGATCCTTCCCTCTAAATTCTCCCTCCCCCACCTCCTCCACATTATTACTTCATTACTGCATTCCTGTGACCTCCACGTGCATATCCAAAAATGAACGAGCTGGGATTGCCAGCAGAAATGACTTGGGCAAATAGCTGTTGAATAGATGGAACGGTGTATTCAAACCCCTCCTCTGGAGTGAGCATAGTCTCAGGATCTCATACTCTCCCCTGATCTTACCCTGGTCGTCGAGCGCACACGCACTCATAGCCCCGCAATTTGAGCGCTGCCCGTAATTCTGATCTCCACACTTTAGGATGCAAGGATCTTGGAGGAGCATCTTCAGGGATAAGGAACCTCGAACTGCGGAGTCAGACTGCAGAAGCCGTGGTTGTCCTCCTTGAGAGCTGGAAGGAGACAACAGAGGTGGACGAGATGAGAGCCGGTGGACCAATGGGCATCAGCCATGTCGGTGGATGTTTCAGAGACCGAGAGGCAACACAGACTCAAAGTACAGGGTGAAAACATTCAGACAAGCTGAGAGAAGCTCTAATCTGAAATAGGCTGCAATATTCTCAAAGAAATTCATGCTTTCGAGAGGGAATTGGACAGGAGTAGGGTGAATCAGAATTCAGGAACAAGTGACAAAATTCATCGTTTTGCGGCAGCGTCACAGTGCAAACGGCGTGATGGGGGGATGATGTGCGGGGCTGTGGGGAGAGAATGATTCAAAGAATTCTACAGAGAGCTGTCAGGTGGCCTGAATGGCCTGCATCTGCCCCTGCTGGTCTGTGCGCTGGAGATATTTGTAAGAGTGGTCAACGGTTAAGAAGCATTCCCCTGGCAAATCATGAAGTCACCGTCATTCCAGTGCAGGAGGCCATTTGGCCCATCCTGTGGGTTAGTAGATTAATTGGCTGCCATGGATTGCCTCAGAGAGCGATGGAACCTTGGGGCCAGTGGATGGCTATATGGGGACAATGAAAACTGAGCTTTAGCATCATTGGATGGTTAATGGTCAGCACGGACTCAGTGGGATGAAGGGCCTGTGTCCACGCTGCTCTGCTCTACGCCTGAATGACTATTTCCTGTGGAGTGATTATTTCCATACAAGGAGTACTCAGTTTGATGGAGAAGTGGTGTTGGAATTTAACCTTGGGGGGATGGGATGGGCCAGTTCCCAGAGGCCCTGGTGTCGAGGGAATGTGTGGCACACAGCCCATCTGACAGGAGATGGGGCCAGCTGCATCCAGCAGAGGTGTCGCACGCTCCACTGCGGGGACCTTTCAAGTCCCCCACGCTTGATGCGGGCCTGCAGATTTTACATTTAAAATGTAGACATACAGCACGGTAAACGGGCCCTTCTGGCCCACGAGCCTGTGCTGCCCAATTAACCTACAACCCCCAGTATGTTTCAGAGGCTGGAAGGAAACGGGAGTCCCCTGGGGGAAACCCACGCGGACACCGGAAGGGCGTATAAACTCCTTACAGACAGTGCGGGATTCAAACCCAGGTCATTGGCGCTGTGACAGCGTGGCACTAACCACTACACCATCACTGGCGTGGAATTCAGCCTCAATATGAGAGCGGAGCGGGAGTCGGCCATTTGGCCCATCGATTTCCGCTCCACCATTCAATAAGTTCAAGGCTGATCTGGCCATAGACTTGGTTTCACCAACCTGCCTCTACCCTATAAACCTTCATTCAAGTTTATTATCATCTGGTGGCTCCCAACTCGACAATTGACAGTGTCCTGTCTGGCTGCGTCTCTGTTTGTAAGACGGTAGCTGCAAAGCATCGGACGGGAAGTCAACAGAATGGATCAAAACGGCCATGGGGTCTCCCATCCCACCACGGACAGCATTCACTGCTTCGAGAGGGCTCAAAGAGGTCCCTTTCCATCCAGTGCACACGACCATCAGAAAGGAGGTACAGGGGCATCAAAACCAGGACTGCCCGGCCAGAGAATGGCTGCCTCCAGCAGGCTGTGAAATTGATGAGCAGAATCCTGCAACTGAGTAAATCATTTCAAAATGTTTATGTGTGTTTATTTTAAATGCTACTTTTCTGTATATTTTGCGATTAATATGTCGTGTGCGGTGTGTGTACGGGTGTGTGCGATCCGGAGAAACAGTGTTTGTGTGGCTGTGCGAGTACAGTCAGATGGTAATAAACTTGAACCATCAATAACTCCAAAAGACTGAAGTGGAGCAAAACTGATCGGCTTTTATTTGCGAAAGACCAGAGCCCCGTCCATACTAGTTGGCAGCCCTGATCTGAGGAGGGGGCTTTATACAGGAGTCTGTGGGAGGGGCCACAGGTACAGGCAGTCAATGGGCGTGTCCATACAGGTTAACCACAAACCCCCATGTGTTCCCGGGGAGAATGTACAGACTGCAGCAGGTCACTGGCGTTGCAGTGGTTGGGTGCTGACTGTACTGCGCACATGGCATGAACAGAGAAAGAGAGAGGAAAATCATATTTAATGAGCTCCGAGCACACCA
This sequence comes from Narcine bancroftii, assembly GCF_036971445.1. Classification (NCBI taxonomy): domain Eukaryota; kingdom Metazoa; phylum Chordata; class Chondrichthyes; order Torpediniformes; family Narcinidae; genus Narcine; species Narcine bancroftii. The sequence goes on from NC_091481.1 coordinate 75,109,203, forward strand.
TGATCTCATTCCCTTATCTCTGTCTCTGTGCCCAATTCCACAACCTCCCCTTTTCTCACACTTTAAGCTGCCTTCCTCCTCCTGGACACCTCGTCCTGGGTGGCTGCCCGCTCTGGACAGTTTTCTTTCCAATGGCCACTGAGACATCAACCGTCTCAACTTCACCACTCCCCTCTCCTATTCCAATCTCACCTCCTCCGAATGCTCTGTGCTCTGATCTTGATGAAGGGGGTCAAGCTCAAAACATTAATCATACACCTTTATCTTTGCTACATAAAAGTGCAGGGTTTGACCTGTTGAGTGTCTCAGCAATGTGTTTCTACTTCAATCACTGTGTCTGCAGACTTTCATGTTTTACCTAATTAATATTTACAGTTGGTCCTCAGGCACAAAAAAGTCTGAGTGAGTAGAGCAGGCAGATCCCTGATCGTCTCCAACTAGTGCGGCGGTGAGGGTGGTGTGGAAATATTCAAGAGCCCAATAGCTTTCAGATAGAAACTGTTCTTGAACCTCGAGGCACCGGACTTCAGGCTTCCCTACCTTCTACCCGAAGGTAGCAGAGTGGAGAGGCTATCACCAGTGTCCTGAATGGGTGTCCGGGACAAAGCCATGGGGCAGAATGGGCAGCCGAATTAGGCTGGTGGAACTGGGGAGCTGAAGACCCAGAGTCAGCGACTGTGTGTGAGTCAGATCCTGGGGACAGTTCAGATTTCAGATTTACTGTCAGAATGCATGCACGACATCACATACAACTCTGAGATTCTTTTCGCCTGCGGGTGTGGCACAATTACCACTAATTGGTAGTGCAAAAAAATGTTACATGTAAACAAATAAAGAAATATAAACAAACTGACTGTGCAATACAGAGAAAAAAATCAATAAAGTGCAAAAGTCCTTAAACGAGTCCCTGATTGAGTTTGTTGTTGAGGAGACTGATGGTGGAGGGGGGGGGGAGATGCTGTTCCTGAACCTGGCGGTGCGAGTCTTATGGCCAATGGTGTGCTGGGTGATGTGGATCCTTGATGATCACTGCTGCTCTCTTACGGCAGCATTCCTCGGAGATGTTTTCGATGGTGGGGAGGGTTTTCCCTGTGATGTCCTGGGCTGTGTCCACCACCTTTTGGAGAGCTTTACACTCAGGGGTGTTGGTGTCCCCCATACCAGACCATGGTGCAGCATACTTTCCACCGCACATTTGTAGAAATTTGCCAGAGTTTCCGATGTCATATCCAACCTCTGCAAAATCCTGAGGAAGTCGAGGCGCTGACATGCTTTCTTCACGATACCATTAGTGTGTTGGATATTCAAAGATCCTCCGTGATAGAGCTTAAAATTTGCTCGCCCTCTCAGGTTGGTGCCACTGGATCAGCTGAAAGGTCACATCTATTTGTGGCCTGCTCTGACCGGCTTTCATCTCCAGCTGCCCGCAGATGTACCCACCTTCTCGCCAAGCCCGACCGAGCCCACGGTTGTAGAAACTGTAGCAGAGCGAGGAGACATTGTGGTGGATTGTTTCTGTCAAGTGCTCACTAAGAGTGCTGGCTATGTTCCCAGTTCAACCACCCAGAGCAGAAACGGGTGGGAATTACCCCAAATGGTGTTAAAGAAATAAATTTCAAACAAAAACATCAATAAAGACAGAAGATGGTGGACATTCTCTGCACAACAGGCCACGTCGGAGCAAAGAGAAATGGTGGGAAGGTTAAAACCCCACCAACAGAATCCTTTCACAAACGTGAACTTGTCTGTTCAGCATTTCTGGTTCTAGTTTACATTTCCAACTTCCTCAGCTTTTACTTTCATTTTCACTGGAATAACGCAATCTCAGCAGAGCTGGCCCAGACTGACATTCACACCTGCCCTGTTGCACTGATGTCTTTCTGGGGTCCAAATCTGTTGGCTTTTTTTGGTCTCAAGTTCAAATTTATTATCATCTGACTATACATATATAACCAGATGAAACTGTGTTTCTCTGGACGACGTTACGTGGTACGTATGCGTGCACACATACACTGACAGGCACAGACACAAACACACACACACACACACACACACACACAGAGGCACAGACACACACACAGAGGCACAGACACACACACAGAGGCACAGACACACACACACACACAGAGGCACAGACACACACACAGACACACACACAGACACACACACACAGACACACACACACACACACACACACACACACACACAGACAGGCATAGACACACACATTCAAACACACACACACAGACAGGCACAGACACACACACTTAATAATCACATATATAGATAAAGATATTTTAAATAAATATATAAAAATACTTTGGCCTAATTTACTCAGTTTGAGAAGACTGTTCAGCAATCCCCCAGCCGGCTGGAAGAAGCTATTCCCCAGTCTGGCACCCCGATTTTGATGCTCCTGTACCTCCTTCCGGGTGGCATGTGTCAAAGATCCTGTGGGCTAGATGGAAAGAGACCTTGTTAATACTTTAAGCCCTATTTAAGGAGCGCTCCGGGTAAATGTCAGCTCGATAGGAAAGGGAGACCCCAGTAATCATTTTAATGATTCTCTGTATTAAGATCATAAACAATAACCATAAGACTTTGGAGCAGAAATAGGCCATTCAGCCCATCAAGTCTGTCCTGCCATTTAGTCATGAGCTGATCCATTTCCCCACTCAGCTCCACTGCCTGGCCTTTTCTCCATAACCTTTGATGCCCTGGCTAATCAATTCCAAATTTGGCCTCACCAATGCCTTGTACAACATGATATCCCAACTCCTGTACTCAATACTATGATTTATGAAGGCCAACACACCAAAAGCTCTCTTCACCACTTTCAGGGGTATTATGTACCAGAATTCCTAAATCCCTTTGTTCTATTGCATTCCTCAATTGTCTACCATAGGTCCAGTTACAGGTGGAGCCTGGGGTGGGGTAGGTAGATGTGTTTGAGAAATAAAATGGGGTTAGGTTTATGGGCTGAAGGGCCTATTTCTGTGCTCTTTGAACTGTGCTAAGAACTCTTAGTTCAGAGCAAGGAAGTCTCAGGAGTGAAAAATGGGGCAAATGACCCACACTCCCTCTTTCATCCAAGGTATCGTATTTCCTGATGGCCCAAATTATTAATGCCCAATCCTTGAACTTTGTCCTCTGTTCCCCAAACAGCACAATTGTGGTCTTAGCCCCCGGCTCTACTCACTATGCAGCTATGACTGGGTGACTCAGAACGACAGCTACCATTTACAAATTCCCTGATTATACGACGGCAGTGGGTTATATAAAAGGAGCTGACGAGTCAACATACAGGAGGGAGATTAAAAACTTGGCTGACAACAACTCAATGTCACTAAAACCAAGGCACTGAATGTTGACTCCAGGAAGGGAATAGCAGAGGTATATGATGCAGTGATCACTGAGGGATCAGAGGTGGAGAGGGTGAGAACATTTAAGTTCTTGGAGGGTGGGGGTCACTAGCTCGGGGATCTTTCCTGGACCCAACAAACTAATGGCATCGTGAAGCTCGTCAGCATTTCTATTTCCTCAGGAGTTTATGGAGGTTTATCGGAAACCCTGGACAATTTCTATAGAGGTGTGGTGGAAAGTGCGCTGACCGGCTGCATCACGGTCTGGTCTGGGGACAGCAATACCCTAGTGCATAAAGCCTTGCAAAAGGTAGTCGACACAATTCAGGACAAAACCCTCCCCACCATAGAACCATAGAACACTACAGCACAGAAGCAGGCCTCTTTGGCCCTTCTAATCTATGCCAAACTATAATTCTGCCTAGTTCCACTGACCTGCACCCAGTCCATATCCCTCCTATTCACGTACCTGTCCTAATTTTTCTTAAATGTTAAAATTGAGCCTGCATTCACCACTTCAGCTGGAAGCTTGTTCCACACTCCCACACACACACACTCTCTGAGTGAAGGCTCTGATAGCTCAGTAGTTAGAGCACTAGTCTAGTAAACCAGGGGTTGTGAGTTTGTTTCCTTACTGGGGCCTCCACCCTGTGAGGGTTGCTGGACAAAGTGGCGACTCTCTGTCTTCCTTACAGTCGACAAAGTTAAAGAATTTCATGTATGTCACATTCTAAATGTAGTATTACATGGCAATAATGAAACTTTTGCCTTTACCTTTTTCCACTCATGTTCCCCCTAAACTTTTCCCATTTCACTCTTAACCCATGTCCCCTGGTTTGTATCTCACCTACCTTCAAAGGAAAGAGCCCATCTGTCTAACCCCCTCATAATTTTAAATATCTCTATTAAATCTCCCCTCATTCTTCTACACTCCAGGGAATAAAGTCCTCACCTGTTTAACCTTTCCATTAACTCAGTTCCTAAAGTTCAGGCAACATCCTAGTAAATCTTCTCTGCACTGTTTCAATCTTATTGATATCTTTCTTGTACTTAGGTGACCAAAACTGCACACAATACTCCAAATTTGGCATCACGAACATTTTGTACAATTTTACCATAACATCACAACTCCGATACTCAATACTTTGATTTATGAAGGCCAATATGCCAAAAGCTCTCTTTACACCACTTTCAAAGAATGGTGTATCTGTATTCCCAGGTCCCTCTGTTCTACCCCACTCTTCAGTGCCCTACCATTCACTGTGCACGTCCTTTCTTGGTTTGTCCTTCCGAAATGCAACACCTCACCTCACCTCTGCATTAAATTCCATCTGCCATTTTTCAGACCATTTTTCCAACTGGTCCAGATCCCTCTGCAAGCTTTGAAAACCTCCTTCACTGTCCACAACACCTCCAGTCTTAGTCTCATCTGTAAATTTGCTGATCCAATTTACCACATTATCATCCAGATCATTGATATAAATGACAAACAACAATGGTCCCAGCACCGATCCCTGAGGCACTCGTCACAGTCCTCCAGTCTGAGAAGCAATCATCCACCACTACTCTCTGGCTTCTCCCACCCAGCCATTGTCAAATCTTGTTCACTGCTTCACCATGAATACCTAACATCTGAGCCTTCCTGACCAACTTCCCATGTGGGACCTTGTCTACTAAAGTCCACGTAGACAACATCCACAGCCTTCCCTTTGTTAACTTTCCTGGTAACCTCCTCGAAAAACTCTATGAGATTGATTAAACGTGTTCTACTTCGCACAAAGGCATGTTGATTATCCCTAATCAGTCCCTGGCTATCCAAATGATTGTGTATCTGATCTCTTAGAACACCTTCCAATAATTTACTCACTACTGACTTCAGTCTCAATGGCCTATAATTCCCAGAGTTACTTTTGGAGCTTTTTTTAAACAACGGAATAAACGTGAGCTACCCTCTCATCCTCCAGCACCAAACCCATGGCTGAGGACATTTTAAATACTTCTGCCAGAACCCCTGTAATTTCTACACTCGCCTCCCTCAAGGTCCAAGGGAATATCTTGTCTGGCCCTGGGGATTTATCTACCCTTATTTGCTTTAAGACAGCGACTATTTCCTCCTTTTTAATCTGTGTAGGTTCCATGACCTCACTGTTTGTTTTTCTTACTTCCCACCACTCTGTGTCCATTTCCTGAGTGAATCCTAATGAAAATAAAAACCATTTAAGATCTCCCCCATCTCTTTTGGCTCCAGACAAAGCCGACCACTCTGATCTTCAAGTGGACCAATTTTGTCCCTTATTATCCTTTTTCTCTTAATATACCTGCAGAAACCCTAATGATTTTCCTTCACAAAGCAATCTTTTAGCCTTCCTGATATCTTTGGTGAGGTTTTTCTTGCACTTTTATACTCCTCAAGTACCTCATTTGCTCCATGTTTTGCTGTACACCTCTTTCTTCTTCCAAACCAGATCCCACATATCCCTCCAAAACTATTGAGAACGTCTACAGGGACCGCTGCCGTCAGAGAGCTACAGCAATGATTAAGGATCCACACCACTCAGCACATGCTCTGTTCTCACTGCTGCCATCAGAAAAGAGGTATCGGTGCCACAAGACTCGCACCACCAGGGTCAGGAACAGCTGTTCCCCCTCCACCATCAGACTCCTCAATGACAAACTCATTTAAGGACTTTTGCACTTTATTGGGTTATTTTTTCCCTCTCTGTATTGCCCAGTTAGTTTGCTTATATTTCTTTATTTGTTTATATGTGTACATTGAGTACAATTTTTTTTTTCGCACTACCTCTGCCGTGCCCGCTGGAAGAAGAATCTCAGGGCTGTATGTGATGTCATGTATGACAATTAATCTGAAATCCCTCTCCTGAGATCCAGGGAGAACAGGGAGTCCTGCTGAACAATCCCTCACACCCCCCCTCACCCCTCACCTTGTTGCTCAGCCAAGAGTAGAGAGCCTCTGATCTCCTGTTGGATAGTTGGAGCAGTTCCCTCTCAAGCCACAGTCGTTCCCCACCCCCCCCCCCCCCCCCCACATTTATGTTTAATCCATCTGCGGCATCTGGCACGGTGTTCTGTTTGCCCCACCTGTCTGTCTCCTCTCACGAAGGCTTCAGCTGTTCCATGCTTTCACTCCTCCATCTGTTCACCGTGAAGGATGCCAGTATTGCCAGCCTGAGATGGCCATTGTTCCTGCCAGGCACCTGTCCCAGATCATGATCCTTCTGATCCCATAGCAGAGCACTCAGTCGTCAGCTCCAGCCCAAGGTCAAGGGTTCAAGTCCCCCTGCGGAATGCATGCAGAAGTCTTGCTGTCTGCCCCAGCCCAACAAGGCTCGACAAGATTGGTCAGGTCAGATCAGGCAAGGATTTTTAATTTTTTTTAAACTATTTAAAAGATTTTTAAACAACTTACAATTAAACATAGCAGAAAGAAATCAATTTATATATATATAAAAAAAACAAAAGCCCCTCCCCACCCTCCCACCCCTTCAGCCAGCCCCCTTAAGGGGAGCCAAATATAAAAATAAAATGTAGAATATATACAATATTTCAAAGTATATCCAAATTCATATACTCCAATTAGGAAGACAACATTTTAACAAAAAAGGAATAATTATCGTGCAAGTTACATGTAATCTTTTCCAATGGAATACAAGCTCTCAATTCATTAGGCCAACATGCTATATTAATCTCCACATTATCTTTCCAAGTACTAGCTACACATTTTTGTGCTACTGACAACACTAAGTGTACAAATGCAATTTGAAATTTATCCAACCCCAATCCCTTCAAAGAGACCATATAGCCCAACAAAAAAATCAATGGGTCTCATGGTAGTTTAATTTTAAATAATTTTTCCAAAACTAACCTAATTCCTTCCCAAAATGGTTGTACTTTAACAAAGACCAAATGGCATGTAAAAAAGTTCCAGTACATAATCCACATCTAAAACAAGAGTCCGAGTTACTAAACCCATATATTTTCAGCTTCTCTGGAGTCAAATATAACTGATGTAAAAAATTATAATTAATCATTCCATATCTTACATTCGTCAATTTAGTTACACTTTCATAACACATAACTTCCTAATTCTCTTGAGGGATAATATAAGTTAAATCACTTTCCCATTTATTCCTAGATTTCTCCCATTCCGGTTTATCCATACTTTCTTGTAACAATTGATGCATATCCGAAATGTAGCCTTTCTTTGGTATAGAGGAAATCAAAGATTCAAATTTCATCAAATTAGGTAAATTCATCTCTTTACCATAATTATCTTTTATCAAAGCTCTGAGTTGATAATATGCAAATAAAGAATTTACAGATATATCAAATTTATTCCTCAATCGAATAAAAGAAAGAAACTGGCCCTCTTCAAAACAGTCCTGAACTATCTTTATACCCTGAGAATTCCACCTCTTTAAATGGTTGTTGAACATTGAAAAAGAAATAAGCCGATTATGATATAACAGGGTTTGAATTGATAATTTACCCTTCAATTCTAAAACCCTATTTCTTTTAACCCGTATCTTTAACAAATGTTTTAACACTGGCATATCACATTCCCACAATAAGTTCATATTCCACTTAAATATAAACTGGTGTACATCAACTTCAGAAATACAAGCCATTTCCACCTTCGCCCAACTTGGAGATTGGTCCATATCTATCAATCTACTGACAAATTTCAACTGAGCAGCTTCATAATAATTTTGAAAATGAGGTAAATGAAGTCCACCTGATGCATATTTCCATGTAGGTTTATGCAAAGCTACTCACGTTAATTTTCCCTTCCATAAAAATTCCCGCACTGCCCTATTCAAATCCTGAAAAAAGCCCTTTGCAAGTAAACATGGTATTGACTGAAATAGATATTGGATTCAAGGAAAAATATTCACTTTAATACAATTTACTCAACCAATTAACGTTAATGGAAAATCTTTCAATTTAATCAAATCCATTTTAATCCTTTTTATTAAAGTGACATAATTTAATTTATATAAAGACTGATAATCTGCATTTACTATTACTCCTAGATATTTAATTCTGTCTGACCATTTTAATTTTATAATATTTTTACATTCTGAATAATCTCCTTCCCCAACTGGGAACTGCATGTCTTCCCTCTATGCCATTTAAAAAAAAATTTAGACATGCCCACAAATCTGTGTTGCCCAATTTACAGCCAATTATCCCACACACCTGGTATGTTTTGAAGGGTGAGAAGAAACCAGAGCCCCCATGGAAAACCCACGCCGACACGGGGAGAAAGTACAAACTCTTACAGACAGCGTGGGATTCGAACCCCAGTCCCGATTGTTGGTGCTGCATAGGAGTTATGGAATGGCAGATACAAGTGCTGCCTCACAGTCCCTGCCACCTGGATTAATCCTGACCTCCAGCACTCTCTTGTGTGGAGTTTGCACGTTCTCTCTGCATCTGTTGGAGAATGGTAGAGTCTTGGGGGGGGGTTGTTGAGAATCTGAGAGGGGAATCAGACTGATGGAATGGGTTTGGCATGGTCTCAAAAGGTAGAATGGTCTCCTTCGCTGTCATAAAAATATATAATAAATAATATTGTTGGATATGTAACTTTATAACCCCAGACTTGCCCAGATCAGCACCTTATTCTGATCAGAGAGTTTAATTTCACAGTGTATCCCCTCCGATCGCGATCATGGCCTTGTGTTTCATCCAGAAATAGGTCACTCCCGTGTTTCGACGATTATGTTCTCCGTGACTGAAAACTCCTGCTCTGTACCAGATAGGAAGTTTTACCATGTTAAAGGTGCTAACTAAATGAAAGTGGTTGCAGCTATGGTGTAGAACTAAGCCAGACTGCCCAGACACACTCTCGGATCATGTGATAATCAGCCGCTGACTCCACATTTCCTGGCTTTGGTCTTTCGCCTCCTCCAGGAACCACATGACCAGCACAGTAGGCAGAGAGTGGTAGTCTACTGGTGATGGAGAGTGGGATAGAGAGAATGGGAGTGAGAGTGTGGGAGAAGAGAGAGTGGGGTAGAGAGAGAGTGGGGTAGAGGAGAGAGTGGGGTAGAGAGAGTGGGGTAGAGCAAGTGGGGTAGAGAGAGTGGGAGAGAGAGAGAGAGTGGGGTAGAGAGGGGAGAGAGAGTAGAATAGAGAGAGTGGGAGAGAGAGAGTGGGGTAGAGGAGAGAGTGGGGTAGAGGAGAGAGTGGGGTAGAGGAGAGAGTGGGGTAGAGAGAGTGGGGTAGAGAGAGTGGGAGAGAGAGAGAGTGGGGTAGAGAGGGGAGAGAGAGTGGAATAGAGAGAGTGGGGTAAAGAGAGTGGGGTAGAGAGAGTGGGGTAGAGAGAGTGGGGTAGAGAGAGTGGGGTAGAGAGAGTGGGGTAGAGAGAGTGGGGTATAGAGAGTGGGGTAGAGAGAGTGGGAGAGAGCGAATGGGATAGAGAGTGGGAGAGAGAGTGTGTGGGAGAGAGAGAGTAGGGTAAAGAGAGGGGTAGAGAGTGGGAGAGTGGGGAGTGGAATAGAGAGTGTAGAATAGAGAGTGGGGTAGAGAGTGGAATAGAGAGAGTTGGAGTGAGAGTGGGGTAGAAACTCTCTATCCCACTCTCTCTCTCCCACTGTCTCTACCCCACACTTGATCTCCTATTAGGGAATCAGACAGGTCAGGCGACAGATGGATGTGTAGACGAACATTATGGGTCCAGGCACCATAACGTCATTAGTTTCAAGTTAATTATGGTTGAGGATAGGTCTGGTTGGTCCTCGAGTTGAGAATCTAAATTGAAGGAAGGCAAATTTTGTGGAAATTTGAAAGGATCTAGGAAGAGTGGATTTGGAGAAGTTGTTTTCTGGCAAGGATGTGTTCAGTCAGTGGAAGCTTTTCGAAGGGGAAGTTTTGAGAGTGTAGGGACCGGACGAACTCTTCAGTGAACTCACCAGTCTGTTATTTTTGGGACGCCAGCAGGTAATGGGAGTAGACCACATTCACTTTCGCCTTGTACAGCGCCTGCAGCTCAGCCATCGCCTCGTCGTAGGTCGCGCTGCCTTGGATGGCCAGGAAGGCCCTCTGGCCGACTCGTGCCTGAAGGATCTTTAGCTTCTTTTCGTCAGAGTCGACCACCTCCGCAGCAGTGTTGGGGAAGTTGTTGAAGCAGTTCATCTACTACTCAAAGAGCACCGATGGACCCGGGACTCGGGGGCCTACTTCCAGCCGTTCTGAGTGCAGCAATTTCTCCATTACCGGAGACCTCCAAAATCTAGTACAATAAATTGTTGGGCGCTATCTGTAGCCCCAATAACGACACAGACGAAGACTGAAGGGGAACAATAGGCTTTCTTATACTAGAGACTGTTGGCCCTGGGTCCAAGGCTAGGAAATAAGCGGGAAGGAGATAGGACTCGACCTTTATGGCCTGGGGTCACATGGGCAGGACCAGGGAGGAGTTAAGGACAGGGAGACACCCGGAGCGCAGGCCAGCCAGTGAACATAAACATATCACCACATTCAGAGACCGACAAACTACAGGCACTGCACTCCTGGGTCGGGCCCCTGGCGTAATCGACGATCAGGGATGCTGCGACGTATCCGGAGGCGATGGACATCTTGAAAGGGCAGTACCTGAGAAAAGTAAATAGAGTTTACGCAAGACATCTCCTGGTGACCCAAAAACAGTGACCTGGGGATTTGAGCAGGGCCCTGCAAACCCTTGGACAGGCCTGTGAATACAGGGCCGTGACGGCCGCGGAGAACACAGAGGACCTGCTTAGAGATGCCTATGTTGCAGACATCAGGTCCAATTACATCTGTCAGAGACTGTTAGAGCCAGATGAGCTCAACTTACAGAGGGTGGTCGAATTGGCAGACACACTGGAGGTGGCACTCCAGAATATACAGCCTACTCGGCCTCCTGTTTGCCCTGGGAGCTGCCAACTCGGGACATGCCAACACCGTCACGTCCCATCAGTGATCCGACCACGGCAACTGTACATGCGAGTGCCGAACGCCACCATCGTCATGTCCTGTCAGCGACTTGACCGTGGCCGCTGTACTCCATGAGCACCCAAAGTGCTACTTCTGCAGCGTGGGCAAGCCCCCGCAGAAAAGCTGCTCAGCAAAAGATGCAGTTTGCTCCAGCTATGGGAAGAAGGGACACGATGTGGTGGTGTGTAGATCCAAACCACCCCTACCCAGCAGCGCTGGGTGTGAACCATGGGTCCACCATCTTGGACCCTGGGAACCAACAGATCCACGTGTGAGTCATGGGGGCTGCCATCTTGGGTGCTATTTTCGAGACCCAGCAGCGCCGCATGCAAGCCGTGGGGGCCGCCATCTTGGATGCCGCCATCTCCCAGCCGAACACATGAACACTCCGCTGCTTTGACAAGAAATGACCCGACACTGGCCTCCGTCATGTTGGACCAAGGTAAACCTCATCAACTCATGAGGTCAATGATGGACATTCATGTAAATGGCCACATGACAATTTGTCCGTTCCATAGTGGGAGTACATCCACCCCGACACGGTGCAGCACTACTCTCTCATGGTAAGGCCAGTAAGCCAAAAGGTCTCCTTGGCCTCAAAGACTTATACTGATGATGTCCACGGCGACTACGCTGTGACCTTGATCATGTGGCACTACAAGGACTTTGAACTACTCTTTGCCAACTTCATCCCCGACTGTAATCCCATCACCATGAGAAGTAGACGGTACCGTGGGGCCTTTATTAGGGCAGAGATGCAGCAGCTACTCAATGAGGGAATCATTGAACCCAGGACCAGCCCTTGGAGACCACAAGTGGTGGTGGTGAGGAACAGGGAGAGAAGCAGAATGGTCATGGACTATTATCAGACCAGTAATAGATACACATGCCTGGACGCGTACCCCCTCCCCCATATGTCCGACACGGTGAATCAAATCACACAATATCGGGCATTCTCCACCATTGACCTAAAATCGGCATACCTCCAGCACCCCATCCACTTGGAGGTCCATCAGTATACTGGTTTCAAGGCAGATGGCCACCCCTGTCACTTCCTGAGGGTCCCCCTTCAGCATCACCGACGGGGTCTTGCTCTTCCAGTGGGAGATGGACCACATGGTAGACCAGTACGAGCTGCAGGCCACATTCCCGTATCTGGACAAAGTCCATCTGTGGCCATGACCGTGACGCCAACTTCCAAAAATTCCTCCAGACTACCAAATGCCTCAACCTCCTGTATAATGAGGATAAATGCATCTTCCACACAATCCACCTGGCCATCCTTGGCTGTGTCGCTAAGAATGGAGTCATTGGCCATGACCCTGACCACATGCACCCGCTTCTGGAACTTCCCCTCCCCCACAGCCTTAAAGCCCTAAAAGTTGCCTGGGCTTTTTCTCTTGCACTATTCAGTGGGTCCCCAACTATGCGGACAAGGCCCGCTCCTTTATTAAATCCACCTCTTTCATCCTAACGCCAGAGGCATGTGCAGCCTTCAGCCGTATCAAGGCAGATATTCACAAGGCCACGATGCACGCCGTGGATGAATCCATTCCAGGTGGAGAGTGATGCATCTGACTTGGCCCTGGCTACCACACTTCACCAGGCAAGCAGACCATTGTTTTCCTTTCCCATACCTGCCAGGGCCCTTAAATTCGGCACTGCTCTGTCAAGAAGGAGGCCTAAGCCAATGTTGAGGCGGTATGGCACCAGAGACACTACCTGGCAGGCAAACGATTTACCTTGCTGACTGACCAATGTGCAGTTGCGTTTATGTTCAATAACCAGCAGCGAGGTAAAATCAAAAACGACAAGATATTGAGGTGGAGAATTGAACTTTCCACCTACAATTATAATATCTTGTACCGGCCCAGGGAAACTTAATGAGCCCCCAGGTGCTCTATCCTCTTGGACCTGTACCAGCACACAAATCGACCACTTACAAGCCCTCCACAATGATCTCTGCCCCCACGGAGTTCACAGGTTCTTATACTTTGTCAAGATCACAATCTGTCTTACTCCATTAAGGAGATTAGGTCAATGACCAAAAACTGCCAGGTCTGTACAGAGTGCAAACAACACTGCCATCGACCAGACAGAGTGCAATTGATAAAGGCCACCTGCCCCTTTGAACAACTGAGTATCGATTTCAAAGGATTCCTCCCCTCCTTGGTCCACAATGTGTTCTTCCTCAATGTCATTTAAAAGTACTCATGCTTTCTGTTTACCATCCCCTTCCCAGACATGACAGCTGCCACAGACATAAAGGCCCTAACGCAGTCTCTTCACCCTGCTTGGCTTCCCCTGCAACATTCATAGTGGCCGGGGCCCCTCCTCTATGAGCGACAAGCTGCGCCAACACCTGCTGGCCAGAGGCATCGCCACAAGTAGGGCCACCACCTCCCCTGAGGGGAGGGAGCGGGCAGGTGGAAAGGGAGAACACCACAGTCTGGAAAGCTATTCTCCTAGCCTTGCAGTCTAGAGACATTCCTGTCCCCCACTGGAAAGAGGTCCTCCCTGAGGCGCTCCACTCGATAAGGTCAGTCACACAAATGAATGTTTTCTAGGAAGTCCGCTACAGGGACTACACTGCCAGCATGTCCTCATGGCTGGTCCTAATCCGGAAATGTCAGGAGCCACAAGTCCAACTCACTGGTCAAAAGGGTCCATCTCCCAATACACCTATGTGGCGTACACTGACGGGCATGAAGACAGCCTATATTAGGGATCTGGTCCCCCCAGGGGCTCCGTAAACCATTACTGATCACTACGCACCCCTTTCACCTCTTACCATCCACAATGCGTCAAGTCCAGAACATGTTACCCCAGCCCCAATAGACTCAGCACCGCCAATGCTGACGACTGCATACAGGCGCCCCACACTGTCCAGGACCCCATCGTTGTGCTGCAGTCAGTAGCAGTGGCAAATCAGACTGCCCGAGAGACTCACCTTGTAATTGTATCTAATGCACTTCACCCTGCCGGAATCTTTAATACAAGGATCAATGTGGTAAACCACTGTCTATATTTATCTGTTGGGGCACTCCCATTGGCTGACTGTACCTGTAGGTCTTCCTACAGACATCTGAATAAAGGTGCCTGTTCCACAGTGCCCTCCCCAGCTCAGGATGGTCGACTTGCCTCCATTCTATTGTGAATATAAGCCGGTCAGTTTTGCATAACTTCCAAAAGTTATTGATGGTGCATCAGTTACCCAGACTTTAGTAAAGCCTTTGACAAGGTCCCACATGGGAGGTTAGTTCAGAAGGTTATTCACGGAGAGGTTGTAAACTGGATGCAAAATTGGCTGTGTGGGAGAAAACAGATGATTGCTGGAGGCCGGTAACCAATGGTGGGCCTCAGGGATCGGTGCTGGGACCATTGTTGTTTGTTGTCTATGATTTGAATGATAATGAGGTGAACTGGATCAGCAAGTTTGCTGATGACACAAAGTAGGAGGCGCTGTGGACAGCGAGCAAGGCTTTCAAAGCTTGCAAAGCTGGGAGAATGGGCCAAAAAATGGCAGATGGAGTTTAATGCAGACAAATGTGATGTGATGCATTTTGGAAGAGTAAACCAAGATAGGACATACACAGTGAACGGTAGGGTACTGAGGAGTGCGGAGGAACAAAGGAATCTGGGAATGCAGATACATTATTCCCAGAGTGTGGCATCGCAGGTGGACAGGCCATAACCTGCAGGACCATGACGCCAACCTCCAAAAATTCCTTTTGGTATCTTGGCCTTCATTAATCGAAGTATTGAGTAAAGGAGTTGGGATTTTATGTTGAAGTTGTTTAAGACAATGGTGAGGCCAAATTTGGAATTTTGTGTGCAGTTCTGGTTACCTAACTACAGAAAGGAGGTCAGTAAGATTGAGAGAGTGCAGAGAAGATTTACTAGGATGTTGCCGAGTCTTCAGGAGTTGAGTTACAGGGAAAGATTAAACAGGTTAAGAGTTTATTCCTTGGAACGACGCAGAATGATTTGACAGAGGTTTACAAGATTTTGAGAGGTATACGCAGAATGGATGCGAGTAGGCTTTTTCCATTTAGATTAGGGGAGATAAATATGAGAAGATCATTTTAAGGAGAAAGGGGAAAGGTTTAGGGGGAATGTTAAGGGAAAGTTCACAGAGAGTGGTGAGAGTGTGGAACGAGCTGCCATCTAATGTGGTGAATGTGGGCTCGATCTTTAAATATTTGGATAGGTACATGGATGGGAGAGGCCTGAAGGGTTAAGGAATAGGAGGAGATCAGTGGGACTAGCAGAATAATGGTTGGCACAGACTAAAGAGGCCAAATGGCCTGTTTTCTGTGCTATAGTGTTCTACGGTTCTATGGTTTTATGGACTCAGGCCCAAATCATCTCCTATGGACAGCTGAGCTCCTCCAGCATTTCAGTAAGTTTTTACTACAATCACAGCATCTGCAGACTTTCAAGTTTCACTTTTTTTATAACACACAAACAGACAAACAATACATATGTATACGGGGCAAGTATTCATATATGCAAATACATAAATCAATATTGCTTTGTAAATATGAGGGTCTCGGATGTTGGGTGCGAGCAGTTCCTTTGGTCGTTCACCATTCTCGCTGCCCATGAGAAGAATCTGATCCTCAGCCTGGTGGTGCTACTTCTGATCCTCCTGGATCTCTTCCCTGACGGGAGCAGCTGAAAGATGCTGTGTGCGGGGTGGAAGGGGTCCTCATTGATTTTGCAGGCCCTCTTTAGACAATGATCTCGGTAGATCACATCAATAGGGGTGGGGGAGGGGGGGTCATTCCAGTGATCCTCTCGGCACACTTATGGTCCTGTGAATTGACCTCTGATCCATTTCACCACCACAACCGTATTGCACTGTGATGCAGCCAAGCCAGGATGTTCTCGATAGGAGTCCCTGTGGAAGATTGACGTGACGGTGGCCAGTAACCTTGCCCACTTCCTCTCAGGAAGTGCAGTCACTGTGTTGTGCCTTCCTGACAAGTGAGGAAACAGACAGTCGCACCTGAGATCCCCAGACACACGAACTTCTGTCAGACCCGATCATCGCACTTGGAGAGCTAGACCCCAGTAGGGAGAGTGCTGCATCAGTTACACTCCAGAGCGGGACACCTGCAGACGATCAGATCTCAGACTGTGGCATACGAAACTCCAGACAGTCAGACTGGAGATGACTACACTCCACATAGACAGGGCCTAGTCAGCCGAAACAGATGCAACTACACTCCACACAGACAGGGCCTAGACAGTTGGAACAGATGCAACTACACTCCACACAGAAAGGGCCTAGACAGCCGAAACAGATGCAACTACACTCCACAAAGGTGGTTCCAGACAGTCAGATAGGAGAGGACTACACTCTACATAGACGAGGTCTAGACAGTCTGACCAGACACAACTATACCCCATTCAGACAGGTTCCAGACAGTCTGGGTAGATACAACTACACACCACACAGATAGGTTCCAGACAGTCGGACCAGAGATGACTACACCACACACACATGTTATAGATAGTCAGATAGGAGACAACTACACTTAATGCAGACACATAGTCCACAGACAGATGAAAACCAGCTGGAAGCACTGCAGGATGATGAGGAACTACACTCCAGGAGCCGGTGCAGGAGGCTGGTGTTGGAAGAGGAGCAGTCCATGTTACAACAACTTAGCTGAGAAATGCGAACTCATGGACAAACTCTTCCCTTGAGGACTGGGTCCTGGGCCTGTCAGAGGAGTTTACACTGCTTCGCTGATGCAATTAGTGGAGCTGCAACCATTTAACATCCATGCTGACTTTCGGTGCTGTCCATGTGGAGTTTGCATGCTCTTAATTCAAGTCAAGTCAACTGTCATCTGATTGCACAAGTACAACCTGATGAAACAGCGTTCTCCGGTCCTCGGAGCAAAACATGTAGACACACAACCAGATATAACACAACAGGCAGACAATACACATACAGGACAAGTATTCATATATACTGATAAATAAATTTTTTTTGTGAATATGAGAGTCTCGGAGGGCCAGTGTGAGCAGATCCTTTGGTCGTTCAGCCTTCTCACTGCTCGTGGGAAGAAGCTGATCCTCAGCCTGGTGGTGCTGGCTTTGATCTTCCCCAACGGGAGCAGGTGAAAGATGCTGTGTGCGGGGTGGAAGGGGTCCTCAATGATTTTGCATGCCCTTTCAGACAACAATCCTGGTAGATCATGTCAATGGGGGGGTGGTGGGAGGGAGATTCCAGTGATCCCTGTTTATGGTTCCGCGGATTGACCTCCGATCCATTTCTCCACACCAGCCGTACCCCACTCTGATGCAGCCCACTAGGCCCTGGGGGTTTACATCGGGTGCCCTGGTTTCCTCCCATGTCCCTAAAGATATGAGAGTGGGCGGGCTAAGTGGGCCATGTGTATTGACTCCAGCATCAAGTTGAGGGGGAAGTTGATGCGAATGGTGGGGGAGTAAAACGGGATGGTCAGCGCAGACGCGATGGGCCGAAGGTCCTGTTCCCCCAGCTGCATGACTCGGTGACACTAGCAAGAGGAAGAGCTAGTTGGGGCGGGGACCCCCAAAGCTCCACAGGGAGGCCTGTGTTGGCGGGGGTGAGTGAGGAACAGTTAGCAAGGAGCGCAGGGTCTGAACCCATGGGGTGCTCGGCCTTTCCCAGATCTGCTGGGGGGGTGGGGAGGGGGTTCACAAATCCCAGCGAGCAAGAACTCCTTCGTCTCCCTTCGCTGCTGACCTTCGTAACCCACCATTAACCGTTGGCAGTTCCTGGGCACTCAATCTGTGTGGAGCAGTGCCCCCGTCAAGGGGATATGGTTACATCATGTACACTATAAAGTGAAGCATCCAGCATGTGGCCTGATATTTATCGCTGGATGTATTTTTAGTTCCCCACTGCAAGGGAGCAAGATTTTATTCCAATCCTGCGCTCCCAACCGACAGTTCCCACAGCAGCTGCATTTACGTAGCGTCTCTAAGGTGGTCAGATGCCATGAGGTGTCTGGTACAATATGCCATGTCGAGAGATGTGGGAGCAGGTGACTGAAAGCTAGGTCAAGAGGGAGGATCTGAGAAGAGGAGAGGCTTAGAGAGGGGATCCCAGAACTTAGGTTCCAAGCAGCTGAAAGCAAGTGGTGGAACAATTATGTTCAGGGTCATCGACGTGCTTGACATTGAGAAGTGCAAAGAACTCGGAGGGTTTGGGGTGGTTTTGTCTCTATGCCCTTCTAGCTCATGGAGACATGTCGTTCTGTCCAGGCGTTTCTCCGTGACTGTCTGTCTGTGTGTTCTCCATGACAGTCTGTCTGTGTGTACGAACATGAGCAGCTGAGTTCAGCCCCCTGCTGTTTGATACGACCACAATTGGCTCTCAGCACCACTTTTCATGTACTAAGCTGTGTTCCCCTTGATTCCCAAATTACTACTGGCCTGCTTCATAACGGTTAGTGCGACACTATTACAGCGCCAGTGACCCGGCCTCTACCTCCTCAGGAGTTTGCGGAGGTTTGGTGTGACACCGGACAATTTCTACAGAGGTGAAATGAAAAGTGTGCTGACCGGCTGCATCACGGTCTGGTCCAATACCCCTTAGTGCAAAGTCTCACAAAAGTTAGTGGACACAGCCCAGGACACCACAGGCAAGGCCCTCCCCATCATCGAGAACATCTACGGGGGACACTGCCGTTGGAGAGCAGCAGTGATTATCAAGCACCCACCCCACCCAGCACACGCCCTGTTCTCGCTGCTGCCATCAGGAATGAGGTCTCAGTGCCACAAGACTCGCCCCCACCAGGTCCAGGAACAACTGCTCCCCCTCCACCATTGGACTCCACAAAACAGAGAACAAAAATCAATAAAGTACATTAATAAGAATCCTTAAATGAGTCCCTGATTGAGTTTGTTGTTGAGGAGTCTGATGAGTGATGCCCTTTTGAAGCAGGTGGGAATCTCCGACTGCAGCACTGAGAGGTTGAAAATATCTGTGAATACTCCGGCTCGTGGGTTGGCACAGTTTTTCAGTAGCCTGGCACCCTCCATGAGGACCTGACACCCTCTTGAAAGATGTTCTGATGTTGGGCTCTGAAACAGGGTCGCTAGTTTCTGCAGGGATTGTCACAGGTACAATTCTACTTTTTAAAGTGAGCATAAAAGCTCACTGGGGAGTGAAGCATCACAGCCATTTATGACGTTAGGTTTTGCTTTGTCGGATGTAATGGCCTGCAATTCCTGACCTAACTGATGTGTACCTGATTCTAATTTCACACGGAATTGCTTCTTTGCTATCAAGATAGCCTTCTGTAGGTCGTACCTGTCTTCCTATAGAGCTACGGATCACTGGTCTTAAACACCATCGATCAAGCCCTCAGTTCATCCATGGCTTTTGGTTAGCGTACTCTCGGTATGTATGGGTGGGCACGCACTCATCCAGGCAGGTCTTGATGAAGTCGGTGCCAGCCATGGCATGCTCATCCAGTTTTGGAGATGAGCCCTTGAATATGGGATTCAAAGGAGTCCTGCAGGCGCTCCTCTGCCTCCCTGAACCACATCTTCACCACAGGTGCTGTGGTCCTCAGTCTCTGCCTGTACACCGGGTGTAGAAGTACAGCCAGGTGATCAGACTTGCCGAAGTGGGGGCGTGCGACCATGGCATCGTCAGCAAATTAGGAGACGGTATGATTGTCGCACTGAGCCACAAAGTCATGGGTGTAAATCAAGTAGAGCAGGGGGCTGTGGCGCTCTGGCATTGACGGGGGATGGTGGAGGAGATGCTCTTATCATTCGTCATTGAATGTGGTCTGGAGGTGAGGAGATCCAGGATCCAATTACACGGTGGGGTATTGAGGCCCAGCTTTTGGAGTTTGCAGATCAGTTTTGAGGGGGTCGTGGTGCTGAATGCCAAACTATAGTCAAAGAGCATCCATAAATCCTTGATACTTCCACCATCATCGTTCCCCAACCCACATCATCCAGATGGAAACTGCGGATTTGTGCATCAGGAATAAGAAAATAAGCCCAGTTGTGGTTCCTGCTTTTTATTGCTCTCTCTGTGTGATTGTAACTGGGAAATAAAGGCCGGCACTGTCAGCGTAGCAGTTAGCGCAACACTATCACAGTGCCAGCGTCCGGGGTTCAAATCCGGCGCTGTCTGTAAGGAACTTGTACTGTGACAGATGATGTTGTGTTTGTATTGTATATAGATATGTTTTTGGGAGATCAATTGGGGCAATGTTTTTAGTGTAGGTCACACACAAACACTTTAAAACAGATCTCATTTAAAATACAGACATGTCAGCCCCAGAGGTCTTGTGAAAGCTTTGGAGAATGCCCGAGAGACTTCACTAATAGATTGTCGTTTACAAAAAGGCAACAGATGAAAGAGCTTGTCAGAGCTGCAGATTGTCTGGAAAGGAACTTGCTGTTCTAAGAGGGTCATGTGGTTTTGCAAGCAGAGAGAGTAAAACAGGCTTTCTCTCTGAAAAAGAGAGAGAGAGATCAGTTCTGCAGTTTTATAGTCAGCAGCAACAGCTGGGACTGGAACAGGACAAGCTGGCAAGCTTGTGAAAAACCCCATTTGGAAGACAGGTTGTGAGTACTTAGTTCAGCCTGATCAAAGCCCTTGTGGTTCATGCAAGAGGAGAAGACTGGCTGTCTAATATTTCACTTGAAATAAGAGAAACAAAAAGGAAATGTGTGGCGATCTGAAAGAAAGAGGTTATCATCTGGAGAACCCTGAGGGGGCAAGTTTCTTCGGCAAGACAGTGAAGTGGCTGATTAAAAAGGCATCACCTGTGGGTGTCCGTCGCACAACCAATCTCTCTGAAAACCGACAAGAACCTTCCTGAGCGGTAACCATTTACCTTTCAAGCACCAAAGCCTAGCGAACTTTATAAATGTTCAATTCTGTGCACAGTATAGGAATTGCCTGCAACCAGTGAACTTGGAAGAATGAGAAGTGAGTTTGGACTGTGAATCAAATAACTTTTCTGAACTTGCGCACACACACACACACACACAATTACACACACACACACACAGTTACACACACACACACACACACACAATTACACACACACACACATGCGCTTAGAATTAGAAAAGGATTAAGTTAGGTTAGTTAAGTCAATAGTGATAAGTTAAAGTGCGATTCTCTTTTCATGTTTAAAGATAATTAAAAACAACTTTTGTTTAAGTATTCATTTGTCTTGGTGAATATTTATTGCTGCTGGGTTTTGGGGTCTTTGGGCTTGTAACAGTGTGCTCTCCCTGTGTCTGAGTGGGGTTTCCTCCAGGGGGGTTCCAGTTTTCTCCCACTGATCAAAACGTACTGGGGTCATAGGAGCTCGTGGGCCACAAGGGCTTGTTACCGCAAGGGGCTGTCTAAATTTTTTAAATAATTTGCAATAATGAAAATGATGGTGGAAGTTTTTCATTAAAAGCATCAGTACAATGCACTGGAATGCTTGCTGCAGTGAAATAGATGTGTAAAATGCATTCACACACAATCAGTATAAATCACAGGACTACACAAGATAAACAAAAGAAATCTAAAATACTCATAGCTGAAGATCGTGCAAAAAAATGTAATGTTAGAATAGTACCGCTAGATCTTTGGTCTGGAGTTTATGTTCAGGGTTAGGGAAGTACAGGAGGGTTCACGAGCCTCGTAGCTGTGGGTAATATACATTGTCCTTGATACTGAGATACCGGACACCTGTACCTCCCTCCTGAAGGGAGCACCAGGCAGCCTGAACGAGGAGATGGGGATTGCGGTAATGTATAATTATTTGGTCGAGCACACCTATTGGCCGGTTGAACCTGCGGCCCCTCCCCACGGGCTCCTGTATAAAGGTGACCATTCCACGGCTCCCTGCAACTCAGTGCAGGACAGCCGATCAGTAGGGATATACCATGTTGTTCTCAAGTGAATTGAAGCCCACTGGTTCCTCCACAATAGTCTCAGTGATCGACAGTACATCAGGGATGTTGGCTGCCTTGCTGAGGCAGCGCCTCTTGGAGAATCTTGAATGGTCAGTGCCCATGATGGACTTGGCTAGGTTTGCCCCTTTCCACAGCCTCCCGCGTTCCTGGAGAGTTTTCCAAACTATGCGGTGATGCAACCAGCCAGCATACTTGCCACGGTACATCTGTAGGAGCTCAATAAAATATTCAACAACATGCCAAAAATCCTCAGGCTCCGAGGAAGCTGAGGCATTGTAGCGGCTAATGTGGTGCACTGAGTTAGAGGCGAGTTGAGGTGTGAAGCCTGCCCACTAAAGCTTAACTCTCTAAGGTCACACACTTGGGCAGGCACTGGAGCCAGAAGGAACAGAGGGAAAGTGACTATGAATAGCAATGCGGGGGGGAGAGCAGGGGAGGAGGGGGAAGGGGAAATGCAGGGAGAGAGACTCTCACTTTCTGATATTCCAGAGATTGTCCGATGTCGATGGACCACTCCCCAATATCGGGTGTCGGTCGTGTTCCAGATTCCAAGTGTGAACTGAATGGCACAGCTGTCGGAACACTTCTCTGAGACACCCCCTGTCCACTGGAGCTGCCCACACCTGTCTGGAGCCCATTAACCTTGCGACACGTTGCGACACAGCAGCAATCCTCCGGGGCATTGATCAATCAGGAGGTCGCAGGCTGGCCCCGATAGCTCAGTGGTTAGAGCACGGGTCGCGAGTTCGTTCCTCGCTGGGGGCGCTGGACAAAGCGGCGATTCTCTGTCTGTCTCACGCTAGACAAAGTTAAAGAACTTCATTTATGTTACATTCGAAATGTCTGACAATAACGGAAGTTTTACCTTCAAACCCCAACTGTGGAATTTCGTCCCAATTAGTCACATTGAATCTGCCCTGCACAAAAGATCTGTCTGGACTAGTGAACATCACTTTCTTTGCTCTAACTGCAAGAGAATATTTATTTACCTCTCTTTCCTCCATCTTGGACATCCTGTGATCATTTAATTTATTCTATTGTCCTTGGTGTCTCTGTGCACCTGTGTGGGTATGAATTTTGATGCATCTGGACATTGAACCAGTACAGGCCCTTCAGCCCACGATGTTGTGCCGACCCATTTAAACCTAAAAAACGAAACCCTCCCACCTCATAACCCTCTATTTTTCATCCATCCATGTGCCTGCTCGAGTCTTTTAAATGCCCTTAATGTTCCAGCCTCCACCACCACCATTCCAGGCACCCACTACACTCTGTGTAAAAAACTTACACCTGCTCTTTATACTTTTGTATCTGGCAATAAACATTCATCTCATGAAAAAGCCAGATTCAGAAAACTATTCAGCAACAGGATGGATGGGGTAGCAGTTAGCCCAACGATTTTACAACACCAGTGACCAGGATTCGAATCCCACGCTGTCTAGAAGGTGGTTGTACATTCTCCCCATGTTTGCGTGGGGTTTCCCCAGTGGGGGGGGGGGGGGTGGGTCTGATATCATTCCACCCTTCCAAAATGTTCTGGGGGTGTTGGTGAATTGGGTGTAATTGGGCAGAACAGGCTCATGGTCCAAAAGGGCCTGTTACCCTGCCGGGTCTTAAAAAAAAGGAAAGTTGGGGGGGTGTCCCCAGAAACAGGCCCTTCAGCCCATCAAGTCTAGGCTGAGCTCCAAGCACCATTCACAATAACTCTGCTCTCGTCATGTTTTATTCTTCCCACAATCCCATTCACCGTTGATTCAGGTTTTTGCCCTCTTTCTTGATGAAAGGTCAAGGCCCGATATGTTGACTCTCGCCTTCCACGGATACTGCCTGACCTGCTGAGATTCCCCCAACATTTTGTATGCGTTAGTCCGGTTTCCCAGCGTCTGCAGCCTCTCTCGTTTGCCTCTGGATTGATGGATAGTTGCTGTCCAGCGTGGACAGGAGGGGGCAAAGGACCTATGTGTGGGATCCGGTTCCCTTGAACTCAGGATGGTGAAGATTGGGACCGGTGGTGGGGCAGGCGAATCAAACGGGCGCCATTCCACCCTTGGCTGCACATCAGAGGATGCCCGCCATTCCCCACATCCGGACACTTCAGCAAATCAGGGCATACAGTAGCCAGTAAGGGAGCAAAGTGCCGCGTGCAAAGGAAGATCCCTGGGAGCAGAACAATAAGAGGAACCTGCACAGTAGCAGAGGAAACACCACCAGTGCCGGATAGTAGTGGCCAGCGGAGCCGACACAACCACCTGCATTAAGCAGATCCACACGTGTTACCAAAGCACCAGACAGTCTGAATGTCTAAAAGAAAAGGAACTGCTAACTTAAAAGGTTTATACTGCTGATGTTGTGTTTACGTTTGTGTTGAACTTTAAATTGAAATGAATACTGTATTTGTGTGTCATGTGTTAGATTAAACATCTCAAGGAAAGGGGATGTACTGAGAGTAATAGTGATCCTCCTGACCACTAGAGGGAGGCAGAGGCTAGTTTGTTGCAACTCATTTGGATTCAAGATGAATGCCTCCATATGGTCATGAATGAGTTCTTTACGTAAAGTTATAAAAGAACCCAAGTTTCTTTATTCCAATAAGCGAAACATCACAGGAGCAAGGTGCCTTCCTGACCCTGAGAGATGGCCTGATCTCCCCTAGAGACCGCATGCTGCCTGTCAGGTCTGGAGAGGAGCGCCAGGAGGAGGTTTCGTGCTCAGCTGCTTGCCGAGCATCTGGAACCTGCGGCAGCTCAACTCCAAGGAGAGGGTGTCTGTCATTGACAGACGGGTGCTGAATGTGTAAACTGCCTTCACACGTGCCACTAAAAATACCCAGGGATCATCTGGCTGGGTAATGTAAGAGGAGGCCGATTCTGAGGGTGAATGTCCAACAGCTTATCCTTGGTCCGTGTTGTGTCAGCTCTGTATTTAGACAAGAGGTGAGCAATTCACACCTATGTCATGGCTCACATTCCCCGTCACTGGTGGATGAGTTTGGGAGGAAGGGAAGGAAACAAAACCATCCTCCTCCCTCATCAGCTGTCTCTCACAGAACAGAAACAGGTCCTTCAGCTCCGATGAGCTCCCATTTGCAACATGTACTCAGGGGGGGGAAGGAGTCTCTTCCCACACTCTCATTACCTTCCCACTCACCTGCGCAGTCAGGACAATTTACAGCAGACTAGAATGCTATTGGGAAGCAGAGGGGAGCAACGGAAACACCCAGTCACAGGGCGAACGGGAAAACTCCACCCAGACAGCGCCGGAAGCTGTGATTGAACCCAGGTCCCTGAAGCCATTAGTTAGCATCTCTACCTGCTCCCCCACTCTTCCCCTCACTGTGCCTTCCTTGTCAAGCTTCAGTACTCGTACTTCCCGATCCCAGTTCACCACTGCGTCAGATGGTCCCTTTCCAGAGACTCTGGCACCAGGATCGGTGCTGATGCTCCCTCTGTCCTTACGATGGAGTGTTGAAAATTCCTTCGGGGTGGTGTTAATTGGTGAGAAGTATTACCACATATAGGCGCAATGTACAGATGCCTTGAAATTCTTGCTGCAGCAACACAGAATTTTCAGTTTGAACACACAGCACGGTAACAGGCCTACCAGCCTGTGTCTAAACACACTCAATTAACTTACAACCCCTGGTACATCTTGAAGGGTGGGAGGAAACCAGACCCATCCCACCCCCTGCAGAAAACCCGCGCAGGCACGGGGAGAAAGTACAAACTCCTGTAAGAGATCAGTAAAGTACATAAATAGGCAATAGGTATAATTCACGGCCCGAGAGGAAGAAATGACAAAGGGTAGATAAAAATTCAGTCTCGAAGTTGGTGGAATAAATGTGACATTACAATAGTGCCGGTGTGTATGTTGATCAGAGGCGTTGACTGTGTGGAGAGTCAGAGGCTGTTTCCCAGGGATGAAATGGGTGCCACAAGAGGACACGGGTTTAAGGTGCTGGGGAGTAGGCTGTCGTCATCGTAGCCATCCCTCAAGGTCATGGATGATGGCCCTTGTTCCGTTGATCTATTTATGGGCTCTCAGGGGGCTTATGAGTCCAATCTTGGACCCCACAGACTGAAGAACCCTGTGCGTGTATTTGTTTAACGTGTACTTGATGTTGCACTCCAAGAAACACACGATACTTCACAAATCAACCAATTAATTCCAGTGGCATGGAAACCACGACGACTGGAGCTGATGGATTTGTTGCAGCCTTCTAACACCTTCACAGCCATTGAGTTCAGAGTCACTTTGTCCGCCTGTTCCACCGCTGGGGACTTGGTTGGATTGGTCTTTGTCAGTGATGTCACTACTCAACCTTATCTCCAGGAGCACGGTTCCCGACGGCATCGGTCTCAGGATCTCAGGACCACACAAGCTTCTCCACCACGACAAGGTGACAATTCACGAAGAAGTGGGGAGCAGGTACAGAGGAGACGTCAGGGGTACTTTTTTTTTTACGCAGGGAGTGGTGGGTGCGTAGAATGGGCTGCCGTTAACGGTGATGGATATGATAGAGTCCTTTAAGAGATCTTTGGATAGGTTCATGGAGCTTAGAGAAATAAATAGAGAGCTATGGATAAGTGGAGTAATTTCTAAGCTAGAGACATGTTTAGGCACAACTTTGTGGGCCAAAGGGCCTGTATTTTTCTGTAGGTTTTCTTTGTTTCTAATCCTGGTGGCCATGGAGAAGTAGGGGAGGGGGGGCAGGGGGAGTACAGGGAGGTTCGAGAGCCTGATCACTGGTAGGAAAAAAATTGTTCTTAAAACTGTTCTTGTACCAAGGACATGAAAGATATGAACAGGAGTTGGCGATCTGGACATCAAGTCTGTTCTGCTATTGAACCAGATCATGGCTCATCTCTCCCTGGACTAGGCTCCAATCACCTGTCAAATCCCCCCTCACTGTTAATTCCATGATCTATCCATCTGAGTCTTAAATATATGAAATGAGACTCCTTCCACTGCTTCCCTGAGCAGAAAACGCCAGATATTTATGACCTCTCCAAACTATGTCCCTAGTTCCAGTCTCACCTGCCAGTGAAAGCAACTTTCCTGATTTTATGTTATCTATTCCTTTCATAAATTTTCATATTTCTATAAGATCCCCTCTCATTCTCCTAAATTCCAGCAAGTTCAATCCCAGATGACTCAATCATAGGCCAACCTCCTCATCTCTGGAATCAACCTGGTGAACCCCCTCTGCACCACCTCCAAAACCAGTACACCCTTCCTCCAGATGCGGCCTCACCAGGACCTTGTACAGTTCAGTATAAACTCCCTGCTCCTAAAGTCAATTCCTTCAGCAATTTGCCTTAACTGCCTGATGCACCAGAAAATCAACCTTTTGTGATTCATGCAAAAACACTCCCAAATATCTCTATCCATTCTCCTAATCTGCCTAAGTCAGGGGTCCCCAAACATTTTAGACCGTTGTCCCCTTCAAGGACTACGTGGTCCCTCATCGACCCCCAGGAGTGGAATCCCGGCACTGGGTGTGGTGTGATGGAAGGGGGCTGTATGGGGATGGGGGGGCCAGCAGGGGGTTGCTGGATGAGGGGGGACTGGATAGGGTGGCCAGTCAACTGGTTTTAAGTCAGACAATCTGCCTTTTAAGCCCCCCCTGTCCTCTGTCTGGTGCCACCTCAAGCCAGATGTTAACTTATCCTTCATTTGGGGGTGTAGCCCCTACATCCCTAAATGGAGGACAAATTAAGGGGAAAAAAAGGCACTTACTTGTTAAATGCAGCGTACCGGGGTCGGCAGGCTGCGTGTGACCAGCTAGAGCATGCGCGATGAGGGGGAAATGTGATGGCAGAGCACGAACATTCATGGCAGGTAAGCCTCCTCCCCCCATCATGCTGGATGAGGGGATGGGGGAGGTGGTGTGAAGGCACTATTTTAAATCAAACACCACCCACCCCCAGAGTTATTAACTTCCTTTTGACCCTTTGGCATTTACCAACCACCTGGATAGTCCCATTGACCCCTGGGTGTCGATATCAACCACTTTGGAGATCCCGAGTCTAAGTCCTTCTGCAGACTCCATGTTTCTTCAACACTACCTGCTCCTCCACCTACCTTTATTCATCTGCAAACTTGGCCACAAAATCATTCATTCCACAATCTAAATCATTAATATACAACAGGTAAAGATGAAACCCCAACACTGTCCCCTGTGAAACACCACTAGCCCATCAGAATATGATCCCTATGTGAAATATAGATTGATTCAATGTAATTTTTTGCATCAATTATATTTAGCTCCTCAAAAATTAAAAAAAATGAATCCAATATTATCAGATTTATGCTTTAGATGTGATCAGGAAGTTGGTTCATTTCTGCATTCTACTTGGAAGTTTCCCAGAATAAAAACCTTTTTGGCTGGAGGTAGGAATTTTTTTGGAGAAAATATTAGGAGTTAAACTCCCACTGGACACAATGTTGTTTTTGTGGGGTAATATTAAAGTGGTTGGACCAAAATTAAGGTCGACTATGTATCAGACTGAATTTTTACAATCAGCTTTAGCTGTTTTTAGGAATGCATAGCCATTACTTGGAAATCAGGTACGGATTTAGGGATGGAGAGGAGGCACGCAGAATTGCTTTCTTGTATTCCACTTGAGAAAATAACATAATTTATGTAAAGTATCAATTTTTTTGGAAAATATGGAGCCCATACTTACAACATGTTGGCTTGAAAATTTGAAAGTTTGTCCTGTGGGTAACCCCCAGTTCTATTATATTAGTATTGAGACTTTGGGTCTTTCTTTACATTCTCCTAACTCTTTTTTTTTCCTTTCTTTTCCTTTTTTCTTTCTTTTGATATATTCTGAGGGGGAGGGTGGTTTGACGGGTGGAGGGGGAAAGGAGGGAGGGATGGGGGGGGGTTAATATATATGTATACATCACATGTATTTTTTTTCTCTTGTAGCTTTACTGAATATGTCTACATGGATGTGGTTTTAAAATTCTTAAATAAAATGTTCAAAGCTCCCTGCTCCCTGTCAATCAACCAGTGTTCTACCCATGCTAGTATGTTTCCTGTTATATCCTGGGCTCTTATCTGGTTAAGTCACTCTGGCCTTCTGAAAATCCAAACACACAGCATCCACCACATCTCCCTTATCCAACCTGCTTGTCACTTCTTCAATGAATTCCAACAGGTTTGTCAAGCAAGATTTTCCCTCAAGGAAGCCATGCCGCTTTGACCTATCTTGTCACATGCCTCCTCAGCCTTGATAATTGACTCCAACATCTTCCTAACCACTGACATCAGGTGAGCCGCCCTATAATTTCCTTTCTGCTACTTCCCTCCCTTTTTGAATAGTGGAGCGATATTTGGAATTTTCTTGTCCTCCGGGACCATGCCAGAACCAATTGAATTCCATGCCAGAACCTATTGAAGCCAGGCTTCTGCCTCAAGGTTGCAGTGAGAGGAGAGGGGGGGCCAAGGTAATGGGGGCAGAGTGGGGCAAAGGGAGATGCTTTCTTGCCGTAGGTTGTTCCAAAGAAGTACAGGGTTCATTGGTCACGGGTGTATTGGGAGGAGAGAGGTCATGGTCCGGAAGGGCCTGTTACTGAGCTGTCTCACTAAATTCATAAGATATAAGAGCAGAAGGAGGCCCATCGAGTCTGCTCCCCCATTCTAATCATGAGCTGATCCATCCTCCCACTCAGCCCCACTCCCCGGCTTTCTCCCCTTAACCCTTGATGCCCTGACTGATCAAATCCCTGTCAATCTCTGCCTTAAATATACCCAATGACCTCGCTTCCACAACCACCTGTGGCAACGTTCCACAGACTCACGACCCTCTGGCTAAAGACATTTCTCCGCATCGCTCTTTTATCCTGAAATTGCGTCTCCTTGTCCTCAACTCCCCTACTATGGGAAGCACCCTTACCACATCTACTCTGTCCAGGCCTTTCAGCATCTGAAATGCCTCTGTGAGGACCCCCTCATCTTTCCGCACTCCAACAAAAACAGTCCAAGAGCTGACAATCGCTCCTCGTACACTAACCCTTTCATTCCTGGTATCGTTCTGGTAAATCTTCTCTGAACCCTCTCCAATGCCACCACATCTTTTCTCAAATAAGGTACCTAAAGTTGCATTGAATTATATTTAAAAATAAATGTTTCCCAAAATTTGTTCTGCTCCTGGATAAGTTCAGAAACGATTTGACAGAAGATGTAGTTTGCCAGCAATCGCTCATTTTCTCCATCTTGTGGTCACTGAAGAAGTGCACTTGCAGTACCGAATCGTACCAAAGGGCAGAGCACTGAGTCCAGGATCTGGGCACAACCTGAGAGAAACTGTTCCTTCCAAGTGAAACAACTGCATCTGGGTCTCCCGCTGTGGTCCCCTCTACTTCAGAGAGACTGGACGCAGACTAGGAGATCACTTTGTTGAGCACCTCGACGCAGTCTGCTGCAATAGCGTGGATCTCCCAGAGGCCACCCATTTCAATTCTCCATCTTATTCCCTTGCTGGCATGTCTGAGACCACCCGTAAATTGGAGGAACAATGCCATGTCTTCCGACTGGGCAGCTTCCAAGCAGATGGCATCGACATCGACTTCTCTGGCTTTCATTAAACCGCACCTCTTCTCCCCGTCACCTTCCCCCACCTCTGTCTTTCCCTTCCCTGTCTCCTTTTGCACGGACGTGATGAATTCTTCATCACTTATCATATCCAATTAACACCTTTTGTTGGTCTGGATTCCTTCCCCAGCCAGTATTGTCTGAATTCTGAGATTTTCTGAGATTCAGGCTCATTCTGTTCATTCCTAGAAGAAGGGCTCAGGCTCGAAATGTCAGCAATATATCTTTGTCCCCTGTGGACGCTGAAAAGACCAGCTGGTGTGTTTTTACTACAATGCTGTAACCTGTCCAGTTTGTTATTAATTCTCACCTCTCCTCTTATAATGTCCAATTAACACATTTTGTCTGTTGGTCTGGACTCCTCCCTCTTCCCTCTTTTTCTCCCCAGTCTTTACTTCTGACGCCTATGTGATTTTTGCTTCTATCTTGAAGAAGGACTTGGGCCCAAAATATTGGAAACACATTTTCTCCTCCTCCTCTATAGATCCAGCATTTCTATGTGCTTTTACTACAATCTCAGCATCTGCAGACATTTGTGTTTCACTTGTTTTGTTTTCACTTTATTTATTCATTCAAAAAACAAATAATATATGACATATACAGCAATTAAACATGATCATGAATGTTTTTTTAATATATAAAAAAGAAAAGAAAAGAACCCCCCCCCACCACTTCAGCCAACTCTCCTAAGGAGAGCCATAAAAAAAGAAAAAAAGAAAGAATATTAAAAAAAATTAAATATACAAATTAAAATCTAATCAATATAAATTGAAATGTAAATATTCTGAGTAAAACAGCCAGTTATTAATAAAAAAATTATAATTATCATGCAAAACATATATAATTTTTTCCATTATTAAACAATATTTCATCTCATTTTGCCATCTATTAATGTCAATCATATTTGTATCTTTCCACATCCTAGCAATACATTTTTTCGCTACGGATAAAGCTAAATATACAAAAGCAAGCTGAAACTTATCTAATCCCAAGCCTTTCAGAGGTTGCAAACTACCCAATAAAAATACTGTTGGATCTAAAACTATTTTAATCTTCTACAGATATTCTAAAAACGATTGAATTTTCTTCCAAAAAGATTGTATATGTACATATGACCAAACAGCATGAAAAAAGTTCCAACCATATCACCACATCTAAAACACAAATCTGATTCATTAAAACCATATTTTTAAAAATTTTTCAGGTCTCAAATATAATTGATGTAAAAAATTGTAATTAATCATTGCAGAACGTGCATTTATCAATCTAGTTACACTATCATAACAAATATCTAACCAATCCTATTCAGAAAAAGTAAAACCAATATCCGCTTCCCATTTAATTTTAGATCTATCCCAACCCTTTTTATCCATACCATCCTGTAATATTAGATACATAAATGAAATATAACCCTTCTCTGGTACCTTCATAAGGGAAGTCTCAAATTTAGTCATTTTAGGTAAAATCTATCTCTACCAAACATACATTTTACCAAAGATCGAATTTGATAATAAAGAAATAAAGAATTCTTATCAATATCAAAATCTTCCCTCATCTGATTAAAAGATAAAAACTTACCCCCTTTAAAACAATCTCCCAAATTTTTCACACCTGAAAATAATGCAATAAACTTTGATTATGTATTGAAAAAGAAATAAGTTCATTATTATACAGCGGAGTCAAAGCCAATAATTTACCCTTAGTGCCTATCATTTTATTTTTCTTTATCCATAACTTCATTAAATGTTTTAATATAGGCACATTATATTGTTGTAACAAATTTATATTCCACCTAAACCAAAATTGATGTATTTCAAATTCAGAAATACTTGCCATCTCAATTTTAGCCCAACTAGGAGGCCGTACCAAATCCATCAATGAACTAATAAATTTAAGTTGGGCTGTCTCATAATAATTTTGAAAATGTGGTAAACGTAGTCCCCCTAACTCATATTTCCAAGTTAATTTATTCAAAGCTACTCTCGAAAATTTACCTCTCCATAAAAACTCCCTAACCATTTTATTCAAATCCTGAAAAAAATTTTTATCAAGTAAATACAGAATAGATTGAAACAAATATTGTATACGCGGAAAGATATTAATCTTAATTGTATTTATCCTTCCCATTAAATTAATAGGTAAATCTTTCCATTTAATCAAATTAGTTTTAAATTTTTTCATTAACAGAGCATAATTTAATTTATATAAAGATTGATAATTAACATTCAAAATTATACCCAGATATTTAATTCAATCAGTCCACTTCAAATTAATAATATTCTTATAAACTGAATAATCTCCTTCACTTAGCAGTAATATTTCACTTTTTTCCCCAATTAACTTTATATCCAGAAAGACGTCCATATTGTATTAAACATTCCTTCAAATGCAAAAGTGACTGAGCTGGGTTTGTTAAATACACCAATAAGCCATCAGCAAATAAATTTTATAATAATTTTATACTCCTCATCTAAAACTTTCATACCTTGTATCTGTGTATTTTGTCTTATCAACTGTGCTAAAGGTTCAATCACTAACGCAAACAAAGCTGGTGATAAAGGACAAGTTGATCGTGTTAACTTAAAAGATTCCGAAATCAAACCATTCGTCAATACTCTAGCTACTGGTTTACTATATAGAGCCCTAATCCAACCAATAAAAGAAGGACCAAACTTAAATTTCTCCAAAACTTTAAACAAAAAATTCCATTCAACTCTATCAAATGCTTTTTCTGCATCTAAGGATATCACCATCGGGTGATCTAAAGATTGTCGAAATCTATTAATCAAATATACGCTCTCTCATTATTTTTAAAATGACGTATGACACCTCTATTTCTTTATATTTGCCATTTGTCTTCATTATAAAATAAATCGGGGGGGAATACATGGTAGATGGAAGATGCTGAAGATGCCTTATTTGCAGCTGATCTGACTGAAGGAGGCATAAATAGGAAGAAATGGATGAAAACAAAGAAAATAAGGCACTCAGGAATTTGATGCAAAACACTGAATATTTCCAGAGATGAAAAATAAAATTGGACATTTCAGCAGGTCCATGAAGGGAGAAAAACAGGTATGATATTAGAGTCAAGTTTACTGTCGCCCAATTGCACAAGCACAATGTGACAAAACAGCGCTCTTCGGTCCTCGGTGCAAAACACGCAGCCGCACAACTAGACATAACACACATATGGATAAACAATACACATGCAGGACAAATATTCCATCTTCACAAATAAATAAAAATTATTTTGAGAATATAAGAGTCTGGGATGGTTAGTGAGCAGTTCCTTTGGCTGTTCAGCATTCTCACTGCCCGTGGGAAGAAGCCTAAGGCTGTGAACAAAAAAAATCGGCAGACACTGTGATTGTAGTCAACACACAGAAATGTTGGAGGAATTCGGCTGATCCCTCAGTGTCTGTAGGGGACAAAGATATATTACTGACGTTTCAGGCCCGAGCCAGTGAGGTCATATATGCCTCATTTGTAGAGAGCATTGGCGATGATCTGGCCTAATTGAAAGGATGCAAAAGATAAAAGATGCTGGAAACCGGAGCAAAAAAAAACTGCTGGAGGAACTCAGCGATTTGTCAATAATTCGGGTGAGACCTTGAATCAGGATGATTGTGGAATCTTGCTCTGCAGGGTAGCTGCCACGCTTACAGTAGTGACCACACTTCAAAGGTCAATTTAACAGTTAATTTCAATTTATTTACCATTTGATACCTAATACAAAAGAAGGGATCTTCTGCAAGCAGTCGAACAGTTACACAGATGGACAGATTTATTGTCAGACTACAAACATGACATCACATCCAACCCTGAGATTCTTTTTCCTGCAGGCGAAGCAGAATTACTACTTATCGGTCGTGCAAAAAAAACTGTACACAACATACACATGTAAACAAATAAAGAAATGTAAACAAACTGACAGTGTCGGGAGGAAAAAAAACTCAATTAAGTGCACAAGTAAAAGTCTTTAAATGAGTCCCTGAAGGCTAAAAGAAGACATGAGTTTGTTATGGCAGACAATGTGAAGGAAAATTGTAAGGGTTTCTTTGGGTATACAGGTACATGATCCTTTATCCGGACATCTAAAATCCGGAAAGCTCCAAAATCCGGCAAGTGGGGAGAGAGGTGGCAGCACGAGTTGGGCGGGCGAGGGGTGGGGGGAGACTGGCAGTGTGAGTCGGGCGGGCAAGAGACTGGTAGAGCAAGTTGGGTGGCCGGGAAACCGGCAGCACGAGTCGGGCAGGTGAGGGGGGGGAGACCAGTAGTGCGAGTCAGGTGATTGGGAGATCGGCAGCACGAGTCGGGCGGACGAAGGGGGAGACTGACAGCGTGAGACGGGCGGCCGAGAGACAGGCAGCGCGAGTCGGGTGGGCGAGGGACTGGCAGAGCAAGTCGGGCGGGCAAGTTGGGGGAGACAGCATGGCGACTGGAAGGGGGTGGGGTGGATACGGCAGCACAATTCACATGGGCTTAAATCTGGCTTTCTGAAATCTGGAAAAATCCAAAATTCGGAACACACTGTCCCCCAAGGGTTGCGGATAAAGGATTGTGTACCTGTATTAAGAGTAAAAGGAGAGTAAGGGACAAAATTAGTCCCCTTGAAAATAAGAGTGATTGACTTTGTCAGGAGCCAAAAGAGATGGGGGAGATTTTTAATGGTTTTTTTAAAATCAGTATTCACTCAAGAAATGAGCACAGTTGTGGGAAGTATGGAAAACAAGCAGTGAGGACATGGAATTTATACAGATTAAAGAGAAGGAAGTACCTGGTGTCTTAAAGTAAATAAGGGTCAATGAATCCCCAGGGCCTGACAAGATATTCCCTCAGGCTTTGAGGGAGATGAGTGTAGAAATTGCAGGGGCTCTGGCAGAAATATTTAAAATGTCCTCAGCCATGGGCTTGGTGCTAGAGGATGGGAGGGTAGCTCAATTTATTCCGTTGTTTATAAAAAGCTCCAAAAGTAACTCTGGAAATTATAGGCCATTGAGACTGAAGTCAGTAGTGAGTAAATTATTGGAAGGTGTTCTAAGAGATCAGATACACAATTATTTGGATAGCCAGGGACTGATTAGAGATAGTCAACATGGCTTTGTGCGAGGTAGAGGTAATCAATCTCATAGAGTTTTTCGAGGAGGTTACCAGGAAAGTTGACAAAGGAAAGGCTGTGGATGTTGTCTACATCCTAGCCTTTGACGAGGTCCCACATGGGAGGTTGGTCAGGAAGGTTCAGATGTTCAGATGGTGAAGCAGTGAACAGGATTCGACAGTGGCTGGGTGGGAGAAGCCAGAGAGTAGTGGTGGATGATTGCTTCTCAGATTGGAGGCTGTTCCACAGGGATTGGTGCTAGTGTAGCGGTCTGCCGCAGCAGCAATCTGGCTGGCGCTCCGGGCGGCGAGTACAACCAAAAGCCAACAGTCTGCTCAGTGGTGCTGGCTCCACCAAGCAAGCCAACGGATGAAAGCTAAGACAGCATAAGGAAATAGCGCCGGCCCCGCTGCATAGCCAACAGACAGGGTCAGCACGCGGTGAAGAAGGGATTGCTATGTTGGAATGTACCTGCGCACGGGAACCCACTTTTGTTATGCGGGCCCTTACGACAGTAAAGGGGGGAGCGCACCATATAAAAGTCAGGTTTGAGGCCCCAAATAAAGCAGACCTATACCCGACTACACTTGTGTGTATGTCTATCTTCGCGTAGCGCATGGCTACAATTGGTGACCCTGATGGTTTAGACGGCATCTAAACCCAACAGGTAGCAGTCCACACAGTCACCCTCAAGCTGCCAACCTTCTGATTGAATCAGCCGCACGTGTGGTTTGACCAGGCTGAGGCACAGTGATCCAGCAGATCACAGCAGAGTCCACCCGGTACTACCATGTGGTGAGTGACCTGGACCAGGACACGGAGGGCCAGGTGGCCAACTTCACCCAGGAGCCCCCATTGGAAGGGACATAGACCTCCTTTAAGGCCTTCGGGTTCTCACAGTGTGAGAGAAGGGCACATCTGCTGCACTTGGACAGGCTAGGGGACAGGTCCCCGTCAGCTCTGATGAATGAGATGCTGGCCCTCCTTGGAAAGCATGAGCCCTGCGTCATATTTGAGCAGGCATTCCTGGAACAAATGCCTGAGGACATCCAATTGATCCTGGCTGATGCAGATTTCAGTGATCCCTGGAAAGTCACAGCACGAGTAGACGTTCTGTGGAAACAGAAAAGAGCATGCTCGCCGTCTGTGGGGCTCGTCACTAAATCCTGCAGCCAGATCCATGCAGACCCACCAAGAGAACAGCAGCATCACAAAGGAGGCGACCCCAACAACCAGTGGTGTTTCTACCACCAGAGATGGGTGCCAGAGCCCACCGGTGCAGGCCTCCATGCACATTCCAGAGAAACGCCGGGGCCAGCCGTCGCTAATGGCCATGGTGACTGGCCAACAAGACAGCCTCTATACATTTTGGACTGACAGCCCTTCCTCATGGACACAGGAGCAGAGGTCAGTGTCCTGCTCCCGTCGGGCCCCACGCTGAGGGCTGCCAACAACAGCGTGATCAGGGCCTACGGTACCCACAAGATCCAACTGCAGTTGGGAGGCAGCCTCTTCTCGTGGGTGTTTATGCTGGACGCAGTGGAACAGCCGCCCTCGGGGAAGGGCCACACAGCCTGCTCGTGGACCTCGGAGACTGGTCCACGCAAAGACATTCCAAACCTTCCCCATCAAGGACACCAAGCTTCCAGCACCACACCTGGACTCCATGCAGTTATCCACGGACAAGTATGCCAAGGTCCTGGCTGAATTCATGGCAGTGCTCACCCGCCCCCCCCCCCACCAATTCACCACGGCGATGCCCCGGCATGGAGTACAACATCACATCCTCACCAAGCCACACCACTCCACGCACAAGCTCCAGCTGGCAAAGGATGAATTCAAGAAACTGGAAGAGTTCGGCATCGTACAGTGGTCAGACAGCCCATGGGCTTCTCCCCTGTATAGAGTACCTAAAGCCACTGGGGGTTGGAGACCAACAAGGCTATAACACCAGATCAATACCCCGTGTCGGACATCCAGGACTTTGAGGCTAACCTGCATCGGGCAAAGATCTTCTCCAAAGAGGACCTCGTGCGGGGATATCATCAGATCCCAGTCCACCCAGCCAATATCCCCAAGACCGCCATCATCACTGCGTTCAGCTTGTTCGAATTCCTGCGCATGCCATATGGGTTGAAGAAGGCTGCACAGACCTTCCAGCGGCTGATGTACGTGGGTGGGCCAAGACCTGGATGGCACCTTTGTCTACTTGGACAACATCCTTGTGGCAAGCAGGAGCCAACAAGAACACTTCGTGTACCTCCGTAACCTCTACACCCGGCTGAGGGAATTCAGCCTGACAATCAACCCAGCCAAATGCCAGTTTGGGTTGGGGGCCATTAACATCCTGGGCCATAGGACAACCAAAGAAGGGCCACACAGGTGCCCGGATCATGTGGCCCTTGTTCACCTGGATGGAGGGCAAGGCAAAGGACATAACATGTGACAAGGAGTCAGCAGGGGCTTTTGTGAAGGCCAAGGAAGCCCTGCAGACGCTGCTCTTTTGGCACACCCCAAGTCAGATGCTCCAACGGCCCTAACGGTGGACACCTCAGGAACGGCAATCAGCGGAGTTCTGGAGCCGCAGACTGAAGGAAGTTGGCGGCCGCTGGCTTTTTTCAGCAAACTTCTGTGACCTCTGGAACTGAAGTACAGCGCTTTCAACAGAAAGCTACTGGCACTGTACTTAACCATCTGCTACTTCTGGTACTTCCTCAATGGCAGGACATTTATGACCTTCACAGACTTTCGCCTTGGCCAAGATCTCGGACCCCTGGTCAGCCCGACTGCAATGCCACCTGTCTTTCATCATCTTCGAGATCCACAGGTGCTAACGGGGTCCAGGCAGACAGCAGGACGACGTGGCAGCTCTCCTCCGTAAACTACAGGAACGAGTCGGAAACCTGGCCCTGATTCCACCTTGCAGGCACAGACACGTGAGGACCAACATACCCAGAGACCTCCAGGACTGTGAGCATGTTTTCATTCACACGGGTCCACGCTGTCCACTGCTTCAGAGGACATATGAGGGTCTGTTCCGTGTCATCCGCATCATGAGCTGGAGGTCAGAGGCAAGATGGAGGTCTTCATCACAGACAGGCTGAAGCTGGCACACCTAGACCCAGCGCACCCGGTCGAGACGCCAACACCATGCAAAAGAGGCAAGCCACCGAAATCTGCTTCGAGCACCAAGGACAGTTCTGCTGGATTGGGGGGTGGGGGGGGGGGGGGAGGGGGTCATGTAGCGGCCCGCCGTCGCAGCAATCGGGCTGGTGCTCTGGGCGGCAAGTGCAACTAAAAGCCAGCAGACCATGCAGTGGTGCTGGCCCCAGCAACCAAATTGGCAGATGAACGGCTAAGGCAGCATAAGGGCCAGCTACCCCAAAATGGCGCTGGCCCTACTATACAGCCAACTGACAGGGACAGCGCACAGGAAAGAAGGGATTGTTATGTGGGCTGTTACGTCAGCGAAAGGGGGGAAATGGCGGGAACATGAACTGTATAAAAGTCGGGCTTCATCCCCCGATAAAGCAATGTATACCTGGCTACACTTGTGTGTGTGCCTTAATTCACGTAGCGCACTACTTCACTAGGGGAGATTCGATAGACGTATTTAAAATTATGAGGGGTATAAACAGAATAAATGTAGGTGGGCTTTTTCAACTGAGGGTGGGTGAGATACAACCCAGAGGACATGGGTTAAGGGTGAAAGTGGAAACGTTGAGGGGGTACTTCTTCACACAGAGTGGTGGTGGGAGTGTGAAACGGGCTGCCAGTTGAAGTGGTGAATGTTAACATTTGAGAAGAATTTGAACAGGTACGTGGATGGAGAGGTCTGGAGGGCGAGGGGGGGACAAAATAGTCCAGCACAGACTAGATGGGCCGAAGGGCCCTGTTTCTGTGCTGTGATGTTCTATGTTTCTACGGGCTCAGCCCGAAACATCGTTTACCTCCTTGGCACACTGCCAGTGCAGCTGAGTTCCTCCAGCATTTACTGTGTGTTTTTCGAATAGATTTCAACTCATGTTTGAGAATAAAAACTTAATAAAAATGAAATTTAAAAACTGAAAATGTGAAGGGCAGCAACAGCTTGGAAAGGGATTAGAGCAAAGAAGCAGGAGCTCAAGTGCAGAAGATTGAGTGAACGTTTCAGAAAGTTGCCTTGGGAGCTTTGCAGTCACTACGTGAAGGTAGGTGGTTGTTGTTGTTGGTACTTGGCCGGAGGGGGCTCCTCGCCGATGACATCACCCCAGCCAGGTCACGTGGTTTAAAGCAGGCGGCCGCTGTTTGTCTCTCCCGGTTTCTCCCACAGGGTGACGTCATTGGGCGGGTCACCGTGAGGCGGAGGGCGGTGCCATAGCAACGGCCCTGGAGACGGAGGGACGGAGAGCCGAGCGCAGGTGGGCGGGGAATGAGGATGGGGAGGGAAGGGAGGAGAGATGAGGGAAGGAGGGAGTGGTAGTGGGAGGAGGGAGAGGAGGGAAGGGGAGAGGTGGAAGAAGATGGAGTTGGGAGGGGGGAGATGAGGGAGGGGGGAGATGAGGGAGGGGGGAGATGAGGGAGGGGGGAGATGAGGGAGGGGGGAGATGAGGGAGGGGGGAGATGAGGGAGGGGGGAGATGAGGGAGGGGGGAGATGAGGGAGGGGGGAGATGAGGGAGGGGGGAGATGAGGGAGGGGGGAGATGAGGGAGGGGGGAGATGAGGGAGGGGGGAGATGAGGGAGGGGGGAGATGAGGGAGGGGGGAGATGAGCGAGGGGGGAGATGAGGGAGGGGGGAGATGAGGGAGGGGGGAGATGAGCGAGGGGGGAGATGAGCGAGGGGGGAGATGAGCGAGGGGGGAGATGAGCGAGGGGGGAGATGAGCGAGGGGGGAGATGGGAGAGGGGGGAGATGAGCAAAGCAAGGGGAGAGGGGGGAGATGAGCAAAGCAAGGGGAGAGGGGGGAGATGAGCAAAGCAAGGGGAGAGGGGGGAGATGAGCAAAGCAAGGGGAGAGGGGGGAGATGAGCAAAGCAAGGGGAGAGGGGGGAGATGAGCAAAGCAAGGGGAGAGGGGGGAGATGAGCAAAGCAAGGGGAGAGGGGGGAGATGAGCAAAGCAAGGGGAGAGGGGGAGATGAGGGAGTTGGGGAGGAGGGAGGGGAAGATGAGGGATGAGGGAGGGTGAGTGGGGAAAGAAGGGAGATGGGGAGGGAGGGAGGAGGGAGATGAGGGAAGATGAGGTAGGGGAGAAGGGGAGGGGAGGGGGACACGAGGGAGGGGAGATGTATAGATGACACTTCCCTTATTCTAATATATCCTAATTTCAAAGTACCACCTTCCAAAGTGTGAGCTGCAATATCTCAAATTTCGATCTCTTTAATCCAACAAATCAAACTCTGTGGCTATTACTTTATGTAGTTTTAATTCTTTGATAAAACAGTTAAACATTTCAGTAACTTCACATTAAGACTTTCATAACAATGAATAAAGCATTTACTGTATAATGAAGATAATAAAATGCATATAAAGAAGCTCAAACTTTTAAAGAGATACATAACAATATTTAAAGAGATAAAAAAATTAAAAGAAAAATTTCTAATGCACACACCTTCTTCACATCCTGAAGAATAATGAGCAATCCATTAGTTTGGGTGGATATTACAGCACATGACATCATAGTCACTATGGTAACACCACAAA
Source organism: Narcine bancroftii (assembly GCF_036971445.1). Classification (NCBI taxonomy): domain Eukaryota; kingdom Metazoa; phylum Chordata; class Chondrichthyes; order Torpediniformes; family Narcinidae; genus Narcine; species Narcine bancroftii. The sequence continues at coordinate 75,150,874 of NC_091481.1, forward strand.
CAATAGTTCTCTTAAAGAGACAGGCACAAAATAAACTAAGAATTAAAAAACAAGGTTTTAACCTTTACAGGGGGAGATGAGGGAGGAGGTTGAGGTAGGGAGGGGGTTGAGGGAAGGGGAGATGAGGGAGGGGGTTGGGGTAGGGAAGGGGAGGAGGGAGGGGAGGTGAAGGAGGGGGAGATTAGGGAGGCGGTGATGAGGTGAGATGAGGGAGGGGGACACAAGGGAGGACGAGATGAGGGTGGGATGATAAGGGAGAAGGAGATGAGTGAGGGGAAGTTGAGAGAGGGGAGGTGGAGGGAGGGGATGGGTGAAGAGATGAGAGGGGGAGATGGAGGGAGGGGATGGGTGAAGAGATGAGAGGGGACGATGGGTGGAGGAGGCCGTGGAAGGGGTTGGAGAGAGAAGTGGGGATGGAGGGAGTGGTTGGGGGATGTGGGGGGAGATGGAGGGAGAGGATGGGGTGAGGAGATGAGAGGAAGTCGATGGGTGGAGGGGACAGTGGGAGGGTTTGGGGAGAGGGAGGGAGTGGTTGGGGGATGTAGGAGGGGAGATGGAGGGAAGGAGGGAGGGGTTGGGAAGAGGAGATGGTGGGAGTGGGACACTAGATGGAGAGACAATGGGGTGGTAAGGTTGGGGAGAGTCGGGATGGGGAGACGGAGTGGGTGAAGATGAGGAAAGATGATGGACTCAGAGGAAGTAGACTGAAGGGCATGGTGAGGTTAGGACCGGAACAGGAGGGCAATGGGGAAGAAAGGTCATCCAGTTATCTTGTTGAAAGATTCGGATCTAAAACGTCAATTATTCTACTGATGCTGTTTGACTTGTTACAGGAGATTGTTGCTATAGAGAGTTGTAGCACAAAACAAGCTCTTCTAACCACACATCCTTGCTGATCTTTGTGCCCATTTGCACTCACCCCATTTGGAAAGTTGATGAGGGTGAGAAGACTTAGGCGTGGAAGAGAAAAGGGTTTGGTTAAGGCAGTGAATGGAGGTGAGGGCACCCTACCCTTCATCAATTCCATCCCTTTCCACTGTGGTCTGCTTTCACACCTCCCACAGCTTCACCCAACCCTGTGGTCTCCTGCTTCAAATGCCCTGACAATACCCCTCTCACCCTCTCCTCACCCAACACCCTGCCCAGACCCTCCACACCATGTCCTCTACATCCCAACACACTCCCGAAGCTCTCCACATTCCTTTGCTCATTTCTCTTTGAATTGGATGTCTATCAATGATCTCAGTTAATTTTAAAAATAACCAATATTTAGATTTTTTAAATTACCAATTGTGTATTTAGAACGTTGATGCCCATGAAATAGTGGGCAAGCGATGTAAATGGCGATAACTAATAATTTCCAAGAGTCCATAGGAGCAGAAATAGACTATTCAGCCCATCGAGTCTGCCCCACCATTCAATCATGAGCTGATGCATTTTCCCAGTCAGCCCCACTGCCCGGCCTTCTCCCCATCACCTGGCTAACTCTGCCTTAAATACACCCAATGACCCGACCTCCACAACAGCCTGTGGTAACAAATTCCACAGATTCACCCCCTCTCTGGCTAAAGAAATTCCTTCACACTTCTGTTCTAAGCAGACACTGTTTCCTGACTTTTTAAGTTTCTGTGCCCCAAAATGATGTATTTATTAATGTAACACAAATGTATTGGTTTTATTTAAATGTTCTGTCAGTTAAATGTTTCTTTGATGATTTTATATTAATCTCTTCACTCTTCTTCGATAGCAGAATTGTGAGAATCATGGTACAAAGGGAGACCAGATGGAATGGAAAGGGGGTGGGTGGATGGGGGAGTAAGAGAAGAGAAGTGGAAGCATCCAGTAGGGAGATAGGGATGGAGGGGAATGGAACTAGCGGAGGGGGGTAGGGTTAAGGGAGCGCTGGGACAAAAAGCGGGCAAAGGAAAGAGAAGAGCATAAGTGGTGTTGAAGAAGAGAGAGGGAACTCATTACCTGAAATCCAAACATTCTTTGATAATACCATTAATGTCTAATTACACAGTGGCCAAGGGTGAAATTTCACAACTTGGTGAGATTTTGGAAGTGGTGCAGTGAGAATAAATAGAATGTATTTTGGAGTGCATTCCAGATGGGGACCAATTTGTTTAATGGTCTGAGATAGGCTTTACTCTTGACCTCATATTCTGTTTGAAAGCCCAGTTACTGTAGAGCTTGCAAATGAACTTTTCAACACCAGTGGTGAAGTTTTCAGTAGTTAGCAAAAGGGCTAATATACATTGTTTGCATAGTGTGTTCTGCATATCAGATGGCAATTCTGACCGTTCTGTTTTGTGGCGTTTACAAGAAATCGGGATAGATATCGGACCACAGCGTCTGATTCTGGGAATGAAAGGGTAATCATATAAGAAGCGTTTGACAGCTCTTGGCCTGTACTCGGAATTTAGGAGAATGGGGGGGTGGGAAATCTCATTGAAATATTTCAAATGTTGAAAGGCATGGACAGAGTAGGTGGGAGAATTTAGGACAAGAGGGCACATCTTCAGGAATGAAGGGTATCTGCTTTGAACAGAGATGGGAGGAATTTGTTTAACCAGAAGATGGTAAATCTGTGGAGTTTGTTGCCACGGGTGGTTGTGAAGGACATTGGACAAATTTCAGGTTCTTGATTAGCCAGGGCATCAAAGAATATGGGGAGAAGGCCAGGCAGTAGGGCTGAGTGCGGAAAATGGATCAGCTCATTAAATGGCAGGGCAGACTCGATGTGCTGAATAGCCTATTTCTGAACTGATGCCTTATGGTCTTGTGGCCTTTTGAGCCAGCCTTGCTGGTCGTTTACAATCTAGCTCAAAAGTTTTAATGTCTGCCTGCATACCCTTGAATTTGTTATGCCCTCTACTTGTTCCCTTCTGTGTTCATCCCACCCGATCAGCATGTTTATCTTACTTACCTCTGTGTAACTGTCCAATTTGTCTCACTCTCTCCCTATTGTTGTACATTACCCAGTCTCTGCATTACAAAAAACAACTTTCTCCTTAATTCATTACTCAATTTTTCATTTAGTCTTGTATATAATTTCTTATCACTCCACGAGTGACTCATGCAGAACTCCAACCTCCTGTCTTTCCTGATGCATTTACCTTCTCCTTGCGTCACAGGCGGCACAGTTAGCGTAGTGGTCAGCACAATGTTGTTACACCGCCAGCGACGCTGGTTCAAACCCCACTCTGTCTGTAAGGAGTTTGTACGTTCTCCCTGTGCCTGCGTGGGTCTCCTCTGCGTGCTCTGGTTTTCCCCCCCACCCTTCAAAAACATGCAAAGGTTTTAGGTCAATTGGATGGCACAGGCTTGTGGGCTGGAGGGGCCTGTCACTGTTCTGTATGTCTAAAAAAAATCCATGTGATGGTTTGCTCTCAATAATGTCATCTTTTATGTAATTATTGTCTCTTTGGTTGTCACCTCCTTTGCCAACGTACAGCTCCCCGGCTAGGAAGCTATACATTCAAAAACTATGTCATTGCGAGATTCTTATCATTACAAAAGTGAATCCTATCATCGCTTGGCCCCTCCCCAGCCACTCCCCTCCCACTTTTTATGGTTGCTACATCCACTTCACTTTAGTCTCAATAAAGGGTCCAGACCCAAAGCGTTGACTCACCTCGGATGCTGCCTGACCCATTGAGTTCCTATGGCTTTCCATTGTGTCCTCAAGATTTCAGCCCCTGCAGTTCTTGGGTTTGTGTGTATTCCCAGTGTGTGCGCTAAATCAGTAAACTGAACTACAGACATATAGAAGAAGGTGCAAAGCCTTCCTAAACTAGTAAAACATTTAGGGTAAATTTCTAGTCAAGGCATGCCATTTTATTATTATTTGTACTTTTTCAATAGTGAGAGTATTGGGGAAGGCAAGGTTTAAAAGTTGCTACACCAAAAAAGATTAAATCGCTGTCTTTAACACTCCTCGTTAATATTCATTACACACGATTAATATTCCAGCCCTCATCAATGTAATATTGGCATTGCATGTTTCGTGGAGATGAAGCACTTTGGCATTTGGAAGCACCAGTGAAGGTCTCTGCTCTTGAAGTGTTTTGTTTCATTGATGAGGCTCTTGTAGTAAAAGGGCATCTCTTGAGAACAATGTCACATTGAAAGAAGTCGTGCATTGTTCAGTTGACTTAGCCAACCTTCCACCTTCAGTAAATGAGCTCAGCTACTCCTTTGTCCAAGTTCCATTCATTAACCACTATTGTGCTCATTGGCATATTACAACTCAAATTTAAAGCATTTATGTTGGGCATCAGATTCTATCAAGAACTTTTGGTTCCCTCGGCAAGAATTCCACAGCCCTCAAGGGCTCTCTGAACTTGTCCTCTTCTGGCCTCAGGCTCATCTGCTTTTATTTGCGAGTAATGTTGATGGATTTATTTCCACCTCTCTCCTTCCTTTCTTTCAACCTGTGGTAAATTGTTCTTGGGCTTTGACTTCCTACCTTTGTTCCGTTTCCAGTTCATGTACCAGTTGTGGCATATGGTCTTGTCAGTAGGGGCATCCTGTCTTCTTTCCATGGCCTTGAGTAAAGAACCAACATTACACATGTAGCACTCTTTATCAACGCTTGTGTGTTGAAATTTTAAGCATAAACATTTTGAGCGGTACAAGAGTATTGTCAAGAGTGCTGGAGACACACAGGAGACTGCAAATACTGGAAACTGAAACTAAACACGATGTGTTGGATCACCTCGAAAACAGCAACTCATACATATGGCTGCTCTTCATCGACTACAGCTCAGTCTTCAATTATTCCATCAGTGCTGGTCAAGAAGCTACAAACTCGAGGCCTCTGTACCCCACTCTGCAACTGGATCCTTGATTTTCTCATTGGAAGATCACAGACAGTACGAATTGGAAACAATGTCTCCTCCTCACTGATTATCAACACAGGCACACCCCAAGGATGTGTGCTTATCCCACTGCTCTCCTCCTTACACATCCATGACTGTGTGGCCAGGCACAACTCCAATGCCATCTACAAGTTTGCTGACGACACCACAGTTGTCAGAAGATTCACAAACAGCAATGAGGAAGCGAACAGGAGGGAGATAGATCAGCTCGTTGAATGGTGTCACAACAACAACCTTCCCCTCAACATCAGCGAAACCAAGGAGATGATTGTGGACTTCAGGAGGAAGTCAGGGGAACGCGACCCAGTCCTCATCAAGGGCTCAGTACTGGAGAGGGTCAAGAACTTCAAATTCCTGGGTGTCAGCATCTCTGAGGATCTGTCCTGGAGCCTCCATGTTAATGCAATCACAAAGAGGGCTCGCCAGCGGCTATACTTTGGGAGGTGTGTCAGGCGGTTTGGTATATCACCGAAGACTCTCATAAACTTCTACAGGTGTACAGTAGAGAGCATTCTGGCAGGTTCCATCCCTACCTGGTATGGAGGCGCCAACTCTCAGGGCAAAAATAAACCCAGAAGGTTGTTACCTTGGCCTGCGACATCACAGGCACCAGACTTCACTCCATTGAGGACTTATAGATGAGGTGGTGACTTAAAAAGCAGCCTTTATCCTCAAAGACCCCCACCACCCAGGCATGCCCTTCTCACTCTGCTGGCATTGGAGGGTAAAGACATGCACTCAGTGGCACAAAGATTGCTTTTTCCCCATTGCTATCAGATTCCTGAATAATCAATGAACCAAAGACGCCTCCTTACTTTTTGTGCCCTATTAATGTCATTATTATTTTTATATAATAATGTCACAAGATGGTTACAATATGTATGTTTGCACTATGGTGCTGTCACAAAACATGGAATTTCATGACTTGTTCGTGACAGTCAATCCTGATTCTGGTTCTGAACTCAACAGGTTGAGCAGTATCAGTGGGGAAAAAAGAATAGTTGGCGTTTTGAGCCAAAAATCCTTCATCAAGGCTCATTAAATGTAAAGCCAGTGTAAAAAGGAGGGGATGGGACAGAGCCCACATGGGATTGGTAGAGGAGAAACATGACAGACAGAGGCAAAAGTTTTGCAGGTGCCAGACAAAGGGAGAAAGATGTTATATAGGGTGAAGTGGGTGATTTGAAGACAAGGCTGCCTGTGCTGGAATCCGATAAGAGTTGCTGGAGGAGTTCAGCCGATATCGCAGGGTCCATAGGAGGTAAAGATACCGGATATTGCCAATGTTTCGGACCTGAAATGCTGGTAATATATCGTTACTGCCTATGGACACTGCGAGACCGGCAGAGCTCCTCCAGCATCTTGTGTGTGTGTGTGTGTGTGGTGTGTGTGTGTGTGTGTGTGTGTGTGTGTGTGTGTGTTTACTACACAGCATGTGCAGACTTTTATGTTTCACTCTTGAATCTGATAGCAGAATTGTGAGAATCATGGTACAAAGGGAGACCAGATGGAATGGAAAGGGGGTGGGTGGATGGGGGAGTAAGAGAAGAGAAGTGGAAGCATCCAGTAGGGAGATAGGGATGGAGGGAAATGGAACTAGTGGAGGGGGGTAGGGTTAAGGGAGTGCTGGGACAAAAAGCGGGTGAAGGAAAGAGAAGAGCAGAGTGGTATTGAAGAAGAGAGAGGGAACTCATTATCTGAAATCCAAACATTTTATGATAATACCATTATGCTGCAAACTGTCCAGGAGAATAAAAGGTATGGGTCTCACTTGTATTAGAGAAGGCCCCGGGCAGACAGGGCTGCCTGTTGGATTATACATGAAAGAGTGGCCCTTTCATGTGTCTTGGATGGTGGAAAAGATCAGGTCTTATGGCAACATTTAAAAAATTGGTTATCTAGTTATTATCAGATGATAATAAAAACACACTGAAATACTGGAGGAACTCAGCCAGTCGTTCATCATTTCAAGCCTGAGCCTTTCTTCAAGGAAGAAACAGAATAAGCAAAAACCAGGCAATCTCAGAATTCAGGTAATACTGGCTGGAGGAGGAATCCAGACCAACAGAAGGTGTTAATTGGATGTGATAAGGGGAGAAGTGAGAATTTATCATGTATGTGTGAAAGGAGGCAAAGAAAAGGGAGAGACAGATCTAGGGAAAGACGACAGGGGAGGGGGGTGGGGGGAGTGAGGTGGCATTTAATGAAAGCCAGATATTAATGCTATCCAGGTGGAGGCTGCCCAGTTGGAAGATGAGGTGTTCTTCTTCCAATTTGTGGTGGTTTCAGTCTGGCAGTGCATGAGACCATGGACAAACTGGGTGGCCACTGGGAGATCAATGCTATTACGGCGGATAGAGCTGAAGCAATCTCTTAGTCTGCGTCCAGTCTCTCCAAGGAAGAGGAGACCACAACTGGAGCACCGGATGCAGTAGACTACCCTGCAGATTCACGTGAAATATTGCTTCACTTAGAAGGACTGTTTGGGGCTCCAAATATTGGTGAGGGAAGATATGTGTCTGCAAGTGGAGCATCTCTTGAGATCACGGGCAAGTACCAAGGGAACGATTGGTGAGGAAGGAGGAGTGGACAAGGGAGTTATGGAGGGAGTGGTCCCTGTGGAAGGCAAAGGGGGAGGAGAAGGGAATATGTGTCTAGTGGTGGGCTCACGTAATAGGTGGTGAAAATGGCAGGGGAGGATATGTTGGATGTGGAAACGGGAGGGGTGGTAGGTGAGGACAAGTGGAATTCTGTAATTATTGTATGTTGGGGCGGAGGGGGCCAGGGTAGATGTGCAAGTAATGGAGTATGTGTGGGTGAGGGCTAAGTTAATGATGGTAGAGGGGAAGCCATGTTGTTTGAAGAAGGAGGATATCTCTGATTTGGCATGGAAGTCCTCATCCTGAGTGCCGATGTAACAGAGACAGAGGAATTGAGAGAAGGGAATAGAATCCTTACAGTAGACAGGGCGGGAAGAGGTGTAGTCAAAGTATCTGTGAGAGTTGGTGGGTTTGTAAAGGTGTCTGTCGAGAGTTTGTCTCCTGAGATGGAGACAGCAAGATCGAGGAAAGGGAGAGGGTGGCTAGAGATGGACCAGGTGAATTTGAGGTCAGAGTGCAAGTTGGCAGCAAAACAGATGAAATCAACGAACTCATCGTTGGTACATGGGGCAGCATCAAAGCAATTGTCGATGTAGGGGAGGAAGAGTTCTGGCAACTTGCCTGTAATCTTTCGTGTTTCACTCTATTATCAGATGATGTTCATGGAAGTTTGCTGTGCATAAACTATGTATTATGTTTCCTACATTAAAATAATAGCTGATGAGCAAAAATACCTTAGTGACTGTAAAATGTATTGCACAGATGTAAGATTATTTTGGGGGCCATCTAAGTTCTTAGTGTGGGACAGAATTGCTTGTGACACACTGCCAATCAGAAATACTCGTAAATTCCCTCATGTGGCCTCTTATTTGTTAATGAAGCAATTCCTATTGATTTTACCAAGTGTCAACTAATCACATTACACATGTTCATGGAATTAATGGTCTAAAAACAGTCAGTTTAATGCACTGCTGGACTCTGTGATGTGATGACCGAACACACAGTATGTTTACCCATGGAGGAGGAGCAGTTGCAAGGAAGGGCCATTAATTCTATAGTGTTTTTCACCATATCTGTGTGCCCCAAAGTATTTTACAAGCCACAAGTACCTTTTGAAGTGAAACACAAAAATTACAGAGACTGGAATCTTGAGCAAACCAAGAGAAGCTGGAGGAAACTAGCAGGTTAGGGCAGCAGCCCTGGATAGGAATAGTCAATAGCCCCTTTCACACTCGCATCTGACTCAATTGGTCATTCAGTGTCCCAGGATAGGAATAGGGGTTTGGCTTTTCACACTTGACCACTCCTAATTGGGACAGTGAACGCGTTCACACTTGCAAGAAGCCATCCCCAGGGTTAGGACTGTTCTACCTTCTACTGGTGATGTCATGATGCATCGAGCGATGGTGGACCTGCCCTAAATCTTGATCAATGTATTAGGATCTTATATTTGAATAAAATTAATCATACCTAATTCTAACATAATTAAGCTTTATGTACAGCATGGTATGAGCTTGTCAGCTCCTGTTGTTGTTGTGCCGACCTATATAAACCCTGATAAGGGACCGTGGTAAAGTTCTTGCAATAAATAGCAATAGCGGACTATTTTTAAACAAGCTGGGAAAGTGGTAACGCTTTAGCACTCAACTTACCTAGTGTGGGAAAGTTTGTAGCGCTATAGCACACAATTTATAAAGCGTGGGAAAATTGGTAGCACTATCGCATACAATTTATGAACTCTGTGGGGAAAAAAGCAATGACGGACCTGCCCTCCCAGAATGCCATGCGGCAGAGAAAGGGTTGTATGACCAGCTGCAGCAGCGGAGCATTTATGGAGGGGTTTCTCTGCTGCACGTTCTGGGAAATGAGGTCTGCCATTGCTTTTATAAATTACTACCAACTTCCCCACGCAGTTTAAAAATTATCCACTATTTATTGCTATGTATTTCCTCCCTGTCCCTCTCTCCCACTGCGACTTCCCCATACCTTCATTTACCTTTCTTCCTTCACGTATCTCCAGTCACACAAAAACTTGGGTCATTTCAATCCCACAATGCAATTACCCATTTTACAGTTGCCTGATTGCGATACCGGCTTATGCAGATGCCATGGATTGTACTAGAGGTCGAGGCCATCAATCCCCGGCATGAGATGATATCATCTGACACTGGTGTTGAGCTGATTTTGTTTTCTAAATGTCTTGCTATTTCATTCTTAATACCAGCTTCAAGCATTTTCCCCACTACAGACATTAAGCTAACTGGCCGATAGTTACCTGTCTTCTGCCTAGATCCCTTTTAAAAGTGGCATGACATTTGCTGTCTTCCAATTCGCCGGGACCTGTCCAGAATCCAGAGAATCTTGGTAAATGACTACCAACGCATCGACTATGACTCCCACCATTTCCCTCAGAACCCTGGGATGCATCCCATCAGGACCAGATTTGTTCACTCTCAGTCCCATTAGCTATCTCTTTTGTAACAATCATTTTATTGAGGCACTCACCTCCCTTCACATCCCTATCACCTCTCTTTGCCATGCTGGACATGTCTTCCGCCGTGAAGTCTGATGCAAAATATTTGTTCGAAGCCTTTGCCATTTCCTCATTACTCAATATCAATCTCCCTCTCTCATCTTCCAAGGAGCCTACGTTGTCTCCAACCACCCGTTTTATACATTTGCTTGAGATTGCATGTTGCCTGATTGGTGAACTGACTGCCGGGTGGAGGGGAGGATGGTACGCAGTTTTAAACTTTTATATTTTTTACCTATTTTCTTCATTTTATTTTCTTGCCGGTTGCTTGAATTCCAGATAATGGGGATGGTGGGGCCAGTACTGCGCACACTGCACTCCACCTAAAAGCTCCTTTGCGCAGGCCCGAGGACAGGTCCACGTCCTCCCCCTCCACGTCCTCTCCCTCAAAAGATGCTCACAAACTCAAGCTAGCATGCTGGAACATCAGAACCATGCTAGACAAGGCTGACAGCCACCGACCTGAACGTCGGTCTGCCCTCATTGCACATGAACTCCTCAGACTTGACATCGACATAGCCGCTCTCAGTGAAGTCCGCCTGGCAGATGTAGGCAGCCTCCAAGAACTCTACTGGTCTGGCAAGCCTTCGGATGAACGACGCCTATCTGGTGTAGGCTTCATGGTCAAGAACTTCATTGCCTCCAAACTCGAAAACCTCCCGACAGGCCACTCGGACCGAATCATGTCCATGCGACTCCCCCTTCAAAACAAGCGTTGCATCACCCTCATCAGTGTCTATGCTCCAACCCTCCAGGCGGAACCAGCAGAAAAGGACAAGTTCTACACTGATCTGCGCAACCTCATCCAACGCACCCCTACAGCCGACAAGGTTGTCATCCTTGGCGACTTCAACGCTCGCGTCGGCAAAGACTCAGAAACCTGGCCAGGAATCCTGGGCAAGCATGGCGTCGGCAAGTGCAACGACAATGGGCGCCTCCTGTTGGAGCTCTGCGCAGAACAGCGGCTTGTCATTACAAACACCCTTTTTCAGCAGAGGGACAGCCTTAAGACCACCTGGATGCATCCCCGATCCAAACACTGGCACCTCCTGGACTACATCCTGGTGTGAGAAAGTGACAAACGAGATGTGCTCCACACCAGAGTCATGCCCAGCGCGGAATGCCACACTGACCACCGGCTGGTTCGCTGCAAGCTCAACCTTCACTTCAAGCCAAAGCCCAGGAACAGTAAAGCCCCCAGAAAGAGGTTCAATGTTGGAAACCTGCAGTCAGACGAAGCGAGAGGAAACTTCCAGGCAAACCTCAAAGCAAAGCTCGACGATGCAACCCGCCTCACGGACCCATCCCCTGAAAACCTCTGGGATCAGTTGAAGACTACCATACTGCAATCCACTGAAGAGGTACTGGGCTTCTCCTCCAGGAAAAACAAGGACTGGTTCGACGAAAACAGCCAGGAAATCCAGGAGCTGCTGGCAAAGAAGCGAGCTGCCCACCAGGCTCACCTTACAAAGCCGTCCTGTCCAGAGAAGAAATAAGCCTTCCGTCGCGCATGCAGCCATCTTCAGCGCAAACTCCGGGAGATCCAAAATGAGTGGTGGACTAGCCTCGCCAAACGAACCCAGCTCAGCGCGGACATTGGCGACGTCCAAAGCCTGCTGCGCAGCTCAGATGGCAAAGTCCTCCTCAGTGACAAGATCTCCATCCTCAACCAATGGTCAGAACACTTCCAATCTCTTTTCAGTGCCAACCTCTCAGTCCAAGATTCCGCCCTGCTCCAGCTCCCTCAACAGCCCCTAAGGCTAGAGCTGGATGAGGTCCTCACCCAGGATGAGACATATAAGGCAATCGAACAATTGAAAAGTGGCAAAGCAGCAGGTATGGATGGAATCCCCCCAGAGGTCTGGAAGGCTGGCGGCAAAACCCTGCATGCCAAACTGCATGAGTTTTTCAAGCTTTGTTGGGACCAAGGAAAACTGCCTCAGGACCTTCGTGATGCCACCATCATCACCCTGTACAAAAACAAAGGCGAGAAATCAGACTGCTCAAACTACAGGGGAATCACGCTGCTCTCCATTGCAGGCAAAATCTTCGCTAGGATTCTACTAAATAGAATAATACCTAGTGTCGCCGAGAATATTCTCCCAGAATCACAGTGTGGCTTTCGCGCAAACAGAGGAACTACTGACATGGTCTTTGCCCTCAGACAGCTCCAAGAAAAGTGCAGAGAACAAAACAAAGGACTCTACATCACCTTTGTTGACCTCACCAAAGCCTTCGACACCGTGAGCAGGAAAGGGCTTTGGCAAATACTAGAGCGCCTCGGATGTCCCCCAAAGTTCCTCAACATGATTATCCAACTGCACGAAAACCAACAAGGTCGAGTCAGATACAGCAATGAGCTCTCTGAACCCTTCTCCATTAACAATGGCGTGAAGCAAGGCTGTGTTCTTGCACCAACCCTCTTTTAAATCTTCTTCAGCATGATGCTGAACCAAGCCATGAAAGACCTCAACAGTGAAGACGCTGTTTACATCCGGTACCGCACGGATGGCAGTCTGAGGCGCCTGCAAGCTCACACCAAGACACAAGAGAAACTTGCAGACGATGCCGCTTTAGTTGCCCATTCAGAGCCAGCTCTTCAGCGCTTGACGTCCTGCTTTGCGGAAACTGCCAAAATGTTTGGCCTGGAAGTCAGCGTGAAGAAAACTGAGGTCCTCCATCAGCCAGCTCCCCACCATGACTACCAGCCCCCCCACACCTCCATCGGGCACACAAAACTCAAAACGGTCAACCAGTTTACCTATCTCGGCTGCACCATTTCATCAGATGCAAGGATCGACAATGAGATAGACAACAGACTCGCCAAGGCAAATAGCGCCTTTGGAAGACTACACAAAAGAGTCTGGAAAAACAACCAACTGAAAAACCTCACAAAGATAAGCGTATACAGAGCCGTTGTCATACCCACACTCCTGTTCGGCTCCGAATCATGGGTCCTCTACCGGCATCACCTACGGCTCCTAGAACGCTTCCACCAGCGTTGTCTCTGCTCCATCCTCAACATCCATTGGAGCGCTTTCATCCCTAACGTCGAAGTACTCGAGATGGCAGAGGTCGACAGCATCGAGTCCACGCTGCTGAAGATCCAGCTGCACTGGGTGGGTCACGTCTCCAGAATGGAGGACCATCGCCTTCCCAAGATCGTGTTATATGGTGAGCTCTCCACTGGCCACCGTGACAGAGGTGCACCAAAGAAAAGGTACAAGGACTGCCTAAAGAAATCTCTTGGTGCCTGCCCCATTGACCACCGCCAGTGGGCTGATCTCGCCTCAAACCGTGCATCTTGGCGCCTCACAGTTCGGCGGGCAGCAACCTCCTTTGAAGAAGACCGCAGAGCCCACCTCACTGACAAAAGGCAAAGGAGGAAAAACCCAACACCCAACCCCAACCCACCAATTTTCCCCTGCAGCCGCTGCAACCGTGTCTGCCTGTCCCGCATCGGACTTGTCAGCCACAAACGAGCCTGCAGCTGACGTGGACTTTTACCCCCTCCATAAATCTTCGTCCGCGAAGCCGAGCCAAAGAAAAGAAAGTAACAAGGATTGCATTGTGTGTCAGTGTGGATCTTTCTAGCTTTTAGGGTGGCAAGGTTGGCGTAGCAGTTAGCACAATGCTGTTGCAGTGACAGTGATCAGGTCTTGGGTTCAAATCCCGCGCTGTCTTTAAGGAGTTTGTGCGTTCTCCCTGTGTCTGCATGGGGTTCCTTCCCACCATTCGAAACGTACTGGGGGGTTAGGATAATTGGGTGGCATGGGCTCATCGGCCAAAATGGCCTGTATGTCTTAATTTAAAATGTTAGTTTTGGTATGATTTTGAGCTGCAAGGTGTATTTATAAATTTTAATTCTTTCCTGCTTAATTTGTTTAAAGTCCTTAAAATATTTGTACTTCAGAATCCAAACAAAAGTGGCAAAGCAGAGACATCAAATCAATCTGCAATCATTGATACAGAGTTTAGTATTGAATGGGGGGGCGCAGCAGCAGTTGGTGCTGCCGTCTCCCAGCTCCTGGGATCAAGAGTTTATATTAACACTGGGTGCCGTTTGTGTTCTCCCACGTGACGATGTGAATCATCTCTTTATGGTATGCTGATAGGTTCATTGGCCACTATAAATTACTCCTTAGTAATAGTATGATAGAATAAAAGACTAATTGAAAGGTACATAAGAGAAAATGTTCCTTCTGAACCTCTCCCTTTCACCCTTAACCCATGTCCACTGGTTTGTATCTTACCTAACGTCAATGGAAAAGCCGACTTTCTTTTACAACATCATAATTATGTGCAGCTCAATCAGATCTTCCCTCATTCTTCTGCGCTATAGGGAATAAAGTCCTAACCTGTCTTAATGTAAAGTTAGATAAGGGGCAACATTTGAAGGCTGGAGTTGGAGGAAAAGATGAGCCAGTGATTTTGTTCACCAAATGGTCTTGTACCCTTGATGAAATTCATTGATTTGGTTGTATTTTGTCTGCTGATCAGCCATAAGTAAAGAGTGGTGGTGTTTCTTATCCAGCACGAGGGCCAACTTGTTCAAATCCCACCTGTCAGTTGATTGAAGTTTAGCCCAAGCTATGTGAGATTGAGAAAGGTGACAGAAAGGTTGGCTGTAAGAGTCCCTTTCGAGGAGAGGCTGAGATTGGGTGGGAATTCGAATCCAAGTTCCACAGGCTGAATGTACATGCCAAAAATAAAGATAGTAGTCGTATGCAGAAGGGCCGAGAGTCCTAAACATTCAGGAAGCGTGAGGAACTTGAAGGGAGTAAGTAGAGCACTTAGCATTGGTTGAACAGCCTCCAACAATCCCTTCTTTGAAAATATAACGATCCAGAATTGACCTAGAACATTTTTTTGCTGACCTATTTAGTTGGCAGGTTTAGGTGCGGGGAATTATTGGTTCTTGCACCCAGAAACTGGTCGAACTTGTGTGTGTTCTACTGCTTTAGAAACCAATTTTTACTCTATTGTGTTTTAGTAATGTTCGCTGAGTGTGACCTACTAAGTAAACATGGGATCACAGCCCCCTAATTTTGATCATACTTAGGTGATAATGTGGTAAATTGGATCAGTAAATTTGCAGATGAGATTAAAATTGTAAGGAGGGGGGGAGGGATGGACAGTGAGGAAGGATCTCAAAGCTTGTAGTGAGTTCTGGGCCACCTGAAAAAAATGGGCTGCATAAATTGAGCAGGCACGGTTAACGTATCGGTTAGCGGTTACAGTGCCAGCGATCCTAGTTTAAATCTGGCGCTGTCTGTAAGGAGTTTGTACGTTCTCCCTCTGGGTGCTCTGATGCACGGGGTTTTGTAGGTTAATTGGGTGGCACAGGCTTGTAGCATGGAAGAGCCTGTTACCGGGCTGTATTTTTAAAAAATTTAAATAGCAGATGAAAATTAATGTGGAGAAGTGTGAGATGTTGATGTTTGAGAAGTCCAACCAAGGTAGGGCTTGCCCAGTCACCGGCAGAGCACTGAGGAGTGCAGGCGAACAGAGGGATACTGAAATTTTGATGTGCACCCCCCCCCCCCCCAAGTGTTCTTGCCTAAAACAAACCCTGAATTAGTAATTGCTGCAGTAGTATCTGGGACTCCATCTGGAAATCCATTCTATAGAGATTTTAAATCTGTTCTTATTGCAGCCATTTTATCTTTGATCTGGGATCTGGAAAATCAGCCACAGAGATCCATGTTAAATATTTACTTCTGGTTAGTTTTGACAAAATTGGAGTTGTAATTTATCATGCTCTAATGCTGTTTGTTTTACTTGTAATATCTGAAAAGTTAGAAGTATTCCAAGGAGATTCATACGGTTGAAGAATATATATAGGGATACATTGATTGATTGTTAGCTTTGACTGAAAAAAGTTTTAAACTATGAACATATTTGGTATTGAGTTTAAGATAAAGATTGCACTATAACAAATGGAGAGAAAAGTAAATAAAAACAAAGAATTACTAAAAAGAGAAATCTGGGAATACAGATACATCATTCCTTGAAAGAATGGTCATAGGCAGGCTGGGTCCTGAAAGGAGCGTTTGGCATAATAGCCTTCATAAATCAAAGTATTAAGTACAGGAGTTGGGATGTCATGTTGAAGTTGTATGGGACATGAGAGAGGCCAGTGGAGAATTGTGCACAGTTTTGGCCACTAACTACAGGAAATATATCAATAAGATTGAAAGAATGCAGAGAAAATCTACAAGAATGTCGGCGGAACTAGAAGGAGCTAAGTTATAGAGGAAGGTTGAATAAGTTTGGATTTTATTCCCTGGAGCATTGGGGAATGAAGGAAAGTTTGGAATTATGAGGGGTGTAGAGAGGGTAAATGTGAGCAGGCTATTTGTGAGTCCACGCTGCTGAAGATCCAGCTGCGCTGGGTGGGTCACGTCTCCAGAATGGAGGACCATCGCCTTCCCAAGATCGTGTTATATGGTGAGCTCTCCACTGGCCACCGTGACAGAGGTGCATCAAAGAAGAGGTACAAGGACTGCCTAAAGAAATCTCTTGGTGCCTGCCACATTGACCACCGCCAGTGGGCTGATATCGCCTCAAACCGTGCATCTTGGCGCCTCACAGTTTGGCGGGCAGCAACCTCCTTTGAAGAAGACCGCAGAGCCCACCTCACTGACAAAAGGCAAAGGAGGAAAAACCCAACACCCAACCCCAACCCACCAATTTTCCCCTGCAGCCGCTGCAACCGTGTCTGCCTGTCCCGCATCGGACTTGTCAGCCACAAACGAGCCTGCAGCTGACGTGGACTTTTACCCCCTCCATAAATCTTCGTCCGCGAAGCCAAGTCAAAGAGATTTCCAGTGGGATTGGACGAGGCAGGAATGAGAGCCTACAAGATATAGGAGCTGAAGTAAGGAGCAATGTTTAAGGGGAATATTAGAGGGAATTTGTTCAATCAGAAGGCCCTTTGACATAGAACCCTCAAGCCAGCTTTCCTTTGGCTTTTATGCGCTTCACTTACCTGCATGAACGCAGAAAAGGTGGATGGGTGGGTCCATTTTGCTCCGTGTTTCCTCCGCCAAGGGACCTAGTGTCAGAGGTGGAGCCAATGTAGCGTGATCAATTAGACCTGACAGCCCAGAAGTTGAGATTACTAGGCTTTAATCGCTATAAACACAGTCATGTCTTACATGCTTTTGACCCAATTCCAAAGTAGTACTGAGGGAGGGGATTGGACGATACTACCTTTATTAGGAATCCTGGAGGAGGAGGAGGAGTTACAGTATCAGTGGAGGGCCAATCAGTACAATGATATAGTGTTCCCCCACAGTGAAGTCGGACCACCTCCTGCGTAAACTGACGAGTACTGAAACTGGCTCGAAAGGGGGATGGTTGATGACGTCCTCAGCCTGTGACCGAATTCTATGGTTCTACGTGGTAGTGTCAATGAGGGCTTAATGCATATTGAGTTCTCCTTTCAAAATTTTGTTTTAAACTGCTTACAATTGTCACAGCAGCTGCTTTGGAAAAGTATAATTGGAGGTATCTACACTGGAAAAAAAAATGGCAGCATTATTTATGGTAGCCCCTGACAATAGATCGATGATATAGAATGTATATTTGAGCTGTTTGCCTTTAGGGCCATCAGATTGGCAGTATGGATGCTCCTTTGAACACAGACATAATGTCCGTCAGACATAGTTAGAGTCCACTAATTTTACCTTTGTTACCTCAAAGGCAATCAGTGTCATAAAGTTACACCAGCAATCAAGAAACAGGCTGCTTGACGTTCAACAGCAAAGTTTGCAGATGCTCTTATTGGAGTGCAATATACAGAGAGTGCTGGAGACACTCAGCAGACGAGGTCACGCAAAAAGATATAACCAAGATTCGGGCCTTTGTTGGCAAAGGGCTCGGGTCCGAAATGTTGGTTATATCCCTCTTCTTCCTATAAACTCTAGGCCCTTTTATAGAGAAAGCAATTGTGACTGTAAAGACATATATTCTCCGCCCTCACATTGCTGAACATACTTCCGTAGATCCTCCGCGCGCAGCTGCAAGATGCCAAATCCGATCCTTCCTCGGGCTGGTTGCACAGGTGGAGTGGAGCGCTTCACCTCACTCCATAAATGTACTGCTGCTGCTTAAGCGGCTGGCTAGGGGCGGGCTGATGATATCGCGATGACACCATCAGCCCGTGACGCAGGACCCAGTCATTGTGACAGTAACACCGCATAAGTGCTGGAGGTCGGAGTCCCTCGGCACACTGGAGGGGCAGCGCCGGGCAGAAGAAGAATCAATGGCTGTCTTTGTTACCCATGATTCCCCACACAGCTGAAACCACTCTGGATTTCCCAGAACGGTTCCAGGTGCATGGGGGATTATGGTTAACGAAGACAGCCATTGCTCACCACATATGTATGCCGTCATGTTGACGGGCGGTGCTACAACACCAGTCACCCAGCCTCCATTGGTTCCAGAGGATGCAACGATGCTGTAGCAGGCTTTTAGACCTTCTCTATAAAAAACATAAGTGCACATTTTTCTCCACTGATGGAGCTGACCTCTGAGGCACCTCTCCATAAAAGCACCCTGTATGACCTTCTGAGTTCTCAAGGACTTTGGTGTATTGCAACCGGTAGCTTGAAACATATTCTCAAAGGATGAATAATAAGAAAGAAACTGGAACTATATTTTACATAGTAATGGATTGGCTCAGTCACTGAAAGTGAAATTGTAACTCGTAGTCAGCGGAGATGGAATTGAGTGCAGTGACTTGCTCAGAAAGTCCTAGTAACTTTCACTATATTGCACTCAACTTTGTATCAGATCGGGAGAGTTATGCTTGAGATGAAGACTTGGCAGCCATAAGATACTAGTGCTCCAATGGGCCCATAGTGCTGACAACTGAAATCAAACATGAGGAACAGCACAACGTAGAATATAACAGAACAATACAGGCCCTTGAGCCCTCGATGTTGTGCCGAGCCATTTATTCCTACAAAAAAAAACAACCCTTCCTACCTCATAACACTATTTTTATTTCATCCACGCGCCTGTCTAAGAATCTCTTGAATGCCCCTATTATTTCAGCCTTTACCACCATCCCTTGCAAGGCATTCCAAGACTTCCACAACTTTCTGTGTAAAAAAAACTTCCCCATATGTCTCCCCTAAACCTTCCTCCCTTCACTTTGCACGGATGTCATCTGACGTTTGCTACTCCTGTCCTGGGGAAAAGGCAATCAATGCTTTTCATAACCGTGTGGATCTTAGTTAAGTCACCTCTGATCCTTCTCTCCAAAGAGTAAAGTCCTAGTTAACCTGCCTCATGAGACTTATTTTCCATCCAGGCAACATCCTGGTAAATCTTTTCTGCATTCTCTCCAAAGTTTCCACATCCTTCCAAAAATGAGATGACTAGAACTGAACACAATACAGGTACTCCCTGACTTACAACCTTAAATGGGACCACAGGATTGGTTGTATCTTGAAATGGACGCAAGTCAGAATTTTGCCCGTGCATGTGGAGTACCAAAGTCTTAAAGCAAACTTTTTAATAAAATATTGTATTTGACAAACTATAACAGGGATATAGGACATGTAAGAGCCAAAATGTGCATACTTAGTTTGTTAGTCGGTGTCATGGGATCCATAAGCTGAGCGCGGCCATCTTGCTTCTTGTGCGCATGCACGAGTCTTCGGTTGGCACATGCGCAGCGGGGTTCGCGTATTGGAATTTGGTTGGCTCATGTGCGAGAGTTAAGTGCCTTGTTACGCTCTTAACTCTCGCACAAACACCAACTGAACTCCAATACGCAAACGCATCATGCATGCACCAAGCGAAGACTCGCGCATGTGCACAGGAAGCAAGATGGCCGTGCCCAGCTTATAGATCCCATTTTTCCATCCAACTCTGCGTCCTATCTCTATCTTTTTGTAACCTATGATAATCCTCAATGCTATCCACAACTCCTCCAATCTTTGTATCATCCGCAAACTTACTGACCCATCTTTCCATTTCTTCATCTAGGAAATTTTTAAAAATCGCATATTCCTCCTGGTCAGCCCACAACACGGATTTTTTTCTTCTAACTTTAGATAGCCCCATCTCTATCTGGTTCCATTTTTTCCATCTTTTTCTTGCCTGGTTCTTTTCTCTCTGAACTCCCACCCAGTGGTTTCTCCCTCCACCAATAGCCACTTTCCGTCCAAAACCCCTTCACCTCTTAATCCCTTCCCTGCTTCCACCCCTTTTCATATACTTAATATCACCCTGTCATACTTCAGTCTTGATTAAGGGCCTGACCCAAAATGTTGCCTGGCCATTTCTCTCCATGGATGCTGCCTGGCCCACTGTCTCACCTGTTTCTCATTGTCTGCTCAAGGTTCCAGCAGGAATAGTTTCTGAGCTTCTATCTTGAAATTAATTAGTTATTAATTTGGTATCCAACAGAAAAAAAAAGGTTAATTCTTCTCTCACAACTCAGTAGGATGATGGTACAGAATTTCCCAGCACTTTTGTCATCAGTTTCATCTGAAACCTAAGACATTTTCATTCCTTTTTCCACTTCAATAACCACAGCCCAGCTGCACTCCACATTTGTGGAACTTGTTTCAGGAGCTGTCAAGATCTCTTTCGTCCCAAAGTCACACGTGATGTAGTACTGGATAAACAGGAAGGAAGCAAAACATTAACACACAGTTTTAATGTTACCATCGACATCACCACTGTTGAAGCAGTTGTAATTCCTGTGCAAGATAGCGACTGGTAAATCCTGTATGTTTTTGTGCATGATATTCCTGATTATATTTGACATACTGTCATCTCCATTCTGAGCTTGATCCTCTGGCGAAGAATTCTGCCCACGGGGTAAGTTTTAAATGCACAGTCGTTGCAAAGTACATGAGACAGTTTTCATTTCTCTAAAGAATTTGACTGCAGGATGTGAATTGTGAAAGAGTTTGTTGTTCATATGTCCTTGCAAGGTTGTTGCCATGAGATAGAATTTCAGTCGGGAGTTGCAACCAAACTCTAACATATTTTCACAGTAGCTTCAGAACGGTGAGCAGTTGTTTCATGAGAAATAGCGCCCTGCCATTGGAATGTGATGTAATCAGTAAGGTCTGCTGTCTAATCTCCCCTGCCTGCACCCAAGCTCGGGATGAGGATGAAGACATCTCTATCTTTACACATTACGTCTGCCGAGCTATCCATTGAACTCAGTGAAGATTACAGCATATAAAACATGCCCTTTGGCCCTTCTCGTCTGTGCCAAATTATTATTCTGCCTTGACCCGCTGACCCTGTGCCCAACCCATAGCCCTCCATACCTCTCCTGTCCAAATTTTTCTTAAATTTGAAAATTGAGCCCACATTGAAATTTGAAAATTGAGCCTTCAGCTGGCAGCTCATTCCATACTCGCACTGCTCCAGATCTCTTATTTCCTGCCCTCATTTTCACATACCTTTCTCCTTTTGTTTAAAAGGCTCAGTTGTCTAAGTGTTGCTCACTCTCTTTGCTGTGTAGGTGAATTGCTGAAGATTTTGTTTCTGCTTCAGGTGCCTAATGCTCCCATTAAACTCTCAGGTATTTGCTCAATAAAAATCTGTTTACAGCCCATTGAGTGGACCTGCTCTTGTAGCAGCATGAATTTTTTTTTCCAATTTACGGTTCATTGTTTTCCCAGCATAAAGATGTTTTAAAAAACTGCACGAGGCAGAGCTGGATTTGAACTAGTTCATGGAGTTAAAAGCCAATGCATTGCCACTCACTATGCCATAGAATTCTCAACCTGATCTCATTATTAAATCATAGCCTTTTGTATGTGATACCTTGATATGCTTCCCTCACATGAAGGTTGCTGATCATTTCACGTTAAATAGGACGCTGATATTTAAATGGGAAATCGGCTGCCCTGGACTAAATAGGCAGCCTTTGCCCCTGTTCTGGACTGACTGTCCAACTTGCAGCTACTGAGTCCTGCAGTAGATCCAAAACTTAATGATGACAGCAGGCTTGTTCAACTGTAGCTGCAGGCAAGCACTGTTGACCCCAAGATAAATAGACACTTTCCCAAAATGATTCTCCCAAGTGGAACCGCATAGAGGAATCCTTCCTGGTGAAGCAGAATGAATCGCTCTCACGAAAGCTTTGGTACCTAATCTAACTGACTGTCCATGTTGTCAGCTATTGCCATTTAGACACTGCTGTGGAATGGCAGCAAGGCAAAGGGAGAGTGATGGAGGAGGAGTAGTTACAACAGTGAGAGCCTTTTCCTTACTTTTGAAACATGACAATGACAGTCCAGCTTCTAATCCAGGTATCACACTTGTCTATACTTCACATGTGTCAGTGGCATATGTGGCCAACAGTGGCAAACAGACGGTGCCTACTAGATTCCCTGAAAAGGCTGAGGACCCTGTGATATCTGTCTCTGAGGACGATGACAGAACATCATTCAAGAGGGTGAACCCTCCCTGACAAACGTACCTGGCAGGGCACTGAAAATCTGCACCAACCATTAGCCGGAGTGTTCACGGACATATTATTCAACCTCTCATTGCTGTGGTCAAAGGTTCCCAGCTACTTCAAAAGGGCATTAATCACCTAAGAAGATTCGAGTGAGCTGACTCAACGACTACTGCCCAGTTGCATTAACTTCTACTGTGATTAAATGGTTTTAGAGGCTGGTCATGGTCAGAGTTAACATGTACCTAAGCAAAGGTCTGGAGCCGCTTACAATTTGCCTATCGTCACAATCGCTTCACAGCAGGGGCAATATCACTGGATCTCCTCTCAGCTCTGGATCACCTCGAAAACAGCAACTCATACATACAGTTGCTTTTCATCGACCATTATTCGCTCAGTGCTGGTCAAAAAACTACAAACTTGAGGCCTCTGTACCCCCCTCTGCAACTAGATCCTTGACTTTCTCATCAGAAAACCACAGACAGTATGAATTAGAAACAACGTCTCCTCCTCACTGATTATCAACATAAATGCACCCCAAGGATGCATGCTTAACCCACTACTCTACTCATTATACACCCATGACTGTGTGGCCAAGCACAATTCCAATGCCATCTACAAGTTTATCAATGACACCGCAGTTGATGGCAGAATCACAAATAGCCATGAGGAATAAAACAGAGGGAGATAGATCAGGTCGTTGAATGGTGTAACAGCAACAACCTTGCACTCAACATCAGCAAAACCAAGGAGATGATTGTGGACCAGGAGGAAGTCAGGGGAACATGATCCAGTCCTCATCGAGGGCTCAGTAATGGAGAGGGTCAAGAACCTCAAATTCCTGGGTATCAACATTTCTGAGGATCTGTCTTGAAGCTTCCATGCTGATGCCAGCACAAAGAGGGCTCACCAGCAGCTATACTTTATGAGGTTTCTGATGAGATTCGGTACATCACCGAAGACCCTCATAAACTTCTACAGGTGTACCATGGAGAGCACTCTGGCAGGTTGCATCCCTGCCTGGTACAGAGGCGACAACACTCAGGACAAGAATAAACTCCTGAAGATTGTTAACTCTGCCTGTGACATAACAGGCACCAGACTTCACTCCATTGAGGACATCTATATGAGGCGGTCTTAAAAAAGCAGCCTCTTTCCTCAAAAACCCCCCACCACCCAAGGCCATTCCCTCTTCACTCTGCTACCATTGGGAAAAAAGTACCAGAGCCTAAAGACGAGCACCCAGTGGCACAAGGACAGCTTCTTCCCCGCTGCCATCAGATTCCTGAATAATCAATGAACCAAAGATACTGCCTTACTTTTCATGCCCTATTATTTTAATTTTTTCAATAGTAATGTTGTAAGATGGCCATAGCCGCAAAACACCAAATTTCATGGCTTGTTTGTGACAATAAATCCGGATTCTGTTTCTGATATCTGTTTAAATCCCAGTGGCTCACTTCATTAGTTGGGGACAAAGTTCAGATGTATTGTCAGAATACTGTTGCAGGCCCAGAGGACCCCAAAACCCAGCAGCAATAGAAATTCATCAAGACAAATGGTTACTTTGTAGTGGCGGCCACACTGCTAACTGAAGGATCGCACAACCAGACGGTTGAGTTCAGTGAGCAAAAACTGATTTATTGCAGGCTGCCTGGCTGGTCTTGTACTCCCAGCCCGGACCTGGCTGAGAACTGTGCTGGGGGGCCCTGACGTCACCGGGGCGCCCAATGTCGAGGTCAGGAGGAAACCCCTAACGGTGCCATTTTGGCTGGATGCCCTGCTGCGTGCGTGACAAGCAGGGCTGGTTCACCTGCCTAATGGCGTACTGCCACACAGCCCTCCCCCCCCCCAGAACCGGCGCAATGTCTTTTTTGCCAGGCGACCTCGCTTATTGGGTTGGGCCACAACTACTGGTTCAGTGGGATCGAGGTGATGAATTTATTGCAACATAGACCAGCTTGGCTGATGACACCTGTAGGTCTTCTTTGGGTGTCGAGCGGATGCCCAGGAGTACCCAAGGCAGCTCATCAACCCAGTTGGGGCCGGTGAGGTGGGTCATAAGTGCCAACTTAAGGTGGTGGTGCAATCGCTCGACTAGCCCATTGGCCTGTAGGTGATAGGCCGTGGTGTGATATAGCTTGATCCCCAGCCTGTTGGCGAGCTGTGCCCAGAGTGCAGAGGTGAACTGGGCGCCCCAATCACTGGTGCGGTGGTTCGGGATGCCGAATCGGGCAACCCAACTGTTCGAAAGCGCTCGGGAGCAGTAGTCTGTGGAAGCATCTGCCATCGGGATCGACTCGGGCCAACGAGTGGTGTGGTCTACCACTGTGAAAAGAAACGGTTACCTTGGGAAATGGGTAAGGGCCCGACGATGTCCACATGTATGTGGTTGAGCTGTTCCCGGACACATTCAAAATCTTGTACGAGCTCTCTGGTGTGCCTGTGTACCTTGGAAAGCTGGCAAAGGGTCCTGGTTCTGGCCCAGTCCGCAATCTGCTTCCGAAGCCCATGCCAGATGAAATGTTCTGCCACCATTCGGACCGTGGACGTGATGGAAGGATGGGAAAGGTCATGGAAATGGTGGAAGACTTGCCTGTGCCACTGCTGGGGAACCGCTGGTTGCGGGGTGCCCATGGAGACATCGTACAGGACAGTTCCCTCACCGTAAGGAATCGGGAGGTCCTGAAACCACAGGTCCATGATGGCAGTCCTGAAGGCCCGCGTCTCCTTGTCGGACTTCTGGTCCCAGGCAAGCTGGTCGAAGTCGAGGCCGGGTGTCAGTGCGCAAATGGCTGGTCGTGAGAGTGCATTGGCAACTACGTTGTCTGTCCCCGCCTTGTGCCGAATGTCGGTGGTGAACTCCGACATGAAGGAGAGGTGACACTGTTGGCAGGCCGACCAAGGATCTCTTGCCATAGTGACACCTGAGTGAGGGGCTTGTGTTTGGTAAAAATGGTGAAAGGCCTCCCCTCCAAGAAATAGCGGAAATGACGCACCGCCAGGTACATGCCCAGCAACTCATGATCCAAAGTGCTATACTTGCTCTCTGGCGGGCGAAGAAGTTGGCTAAAGAATGCCAATGGTTTCCACTGTCCATTCACCTGCTGCTCCAGATTGGCGCTGATGGCTGTGGCAGAGGCATCGACGGAGAGCACCATATGCAGGTCGGTGCGTGGGTGGACGAGCAAGGTTGCCTTCGCGAGGGGATCTTTCATGGCTTCGAATGCCCTATTGACCTCTGGAGTCCAGGCAAGTGTCTTGTCTTTGGTTGCGATAAGGGTGAAGAGCGGCTGCATGATGCGCGCAGCGCCTGGAATGAAGGGGTTATAGAAATTGACCATACCTGAGAACTCCTGTAAGCCCCTTGAGGTTGTCTGGGCATGGGAACTCCCTGATTGCAGCGACCTTCATAGTGGCAGGTGTGGCTCCTTCAGCTGTGAAGGTATGGCCTAGGAACTCCATGGACTCTTTCCTGAACTGGCACTTGGCTGGATTGATCATTAGGCCAAAGTTGGCCAGTTGGGAGAAGAGGGTGCGCAGGTGAGATTTGTGTTGTGCCCAGTCTCTGCTGGCACAAGAATGTCGTCCAGGTAAATGAATACAAAATTCAAATCCTTGCCCACTGTGTCCATAAGGCACTGTAAGGTCAGGGCGGCGTTCTTGAGCCAGAACGGCATGCGTAGGAGCTCAAACAAGCCGAAGGGGGTGATGATGGCCATTTTGGGTATGTACTCGGGGTGAACCAGGATTTGGTGATACCTGCGCACCAGGTCGACCTTGGAGAATACCCTCACGCCATGCAGGTTGGCCGTAAAGTCCTGGATGTGAGGGATCGGGTAACGGTCAGGTACCATTGCGTCATTAAGCCGTCGATAATCTCCGCAGGGGCGTCAGCGGCCGGAGGCTTTCTGGACCAGGTTGAGTGGTGAGGCCCAAGGACTGTCGGAGTGTCGAATGATCCCCAGCTCCTGCAGATGCGAGAACTCTTCCTTCGCTATCTGGAGCTTATCCGGCGGGAGCCGGCGTGCCTTGGCGAGGACCAGCGGGCCTTGGGTGGGGATGTAATGAAACACCCCATGGCATGGTGTGGTGGCAGAGAACTGCGGCTTGAGGAGGGACGGGAACTCATCCAGGATACGCCTTGGGGGTGCTGACGGTGGCCATCTGCGGCTGCTCTGTGCGGGAGGCGTTGAGGCGAACAGATTGAAAGGTACGGGCATCTGCCAGTCGCCTACCTCGAATGTCAACCTAGAATCCATGGGCGAGGAGGAAATCAACACCCAGGATGGCGGTTGGAAGGGACAAAATGGTGAACCTCCACGAGAACTTCCTCTGGCCGATCTGGAAGTGGACGGTCTTGTCTCCATACGTTTGGATCTCCATCAAATTGGCTGCATGGAGGGGAGGTCCTCAAGGCCGGTTTTGGGACTTGATGGCAGTGGCTGGGATGACACTGATCTGAGCCCCGGTGTTGACGAGGAAGCCTCAGCCACTGACTGAATCCTGCAGGTAGAGAAGGCTGAGTTCTTGGTCAGCCGCCGCAGCCATTAACAGCGCCTGGCCTGCTCGTTTCCCTGGAACGAGCAGGGCTGACGACACTTCCGAGCCTTGGTTCCCCAGCGCTGGTGGAAGAAGCAGAGGCCTGAAGTGGATGACTTGCTTCTGGCTCTTTGAGGCCCCTGCAGGGGCCGGATGTTCCACCGCAGCACTAGAGGAAGGCTTGGCGTGGTCATGCCGAAGACTTGTAACCTGCTGGACTGCTGAGCCCTCCAGGAATCGTTTGAGCCATAGCTCCTGAGCCCTTTGAATGACCTTCCTTGGGTCGACAAAGCTCTCCTGGGACAGTAACGGCCAGATGTCCTCAGGCAGATAGTCGAGGAAGATGCACTCAAAGAGTGGGCAGTTGGTGTGATCGCCCATGAGCACGAGCATCTCATCCATCAACTCAGTTGGAGTTCTGTCCCCCAAGGCATCGAGGCACAGCATCCGAGTGGCATGCTGGCGCCTGGAGAGGCCGAGGGAGCCAGTGAGCACCCGCTTGATGGTCCCGTACTTATCTTCTGCGGGTGGGTGCTGAACGAGGTGCAGTACTCGTTTGGCGGTGGCCTGGTCCAGGGTGGCGACCACATGGTAAAACTTGGTTGAATCCAATGAAATCTGGCAGAGGTAAAACTGAGCCTCTGCGTGGCTGAACCAGGTCTCCAGCTCCTGAACCCAGAAGTCAGGAAGCTTGATGGCTATAGCGTTGATCGAAGGATCGTTCATGTTGGGTTCAAAGAAGTTTGATCCTGTCGGGGTCACCAATTGTAGTGGCGGCTACACTGCCAACTGAAGGATCACACAACCAGACTGGTTGAGTTCAGTGAGCAAAAACTGATTTATTGCAGGCTGTCTGGTTGTTCTTATACTCCCAGCCCGGACCTGGCTGAGAACTGTGCTGTTGGTCTCCGACGTCACTGGGGTGTCACGTGGGTCCCCAAGCGCGGGCTTATGACCCCGGTGCCGAGGTCGGGAGGAAACCCCGACGGGGCCATTTTGGCTGGCTGTCCGTCGCATGCGTGACAAGTGGGACCGGTTTGCCTGCAATGGCGTACTGCCACAACTTAAACAAAAGTTGTTTTAATTTTCTTTAAACATAAAAAATGATCAAACTTTAATTTATTACTATTACCTTAACTTTATTCCCTTCTAATTCTAAGCGCACATGTATGCAATGTGAATAAGTTTAGAAAAGCCAATCTCACTTTTCACTCCTCCAAGTTCACCAGTATCGAGCAATTCTTATACTGTGCACAGAATTTAACATTTATGAATTTTCACCAAGCACTAGTGTTTAAAAGTAATTGGTTACTACTCAGGAAGGTTCTTGTTGGTTTCAGAGAGAGATTTGTTGCTTGGTGGGCACACACAAACTGATTCCCTCTGATTAGCCACTTCAGTGTCTTACCGAAGAAACATTTCCCATCAGGGTTTTCCAAATGATAACCTTTTCTTCTGCAGGTCACCACAGAGTTCCTTTTTGTTTCCCTTATTTCAGGTGAAACACTCTATCCAGCCATTTCCTCTTGTATGGACCACAAGGGTTTTGAACAGGCTGAACTCAGAACTCACAACCCATCTGTAAAATGGTGGTTTTAAACAAGCTCTTTAGAGAAAGCCTGTTTAGTCTCCTCTCTCTGTTTCTGCTTGCAAAACCATATGACCTTCTTAGAATAGCAAACTGCATCCAGGCAGATTGTGGCACTGGACCCAATCTTCTAAGTTCGTTCATCTGTTGCTTTCCAAAACAATAATCCATTACTCCACAACATGTCCAATTAACACCTACCTGTGAAATCTCACTCGGAGCCTGGACTGTCTGGCTTGAGCAGAGCTCTGGCATTTTAAATGAGATCTATTTTGTGAAGTGTGTTTGTTTGTGACCTACACTAAAACCCCCACAATCTCTCTCCTTCAAAAACATATCTATATATAATATAAAATATGATATAATCCATCACAGTGCCATACATCATCACATACAACCTTTTTCCTGTGGGCCAGGCAGAATGACCACTTATTGTTAGTGCTTCTAAAACTGTCCACAATGTTCACAGGTAAACAAAATAAAGAAATGAAATGAACTGTGCAATATAGAGAGAAAAAATCAATAGGCAAAAGTAAGAGTTGAAATGAGTTTGTTGCTGGTGGTAGGGTAGCAGCTGTTCCTGGATCTAGTGGTATGAGTCTTGTGGTGCCTACTTCCTTATGGTAGCAGCAAGAACAGAGCGTGTGCTGGGTGATTTGAATCCTTGATGATTGCTGCTCTTCTCCAACGGCATTGTTCCCTGTAGATATGGGGAGGCCTGTGATGTCCTGGGCTGTGTCCACTACCTTTCGCAGGGCTTTCTGCTCAGGAGCTAGCCTCTGATGCAGACGGTCAGCATACCTTCCACCGCACATCTGTAGAAATTTGCCAGGGTTTCTGGTGTCATACCAAACCTCCGCAAACTCCTGAGGAAACAGAGCCGGTGACATGCTTTCTTCACGATGCCATTGGTGTATTGGTTCCAGGAAATATCCTCCCAAGATAGTGATTCCAAGAACTTAGATTTTCTTGCTCACTCCATCTCTGATCCCCCAATGATCACTGGATCGTACACCTCTGGTTTTCCCTTCCTGAAGTCAACAATCAGTTCCTTGGTTTTGGTGACATTGAGTGAGAAGTTACCGTTGGTGCTCCACTCAGCCAAGTTTCCAATCTTCCTCCCTGTGTGCTGACTCATCGTCCCTTTTTATACAACTCACTACCATGGTATCATCGGCAAATTTGTAGATGGTGGTGTTCTTGTACTGAACCACACAGTCAGATGTGTAAAGCGAGTAGAGCAGGGGGCTAAGAACACAGCCCTGTGGTGCTCCAGTACTGATTGTGATTGTGGAGATGTTCTTACCAATCCTTCTCTGATGGGGAAGGTTTCTTCGTCAAGACACTGATGGATCCAAATGCAATCTTATCCTTTAGAGGAAGAGTACTAATTTTTGGCCGGCAGTCTGAAATTTGTTCACATTAAAACTTCAGTTTACAATTACCTTTAATAATCGAGTTTGTCACTTAGACGTCAAACAATAGGGCAGGTTGCCAACTAAATATCAAAATTATACTTCACTGTACCTGCTGTGAGAAAACAGCTGAACACCACTGCTCTTTCTGGCTGGGCCCTGGCAGTGAAGCAAGTATTTTCATAAGTTTAACATGTAAAGTTCTGACTGACTCAATAAATTTCATGTTTTAATCTGGACACTTTTCAATCAAAAGCTATGTTTGTATCAGATTTTTATGCTACAAGAGCTTTGTAAACATTGAAGAGTAAGTCAGGGTTTAGGTCAGTGCTGACAGAATAGAGTAGCTTGGAACATAAATGCAAGTGCAACCTTGCAGTATCCTTCTGTTATCCATGTAACAATATGATGGTATAATCCATCAGTAATTACACCACATTCAAAGGAGCTGCAAATGCCTTCAGAGAGGCATTGTCTGTCTTAACAGTGGGAAAAGAATGACAGCTAATGAAGCAGGATGAATTTGCGCTGTTTCTACGTGTTCCGTGCTTTAATTTTTTATGTTTTACCTATCACCTGCTCCAGATGAACTTTTAAAGTCAACGCCTGCAGCAACATTGTGAGTGAGTGCAAAAGGAGAATGTTTGTAATGATATTAAGTGGATCAGTCAAAATAATCCTGTTCCCTTCCCCCATACCTTACTCTTGCTGTCCTACCACAAGACCCTCCCCTTTTCTATATCCCCGAGGAACTCCTACTGTTCAGCTTCGAGTGTGACAGATGGTTTCCCAGTGTTCGACTTGGTAAATTCTGAGGTAAATGCAGTGCCAAAAAGCCGATACTTTTGTATCTTGAGTGACATATGACATTTTTAAATTAAAATGTATATGATATGTTTAATTTTGTACGGTTTACAGATAATATTGAATCACTACTTAATCCTATCTGTTTGAGAAACTGGAGACGGACTTCTCTCTTACTCACAGTGATCCTTAAGGAAAATGTGTAAAGATTAAATCAGATATGACCTGGCATTCATGTATTAATTTTGAAACATTTGCAGGATGTTTGCATGGCAGGTGAGGTTGGTGTTTATTGTTCATTCGAATTTGCCCTGGAGGTGGAAGATCTACAGTTCACGTGATGGAAAATCTGATGCTTCCTCTCTCCAAAGGGAGTTCGGCGAAGCTCTCTCCTACAGCTCACCCCTTCCTGCTATAGTGTTGATGAAGGGTCCCAAAACGTTGACTATACATTTCTCTCTATGAATGCTGCCAGTCCTACTGAGTTAAATCCAGCTTCTCGTTTTCTGCTGGAGATTCCAACTATCTGCAGTTTATAGGTATCTCTAGATGTGAAAGGTTTTGCATCAGATTTGTTGCATTTTGTAAATGCCGTATACTGTGCCCAATGTGGAATGGTGTTAATGGAGTTCCTTGGGAGTTTGTGGAGGTTTAGTATGACATTGGAAACCCTGGCAAATTCCTACAGATGTATGGTGAAAAGTGTGCTGACCAGTTTTATCATGATCTGGTCTGGGGACAACAATATCCCTGAGCATAAAGCCCTACATAAGGTTGTAGACCCAGCCCAGGACATCACAGACAAAACCATCCCCATCATCGAGAACAACGTCAGGAAACTCTGCTGTTGGAGAGCAGTAGCAATCATCTTTCCTGATGGCTCTTCTCTCGCTGCTGCCATCAGGAAAGATGTATTGGTGCCACAAGACTCGCACCACCAGGTTCAGGAACAGCTGCTCCCCCTCCACCAAACTCAATCATGGACTCGTTTAAAAACTCTTACTTTTGCACTTTATTGATTTTTTTAACTTCTCTGTATTATACAGTCAGTTTGTTTACATCTAAACATTAAGTACAATTTTTTTTGCACTACCACTTTGTGGTCATTCTGCCTGGCCCGCAGGAAAAAGGAATCTCAGGGTTGTATGTGATGTCATAAATCTGAAATCTGGATGGCAGGCAATCAACCAAGCTGCTTTATTATGGATAGTATAAAGTTTTGTTACTCATACAGGCAATGGAAACTATTCTAATAGTTACCTGACTACTGTCATGTGGATGGTGGTACGACCATATATTCTGTAAAACTAAACTAACCTACGTGGTCGGTCATTGCTATCCCTCAAGGTCGAGGATGATGGACTTCATTCCATTTTCCACAGAGCAAAGACGCCTGTGCATGTATTTGTTTAACGTGCACTTGATATTGCACTCCAAGAAGTACATCACAAATCAATCAACTACTTCCAGTGGCATGAAAACCATGATGATTAGAGCTGATGGATTTGTTGCAGCCCTCATCTGTCTTCACAGCCATTGAGTTCGAAGTATCTTTATCCGCCTATTCCACCGTCGAGATCTTGGTTGGATTGTTCTTTGTCAGGGACCTCACCCTCCTCTAAGAGCATAGTTCGAGATGGGATCACTCTCAGGATCTCAGGGCCACACAAGCTTCTCCACCACGACAAAGTGACAATCCACAGAGAAGACCTATGTGGTGTAGCATCAGTGAAACCAAGCGTAGAGACTGGAGGCACTATTCAAGGAAGTATATAAAATTGCCAGCTATCGTGGACAACACTGCTTCCCTCCAATACCCTGATTCTTAACAGGCTATTTTCTTAGTAAGTATTTTTAAGTTGAAAAATAAAAATCTTTCCAATAAATTGGATTCAAGTTCCTGAACGAGTCTCCCTGTTCTAATTTACTGATCTGCCATTCTTGAAGGAGTTCCTCACGCAGTGTTCAACAGGCAGTAAGTACATTGTTCGAAGGTTTTGCCCTTTTTTTTGAAATTACTTGGCTATGAAAGGTTCCTTTATTTTTGCCCTTTCTCATCTCTCTGTGGAAGAGTTCAAAGGTCAAACTTCATTTTGACCCCTGCCTCAGATCAATAGATTGAGCACATCCCTGAAGATTTTTTTAAAAATCTGGGTGTTCAGTTCTGTGCTAGCAAGTAATCAGTGGACATTTCTGTTCCAGTTCTTTTAACAAAAGTGCTTTATTTTCCATTGCTGGAAAATTTGAATCTATGTAAATGATGATTGAATCTAATGGATGGTCTGTTTGTCTCCTGCACACAGGTGTGAAAGCGACATGTCCACAATGGTGCAGTTGAATGAGATGATGAGTGCGGATGAGATCCTTACTGGCACCAAACAGGTCATCCAGGGGTTGGAAGCACTGAAAGATGAGAACAACACCATACTGCAGAACCTGCAGGAGACACTGAATGAATTAAAGGGAGATGAGGAAGTTCACCTGGTGCAAGAGAAAACCTGCCTCATCCGGAGGTCGCTGGAGATGATTGAGTTAGGACTGAGTGAGGCGCAGGTAGGATGAGCTATGATCACTTTTACAAGGGGACAGATTTTCAAATGTATGTATGCAGAGTGCTCTTTGCTGTTAAACAAGCAGACTAATTTTTTTTTAAATGGCAATAAAATTTGGTAAGGCCCTGGTGGCACTTCACAGAGTACATTGAGCAGTTTGGGCTCTTCATTTTCGAAAGGATGTGCTGATGTTGGAGAGGGTTCAAAGGAGATTCACTTGGATGATTCTGGGAATGAAAGGGCAACCCAGTTGGTGTAGCAACACCTTTATAGCACCAGCGATTGGGCCCGGGGTTCGAATCCCACACTATCTGTAAGGAGTGTATACGTTCTCCTTATGTCTGCTTGGGTTTTCTTCAGGGACTTCTTAATCATAATGTACCAGGGGGTGTAGGCTAATGGGACGTAAATTGGGCAGCATGGGCTGAAATGGCCTGTTACTGAGCTGTATGTCTAAATTAAAATTGAAAGGCTTATCATATTAGGAGCGTTTGACAGCTCTTGGCCCTGTATTCATTGGAATTTAGGAGAATGGGGGGGACCTCATTGAAACATTTTAAACGTTGAAAAGTGTAGAGAGTAGATGTGGAAAGGCTGTTTCCTATGGTGGGAGAGTCTGGGACAAGAGGGTACAACTTCAGGATTGAAGGGCATCTGATTAGAACAGAGATGTGTAAGAATTTCTTCACCCAGAGGGTGGTAATCTGCGGAATTTGTTGTATTTAAGGCAGAGATTGATAGGTTCTCGATTAGCCAGGGCATCAAAGATTATGGGAAGAAGGCTGGGTAGTGGGGTTGAGTGGGGAAATCGATAAGCTCATTAGTGAATGGCTGGTCAGACTCAATGGGCTCTATTAATGGAACGTCTTCTCTGTAACACTATGTACTCTATACTTTGAATTTGTACTACCTGTTGTACATAAGTATGGGCTGAGTTGTCTGGATTGCAAGCAAAAAAAAAATTTTCACTGTATCTTGGTGCACAGACAGTAAAACAATTCAATTCAATACCCCCACCCTGGGAAAGTTGGAAAGAGGCCGTGGCCTATTTCAGGGAAGGTTCTGAGATCCAACTCCTGTCTCCCAATACAATTTGACACCTGAAGGCCCTTGCCTGAATTCTGCAGTCAGTGGCCTGCCAGCATTTCACTGCATAGCTATATGCATCTTTGGGATGTCCATGAGAAACCATGTCCCAGTTTTGTAGCCATCTAAGGACATAAGAAGATAAGAATGAAAAACCAATGAAAACCAACTGGCCATTCGACCCCACTCTGTCAATTATTACAATCTTTCATCTCAACAATTTTTCTCTTGTATTCCCTAATATCAGAAACAGAATTTATTGTCAAAAACGTGAACGTTGTTGTTTTGCGGCAGCATTTTAGGTGCAAAATTGCTACAAATGGCATTTGAGTTGCGACAAATGAGTGCAAAAGAAGAGAAAATGAGGTAGTGTCTGTGGTTCATTGTCCATTAAGAATCTGATGGCAGAGGGGAAGAAGTTGTTTTTATGCCACTGGATATTTATCTTCAGGCTTCTGTACCTCCTTTCTGATGATAGCAGTAAGAAGAAGGCAGAGGACATGGCCTGGGTGGTGGAGGTCCTTGAGGATAGAGGCTGCTTTCTTGAGACACCGGCTTTTGTGGATGTCCTCGATGGAGTGAAGACTGATTCCTATGATGGCGCTGGCTGAGTTCACAAATCTCTGTAATCTTTTCCTGCCCTGTGCATTTGCAGACCTCCATACCAGACAGGAAGAATGGTCTCCACCTGTCAAAATTTGCAAGTCTTTGGTGAAATACCAAATCTCCTCAAACTCCTCACGAAGTATAGCATTGGTGAGCCAGCTTCGTGATTGCATCGACATGGAGGCCCCAGGACAGATCTTTAGAGATGTAGATATCCACGAATTTGAAGTTCTTGACCCATTCCACTGCAATGAGTCCTCAATGAGGACTGGTTCTCCTGATTTCTCACTCCTGAACTCCACAATCATTTCCTTCGTTTTCCTAACATTGAGTGCAGGGTTGTTGTCATGATACCACTCAACTAGCTGATCTACTTCACTACTTTTTTTTGAAAATAGCAGCACTCCCGCAGGTGCGAACCCACGTGGAGCAGAGATACAGTGCTCCCACGGGATCCAAATGCCCAGTCAACTGCTGTCAGCTCCTCACAGGCTTTGAATGGCCTGGTAAAGGAGCTGATGGTAGTTTTATTTAAAATCCCATGAGCCCAGGGTCTGCACTTAAGATGGCGGCGTCTATGATCAGCAGTAGCCACGAGGAGTTGCAGACTTCAGGGGAGTAGAGGACTGGTGCAGGGCACCAGAAAATGGAAAGGCCATCCCCCCATCTGAGAAGGAGAAGCAGAGGAGATGACCCACGGAGGCTATGGCTGCTGGAGACTGCTGTCGAGAGACTCGAGCCAGACTGCTGACTGCTGGACACTGGCTCGAAACTGGATGAAGGGGTACCATGTTTCTAGGCTGGGATGCGAGGGGGTGCTGAAGGCACTGAAAGGTTCCTGACCATTCAGAGGTTCAGATCTGGAGCTCAGGTTGCCAGTGGTTTGGACTGGACTCTGTGTGGCTGCAGAGGCTAACGGAGCACTGGAGGAAAATCTACAGACACTCGGTGACACTGGGGGGACCCTCCTTTGCTTCTCTTTCTCTGACTGTAAGAAGCACTTCAGGTCATTTCTGCCGATGGCGAGTGTGTTCTGCCTTATAGCAGGCAAAAGCAATTTCATGTAATATGACACGGTTTTATTTCAATGACAATAAATTGAATCTTGAATCTTGTAACATCCAGGTCTTTTGATCTTTGCTTTGAATGCAGTATCTGAGCCTATACAGCCCTTTGTCATGGAGATTCCCAAAACTTCACCACCCACTGAGTGAAGAAATTTCTCCCCATCTCAGACATGAATGGCATCATTTATTCTGATGTTGTGACCATGGTTCTACACTTCTGTGCCAGAGGAAATCTCCTCCTACCTCCAGCCTGTCAAGACCTTGTAGTTTGAATGAGATCACCTAGACGAAGTAGAGGGGATGGGTCAGTAAGTTTGCGGAGGTTGGAGAAGTGGTGGATAGTATTGAAGGCTGTCATGGGTTTCAACAGGATATGGACAGGATGCAGAGTTGGGCAGAGAAGTGGCAGATGGAGTTCATTCTGGGTATGTGTGAGCTGATGCATTTTGGAAGGTCAACTGAAGTCTATGTTCATGGTTAATCATAGGATACCATGTGGAAGAACAGAGGGACCTTGGGATCCAAATCCAGAGATCTCTTAAGGTCTCTGCACAGATTGATGGGACAGTTAAGAAGTTCTATGGTAATCTGGAGTCGAGAGGTAATATTGCAGCTCTATAAATCTCTGGTGAGACAACATTTGGAATGTTATGTCCAGTTTTGGTCACCTCATTGCAGGAAAGATGTGGAAGCTATGGAGAAGATGCAGAAAAGACTTAACAGGATGCTGCCTTAATTAGAAAATATGTTTTGTGAGGCAAGGTTAACAGAGCTCAGACTTTTCTCTTTGGAATGTAGAAGGATGGGAGGAAACTTGATAGAGGTCTGTAAGATTATGAGAGGCATAAATAAGGTGGACAACCAGTACCTTTTTCCCAAGGCAGGAATAGCAAACATCAGAGGACATCTGTACAAAGTGAAGGGAGGAAACTTTAGGGGAGACATCAGGGATAAAGTTTTTTGCATAAAATTGTGGGTACCTGGAAAGCATTGCTGGGGTGATGGTGGAAGGAGTCATTTCAGAGACTCTTAGACAGGCATGTGGATGAAAGAAAAATAGAGGGTTATGAGGTGGGAAGGGTTTTGTTTTTTTGGTAGATATATCTGGGTCAGCACCACATTGTGGGCTGAAGGGTCTATACTGTGCTGTAATGTTCCATGTTCTTTCACTTGATATTCTTCCAAATTCTACTTGTGCCCCTCAGTCATTAAACCATCATGCTCTTAGTTTGGCTCCAGCGAGGGGAGTGTGGTCAATTGCGATTTATATCTTGTGTTTCATTCCTTTCAGAAAAGTTTACAGTGCAGAATGTTTGCAGGAAGGCAAAAATAAAAAAAGTGACATTTCATCCCTGTAGCTTCATTTAAGGGCTTTTTAAATAATATGATCTCAAGGCATCTATCAAGCATGTATCTCCTTATTGCTATACTAGATTTGGGACATAGACTTTCACTGAACTATGGTGACCCCCACAGCAAAATAAAACGACAGCAATTTAATTTAATTTAAATTGAGACATACAACCCGATAACAGGCCCTTTCACCCCACAAGCCTATGCTTGTTTTGAAGGGTGGGAGGAAACCCACGCAGACACAGGGAGGTCATTACAAACTCCTTACGGACAGTGAATGCTTGATAATACCTTGAAGAGGGGCTCATGCCCAAATGTCAGTAATATATCTTTACCTTCTATGGTCGCTGAGTTCCTGCAGCATTTCTGTGTTTTTACTACAATCACAGCATCTGCAGACTTTCGTGTTTACTCCTTACAGACAGCGCCAGATTCGAACCCTAGTCACCGGCACTGTAACAGCATTGCACTCACCGCTGCACTAACTGTCCTGCCCAATCAACTTCGTGAGTTCAATATTTGGGAAATACAGGGCCCAAACCTTTATTTTAACCATTTCATTAAAGGTTTAGATAAAAGAGATCCCAGTGGACAAGATCTTGCTAACTGTGGCCTACCTTTATTGAGGCCACATTACGTCTGTAGCCCTAGGTTAGGGCAGTCTGGATTCCTGCTTGATGCAGCTGCTCCGTTAAGACAGAGATTGACAGGTTCTTGATTAGCCAGGGCAGGCTTGATGGGCTGAATGGCATATTTCTGCTCATGTGTCTTATGGTCTTCAAATAAACTTAAATAATGAAACAAACAAAGTCATGGAGACGTACTGCCCAGAAGCAAGCTCTTCCTTCTGCAGAGTCTGTGCAGGCCATCAACAATCACTTGCATTAATCCCATTTATTTTGATTTTGGCCACATTTTTCATCAACTCACCTCAAAATCTACCACTCATCTACACAGCAGGAACAATTTACAATGACCATTTATCATAAACACACATTCATCTTTTGGATGTGGGAGAAAAGTGGACCATCCACCAGTGACTCTTTTTTTTAATTTTTTTTTCACACCATAAACCACACTGACCAAGATACATACATTTTCCTTTTCAAATATATACAGTGCCATTTTCTCCCCCCCCCTCCTCCCATCCCACCCTCCCTACCTCCCCCCCCCATTCATTTAAAGTACAAAATCTAAGACACATTAAACCAGTCAAACAATGTTGTCATTCAATAAAAATAAACAAGAAACTCCACTGAGTCAATTCTTTTCATTTCCTTCTCCTTTCGTTAATTTAGGTAGTGAATGTCCCCGGTAGGTTTTCTCTATTGTGTTTCATGTAAGGCTCCCATATTTGTTCAAATATTTCAATATTATTTCTTAAACTATATGTTATTTTTTCTAATGGAATACATTTATTCATTTCTACATACCATTGTTGTATTCTCAAATTATCTTCCGATTTCTAGGCTGACATAATACATTTTTTTGCTACGGCTAGAGCTATCTTAACAAATCTTTTTTGTGCACCATCCAAATCAAGTCCAAATTCTTTATTTTTTATGTTACTTAGGAGGAAGATCTCTGGGTTTTTTGGTATATTGTTTTCTGTAATTTTATTTAATATCTGGTTTAGATCTTCCCAAAATTTTTCTACTTTCTCACATGTCCAGATTGCATGAATTGTTGTTCCCATTTCTTTTTTACAACGAAAACATCTGTCAGATACTGTTGGGTCCCATTTATTTAACTTTTGAGGTGTAATGTATAGCCTGTGTATCCAGTTATATTGTATCATACGTAACCTCGTATTTATTGTATTTCTCATCGTTTCAGAGCATATCTTCTCCCAAGTTTCCTTCTTTATCTTTATATTTAAATCTCGTTCCCATTTTTGTTTAGTTTTACCATTTGTTTCCTCATTCTCCTTTTCTTGCAGTTTAATATACATATTTGTTATAAATCTTTTGATTATCATTGTATCTGTAATCACATATTCAAAGTTACTTCCCTCTGGTAAACTCAAACTGCTTCCTAATTTGTCCTTCAAGTAGGATCTCAGTTGGTAATATGCCAGCACTGTATCTTGAGTTATATTTATCTTCCATTTGTTCAAAGGATAATAATCTATTTCCTGAAAAACAATTTTCTATTCTTTTGATCCCTTTTTTCTCCCTACTATTGACTCTTAACCTTTTTTGGTCTAAGGCCCACCTGGCTTCCAACCTAACATTCCATGGCCCACCAGTGACAGTGACTGAACAATATTTTCAAGTCAAAGGCAACTCTGTAAGAAACACATTTTTGTATTATTTAAAATATTTTATTTAACATTTTTAAAGACCCACATGGAAACACTGATCTAGAATTAATAAAATCCACACAGTCACTGGGAGGACATTTTAACTGCACACAAAGAGTACCAGAGGTCAGGACTACATCCCAGACTCTAGTGCTGTGAGATAGTGGCTCTACCAGCTGCCACTCTGCTATATTATATTTCCAATCATTTGTTGCTCAATAACATGCAAAACAATAAGCTATACAAAGCGAAGTAATCAAACCACTTCCTGATACTGGTTTAATCAAGGCCAGGCTATTACAGCACCAGCGAATCGGGTTCAAATCCGGCACTGTCTGAAAGGAGTTTGTACCTTCTCCCCATATCTGCTTGGGTTTTCCCCAGGTGCTCCAGTTTCCTCCCACCCTTCAAAACGTAGGTTAATTTGTGTGGAAGTGGGCAGGTGTTGTGTTCAGAATAGGTTGAACAGGTTCAAAGAGAATCAAAGCGAGACACATGATATTAACAAACAGTGATCTTTATTTATGCACAAGTCACACACTCACAGACTAACCTGGAATAATACACAAATAACTACACATCAGGTGCTAATAAATCAGTGCTAAACATTCTCAACTCTTAATTTTGGACGGAAGGGTTAAACACACAATACCCACCATCCATCTCTAACTCTAGCGATCACAACACATGAATAAACAGTAAATTAATTACAACTAACAAGTATATCAAATGAATTTGGCCTCTACCATTGCCCACAGCTCAGGATCTGAAGCAGGCCCATTGCAGTCGGCCCTTCAGAGCT
Organism: Narcine bancroftii; assembly: GCF_036971445.1. NCBI lineage: Eukaryota > Metazoa > Chordata > Chondrichthyes > Torpediniformes > Narcinidae > Narcine > Narcine bancroftii. The sequence continues at coordinate 75,191,449 of NC_091481.1, forward strand.
CCCTGTGACCTACAGCCTAGAGTTCAGTGATGGTCTCCATGCAGCAGCAAAAACAGGGACCAGAAAGACTCCATTTTCAATGCAGGGCCCGTCCTTGTGACATGCGAGGACCAATCGTGCATCAGCCTCACTTGTGGGCAGATTTAACTATTGATTGGCACTTGGAAGACCAACCTCATGACAGCTGCAAGGGCCAATCACACGACAACCTCAGAGGTGGGCAGATCTAACCCTTGATTGGCAGGTGAGGTGACTTTCGGCTTGGTTCCAGCCCTCGCCATCCACATTCTGACCAGGTTCCAGACGAGGAGGTCACATGGCACTCCACAATCCACACCTCAAAGGGAAAGTTAATTTAAGATACCTTATTCAAGTGGATCACATTGCACTGCTTAAGGTATGACTTCTGCAGACCTGAGAGGACAAATGCAATGTGTATCCAAGCCTTCACGCCTCAACCACTTGAGGCCTTGAGGTAAAATATTTCAGGAGGGACCAGAAGCAAAGGGGGCGGCATGGTAAGCGTAGCAGTTAGTGCAACTCTGTTACAGCACCAGCGATCAGGACTGGGGTTCAAATCCCACACTGTCTGTAAGGAGTTTGTACGTTCTCCCTGTGCCTCACCTCCGGGTGCTCCAGTTTCCACTCACGTTCAAAACGTACCAGGGTTGTAGGTCAATTGGGTGTAATTGGGCTGCACAGGCTCGTGAGCTGAAATGGCCTGTTACTGTGATGCATGGCTAAATTTTAAATGATACAGATGCTGGTTAACTAAAATAACAGCACCAACATTAGCCCTTTTTCACCCTCCGCAGATGCTGTCCGACCTGCTGAGTAATTTCCAGCTCTTGATTTCATGGTTTTGTGGGGATGATGTATTTCAGGTGGTGACCGCTCTGTCCAACCATCTCAGCATGGTGGAGGCGGAGAAGCAGAAGCTGAAGGTGCATGTGCGACGGCTGTGCCAGGAGAACCAGTGGCTGTGGGAAGAGCTGGCCGGCACCCAGCACAGGCTGCAGAAGAGCGAGCAGACAGTAGCCCAGCTGGAAGAGGAAAAGAAGCACCTGGAGTTCATGAATGAAATCAAGAAGTATGACGATGAAGAAGCAGCGGTAAACACTCATGGAGGGCTTGGGAACAAGGGGCTTCATTAGCAACAAGGATCTCCTAGTGGCCAATCATTTTAGTTTTGTGCCCCACTCCCACACTGGCCTGTCTGTCCATGACCCCATGTATTGTCAAACTCAGACCACCCGTAAATTGGAGGAGGAACACTGAATATTCCACCTGGGCACTCTGCAACTGGATGGCATTTAATGTTGATTTCTCTAGTTTCTTCCATCCCACTCCCCATCCTCCCTCTCTTCCCTATCCCTCTGTCTCCTTCCCTCCAGCTCTCCACCCCCTTTCCTCTCCATTCACAGAGCCATTCCCCCTGGTGTGCTCTCCCTCCCTTATCCACCTATAAGGCCCTCCCTTTGCCTGTGCTCCTCCCCCTGCCCTTCTGCCCCACTATTTTGTTCAGGTGCCTGCCTACATTTTGCTTATACCTTGATGAAGTTATGTATCTACCCTTGCTGTATAAGTACACTGTTTGACCTGCTGAGTTTCTCCAGCATTGTGGTTTTACTTCAATCATTCCTGTCCACTGCAAAACTTTGCAAAATCTCTTGAGGGATGCCTACCCTGAAGAAGTTCTCCTTTTGGTTCAGGTGCTTCCTATATTTTGCTCACACCCTCCTGAAGAGCTCAAGCCCGAAACGTTGGTGGTGTATTTTTATCTTTATGCTCTGCCACAGAGGGTGGTAGAGGCGGATTCACTGACTATGTTCAAAAGAGAGTTAGATAAGACTCTTGTGGGTAACGGAGTTAAGGGTTATGGGGATAAGGTTGGAAAGGGGTACTGATCAGCCATGATCTAAAATGGCGGTGCTGGCCCGACAGGCCAAATGGCCTACTCCAGTTCCTATTGTCTATTGTCTATTGTCAAGTTCATTGTTAAACCTGCTGAATTTCTCCAGGGTTGGGCATCTTCTTTTAGAGGCCAGTTCGGTTGCCTTCTTTCACAATGTGGCAATTTTTGTTGCAGCTGTGTACAGATCCCAGATTGGTGAGGTATGGATGGCTCCTTCACTTTCCAACCAGTCCAGGACACACTGCTGGAATTGGCTGAGATATAATTTGTAATTATTTCCCACAGCAATTGCCTTGTTTCTATCGGGAAAAGATGATACTGGATGTTATATCTCAAACCAATTCAAAAGGGTTCAATTTTAACTATTTATTAATGACTATTAACAATGTAATGTCTTAACATAATTAACCCCACTATAGGTATCTATACCAAATATACAGATATCATATATTTATAAACAGTGTGTGTGAAAAACCCAGACCATTCCAGTCGGCCAATATTCAGAGAAAAAAAATCCCAAAAAGCCTCCCAAGTCAACCAGTCAAGTAGGTCAATCCACAAAATTCAATCTCAAAGTTCAATGTCCAAGTTCAGTTCTTTAACTGATAACAAAGGATGTCGTATTGAACGTTGGAGGGAGAAATGACTGATGTTGCGTGGCAGTAAACTTGCGAATCCTCACTCATGAGGCATGTGCATTTCACGCAGCCCTCTTCCCCCTCCCATTCTCACTCCAACAGCCGCTCTCTGCTTCACGGCTGGATTCTCCCTTTGTTCTCGAATGTTCCAAGCAATTGGTGAGTCAGATTGAGAATCACCATCAGAATGAGAGTTGTGAAAGTCGGTGTTTTACATCATCGTGCAAACACACATCTTAAAACCGTCTTACGACATTACTATAAAAAATAAAATAATAATAACAATTAAACGCGCACAAAAAGTGAGGCCGTGTTCTTGGTTCATTGATCATTCAGGAATCTGATGGCGGCAGGGAAGAAGCTGTCCTTGTGCTGCTGAGTGCTCGACTTTAGGCTCCTGTACCTTTTTCCCCAATGGTAGTAGAGTGAAAAGGGCACGGCCTGGGTAGTGGGGGCCTTTGAGGATAGAGGCTGCTTTTTATAAGACACATGTCGATGTCCTTGATGGAGTGAAGTCTGGTGCCTGTGATGTCGCAGGCTGAGTGAACAACCCTCTGGAGTTTATTCTTGTCCTGAGAGTTGGCACCTCCATACCAGGCAATGATGCAACCAGCCAGAATGCTCTCCACGGTACACCTGTAGAAGCTTATGAGAGTCTTTGACACATTGAACTGCCTCAGTCAAAGTACAGCCGCTGGCGAGCCTTCTTTGTGAATGCACCATTGTGGAGGCTCCAGGACAGATTTTCGAAGATGTTGGCACCCAGGAATTTGAAGTTCTTGACCCTCTCCACTACTGAGCCCTTGATGAGGACTGGGTCGTGTTCCCCTGACTTCACCTTGAAGTCCACAATTATCTCTTTGGTTTTGCTGACAATGAGCACAAGGTTGTTGTTGTTACACCATTCAATGAGCTGATCTATCTCCCAGCTATATGCTTCCTCATTGCCATTTGTGATTCTCCATTCAGCTGTACCACAAGTTGCACAGAGTTCTTAACAGAAATCTAAACTTTATAATCACAGTCCACAGTCCAAAAGGTTAGTCCATGGTCCCTGCTCACTTAAGATTTCAATATTATCTTAAGTCTCTTGTCATGCTCAGGTTGGGAGAGCTTGCTGCTCTACTCTGGAACCCCTGCAAGCTGGTAGCTTTCAGTGGGCATTACCTGTCCCCCTCCAGCCTTGTCCGTTGTGTTCTTCCATGATTTCCTGAGGCAAAAATCACCCACTTGGAATGGGGGCACATACATAACAACCCAGCAATGTGGTCAAACAGTGATACACGTTCAATTAGTTTGTGGAGAATTGAAGTTTATTATCATCAGATTGCACAAGTATAACCCAACGAAACAGCGATCTCCAGTCCACAATGCAAAACGTACAGACACACAACCAGTCATAACACACGTACAAACAATACATATGCAGGACAAAGTGACATTTATTAAAAAATAAATATTGTTTAGTAAATATTAGAGCCTCAGATGTACAGTTCCTTTGGTCGTTCAGCATTCTCACTGCCCGCAGGAAGTTGTTCCTCAGCTTGGTGGTGCTGGCTCTGACACCCTTATATCTCTTTCCTGATGGGAGTAGCCGAAAGATGCTCTGGGGTCCTCGACAATTTTGTGCACCTTCTTCAGGCAATGGTCCTGGTAGATCACGTTGGGGGGGGGGGGGGGGAGGGAGAGAGACTCCAGAGATTCTCTTTGCCCTCATGCTCCTATGGATTAATCTCCGATCCAGTTTTCTCCATCAACTGTACCATTCTGTAGTGGAAGCTCTCAATAGGGCTCCTGTAGAAGGTTGACATGATGGTGGCCAGTAGCCTTGCCCCCTTCAGTCTTCTCAGGAACTGCAGTCGCTGTTGCACCTTCCTGACAAGTGAGGAGATGTGTGTCCATGATAGGTCACTCGTTAAGTGAGCTATAAGGAACCTGGTGCTCTCTACAACTTCCATTACTGGATTATTGATGTTTAGTGAAGGCTGGTTATTCCTGGTCTTCCTGATGTCCACGATCATCTCTTTTGTCTTGTCCATGCTGAGATTCAAGTTGTTATACTCACACCATATTACAAGATTTTCCACCTCTTCTCTGTTGTGCGACTCATCGTTTTTGCTAATGAGGCCGACAACTGTTGTGTCAACTGCAAACCTGATAACTCTGTTGGAGCTGGAATCAGGGTCAGTAGTGTGAACAGGAACAGGCTGAGTGCACTGCCTTGAGGTGCCCCAATGTTCAGCATGAAGTTGCTCGAGGTTCTGCTACCGACTCAAAAAGACCGTGGTCTTTCCATTAGGAAGTCCAGAGTCCCAGTGAGGACAACTTCACCACCAGCCTCTTAAGAGACAACCTGACTTCAGCCGTGGATTGGGTAACAACGCTCTGAAATCCTGCGACCTATTCCCACTCTAACTCCGTTTTGACCACACAGTTGTCGATCCGCATCCCAACTTCTCCCAGTTTTCTTGCCTCCACGCACAAAGGTTCAGGTTTCCTGCTTCCACAGCCACCCTCTGATCCCATCCTCCCACAACATCCATGCAATCCTGTTGGCTGCTGTTCTTTTTGTGGTTGCTGAAGTTTCCAGTGCACTTCGAGTTCAAGTTTATGGTCACCTGTGCTGAGACTATTTGTTTTACAAGCAGTCAAACTCATCAACCTACATGTAGCACAGCAGTAAAACCCCAAGACAAAATGCAGTTACTGTGCAACATTCTTGGAAATGTTGGAATGGAGAGATAGGATAGTAGAGTCTCTGAGGAGAAGTGATGTGATGTTGAGGGTTTGTAAAGCTCTGGGGAGACCTCACTTGGAGTATTGTGAGCACTTTTTGCCCCCTCATTTAAGAAAAGATGTGCTAATATTGGAGAGGGTTCAAAGGAGGTTCACAAGGATGATTTTGGGAATGAAAGGTTATCATATGAGGAGCTCTTGGCCTGTACTCATTGGAATTTAGGAGAATGAAGGGGATCTGATTGAAACATTTTGAATGTGGAAAGGAATTGTCAGAATGTTGTTTCCCATAGCGGGGGAATCTAGGATCAGGGCACAACTTCAGGATTGAAGGGTATCGGCTTAGAACAGAGATGCTGAAGAACTTTTTTAGCCAGAGTGTGGTAAATCTGGAAGTTGATGCCATAGCCGGTTGAGAAGGCCAAGTCATTGGATGTATTTATGACAGAAATTGATGGGTTCTTCATTAGCCAGGGCATCAAAGATTATGGGGAGAGGGCTGGGAAGTGGGGCTGTGTGGGAAAATTAATCAGCTCATGATAAAATGGCAGGGCAGACTTGATGGGCTGAATAGCCTATTTCTGCAACTATGTCCTAAAGTCTGCTGGAAACAGTTCACAAAATGTCACCCCTCTCTAGCACCATCTTAACAGTCAGTTTCTAAATTGTGATGCATATCTGATCTCAAGTCCTTTTCCATCCTAATTTCCTTTCGTATTCTTACAGGAAGACAAAGACATTTTGTTATCAAAAGCACCACTGGATGATCTTTTCCCGAACCAGGATGAACGGAGTCAGTGTACGTATTTTCCAAGAGTTAAGAGAACCAATGTTTCTTTTTGAATTCATTAACATTTAGCATTTTAAAAAATTCATTCAGAGGGTTTGGGCATCATTGAAAATGCACTCATTTATTGCCCTTCCCTCATGGAGAATTAGATGGTGAGTTGTAGCCTGTGTGAAAGGTACTTACTTTGTATATGGTGTTTTTAGACCACTGAGATTCTGGCCAGGGCTACTTCTGTAAGCCTGAAAGTTGCTCGTATGGACTCGCATTTCGACCAGACCAAGTAAATACAATTGATTCCCTTCCAGAAAAAATTTTGTGAACTAGCAAAGGTTTTCCAACAGTCTGATTTAGGCTTCAGTTGCAATGAATTTGATTAGTCAGGACTTCTAAGGTCCAATCCAGTAACTTGAGCACCTTGCTACATACCTGATTTGAAAGGTTTCTGCTTCACACTTCGACTCCTGCTGCCTTAAAATCACGTACAGTTTCCTGGAAATGGAAGGTGATTTTTCAAAATTCAATTTATTGTCATGTAATAAAAACAGTCCAATATTATACGGAATTCGTTTTCATCTGTCATAAGGCAGACAGAGCCACTTCGGCAGAAATTGCCTGAAGTACCTCTTACAGTTCCCCCAGAGTTACCGAGTGTCCATGGATTCCCCTCCAGCATTCTGCAGTTTCTGCACTCACACCAAGTGTAGTCGATACCATCAGCAACCTGAGTTCCAAGGCTGAACCTCTGACATGACCAGGAACCCTTCCGCACCCTCGGCACCCTCTAACATCCCAGTTCCGACACCTGCTATCCCTTCAGCCAGTCTCCAACAGTCAGCAGCCAATGTGAATCCACTGACAGTGGACGCCATCAGCCCACAGCCTGCATGGATTCCTCTCCTCAAGTCACCAGCAGCCTGCTGCCCGTGTGTTTCTTCAACCACAGAGCCCCTCATTGGACCGGCGCCATGGTCACCATCCCATAGGTCATCTCCTCTGCTTCTCCTTCTCAAACGGGAGGTGGTCTCCCCATGGACTGGTGTCCTGCACCAGTCCTCCACTTCCACGGAGACTGTAACCCCTCGTGGCTGCTGTGGATCATGGGCACAGACCCTGAGTTTGCCATATTTTTTAAAGTAACACCACCGTTAGCTCCATTTACAGGCTGTTCAAAGCCTGTGCGGAGCTGATGGATGTCAGACTGGACGGTTAGACACCATGGGAGTGCGCAACTTCATTGCGGGTCCACACCAGCGGCATCACTGCCGTGACAGCAGCTCCAGCAGTGCCGCCATTTTGGTACTGCGAGCATCTGAAATTAGTCCTATAGTCAAATCAGGTAGAATTCATTCAGATGACACAGTCCGTTAAGAAGGCAAGAAACCATTTCTTGGAAAGGTTCTGAAAAAAAGAGAAGTTCCTGCTCTCTTATAAATTGTAGAGATATTTAATCATCTCATTTTATATTGTGGGTGCTGTGTAATGCATCAGAGGTGATTAGAGAGCTTAGAGAAAAGGAACAATTTGGGGGCAGTGATGATTGAGTTCAATTTGAGATTTAACAAGGAGAAACTAAAGTCTAATGTGTCGGTATTTCAGTGGAGTAAAGGGAATTACCGTGGCGTGAGAGAGGAACTGGCAAAAGTAGATTGGAAAGGAAACTAGTAGAGAAGACACCAGAGTTTCTGCAAGAAATGAGGAAGATGCAGGATAAATACTACATACCAAAAAAGAGGAAATGTCACAACTGTGGCTGAGAAGGGAAATCAAGCCAACATAAAACCAAAAGAGGGCATACAAGGAAGCAAAAATTTGTGAGAAGATTAGGAAGTTTTTAAAAACTTCAGGTGATTAAAGAATCTCAAAATGAGAGATAAGAAATAAGAAACTAGGCTTGCAAATAATATTAAAGAGGGTGAAAAAAAACTTCAAGTATATAAAGAGTAAAAGAGAGGTGAGAGTAGATATAGGAACATTAGAAATTGATGCTGGAGAAATAATTATGGGAGACAAGGCGATGGCAGAGGAATTAAATGAATATTTTGCATCAGTCTTCATGTGGATGGCATTAGCAATGTGGCAGATGTTGAAGGGTATCAGGGAAGGCAAGTTTAATTCAGTTAATATTTCAAGGGAGAAGGAGCTCTGAAAACTGAATAGTTTCAGCGAAAAAATATGGGGATGCTTGCCACTCGTGTGGATGTGGGAGAGCAGAGAGCTCAAACACAGCGCTGCTCCAAAAGGCTCAACCGCCTGGTCCTAAACCTGCTGGCTCCGTAAGGGTGTTAAACGACCTGTTAAAGGACCCGATGGTGTTTTTAAACTAAAATTCTGGTACCGCAGGTCTGTGCTCAAGATGGAGGTGCCTGTGCTTGGCAGCAGCCACAAGAGGTTGCAGATTATGGGTAGCAGTGGACTGGCACAGGGCATCAGTAATGGGGAGAACACCCTCCATAGAGAAGGAGAAGCAGAGGAGACAACCCTGCAGGACAGCGACCACGGCCACAGACTAGTGAGGGACTCAATGGCACAGACTCGTGGGCTGAAATGGCCCGTTACCGAGCTGTATGTCTAAATTTTAAAAAATTTATGGAAGGATGTGATGATGTTGGAGCAGGTTTAGAAGCAATTCATGAAGATGATTCCAGAAATGAATGGGTTAATCATATGAGGAGCATTTGAGAGTTCTTGGCTTGTACTCATTGGGATTTAGGTGAATGGGGGGATTTCATTAAAACATTTTGAATGTGGAAAGGAATGGACAGAATGATGTAGAAAGGTTGTTTCCCATAGTGGGAGAGTCTAGGATCAGGGCACATCTTCAGGATTATAGGGTGTCGGCTTAGAACAGAGATGCTGAAGAATTTCTTTAGTAAATCTGGAAGTTGATGCCACAGGAGGTTGTGGAGGCCAGTTCATTGGGTGTATTTATGACAGAGATTGATGGGTTCTTCATTAGCCAGGGCATCAAAGGTCATGGGGAGAAGGCCGGGCAGAAGGGCTATGTGGAAAAATGGGTCAGCTCATGATTGAATGGCGGGGCTGAATAACCTACTTCTGCTCCTATGACTTGTGGTCTTATCCATAGATCTCATAGAAACAAAAAAAGGATGAAACACAAAGTTATCATGTTCTTGTTAAATATGTGGTTGGCTTTGCTGAGATGAAGGATTATGGAAGGCTCACTCATTTAATATCAGGTTTATTTATTTTCTATCTTCCTTGAACAGTCTCAGGCATGGTCAAAATGCGAGTCCATACGAGCAACTTTCAGGCTTACCGAAGTAGCCCTGGCCAGAATCTCAGTGGTCTAAAAATACCATATAGAAAGTAAGTACCTTCAGCACAGGAGCAATCCAGAGAAGGTGGCCGTGAGATACCTTTCTTGGACAGCTGAGTATTTTTCTCAGCCATGAAGGGTATGAAGAGTCAGCTTAGTGGGGCAGAAATGGAAAGTGCCTGCCTTTGGAGCACTTAGCACCTGCTGGCACAGCTGGCATAAGTTAAAGCAATAGGTTTACCCAGCAGAAAAAAAAGATCTGGAGCCTGGAAGTAATTGATTTGTCATGCTGCTCTGTGCCTTGCAGTGAATGAGTCGCCCAGCAGTGCAGCTGTAGCAGCGCAGCAGGGAGGGTACGAGATCCCAGCAAGGCTGCGAACTCTCCACAATCTGGTCATACAGTATGCTTCACAGGGCCGCTATGAAGTGGCTGTCCCTCTATGTAAGCAAGCTCTAGAGGACCTGGAGAAAACATCGGGCCACAACCATCCTGATGTGGCGACCATGCTAAATATTCTGGCCTTGGTATACAGGTAGGATTCATTTTGTCAGTAAAGTGTGTTAATAACACTGATACCACTGGACAACAAAATTTTTTCAAAGGGTTTGCATCCTGAAAAGAAATTGGGGATTACAATAGATATGTGGGGCGCTGATGCTCTGTTGGCGCCAGTTTGTTAAGTTGAACACAAAGGTAATTTCGGATTTGCTGTATCACGTAGGAAGTTGGAGAAACATGAACTTTTATTGAATTTAGCGTGTTTAATCGCATAACGATGCTGACTCATCGCGTTAGTTCAACTGGCCAAAAATTTTTTGCGACTGATTTCTGTTTGTAATTGGCATCTGATGCCTCTCGTGTCAGTATCCAACAATTGTCGGGCACCACTGACGGATTCCAGTTGTCCTGATACCACTTTTCCGTGGTCGCAATAACCTGGTGATACCTTTCACCGTGTTCGTCACCGACGGCACCAAGATCAGCGGGGAAGGAGTCCAAGTGCGAATGCAGAAAATGAATTTTCAATGACACATCGTGCTTCATGGTTTTGTATGCTTGAAGTAGACTTAAAATATGACAGGAAGTCACGAAAATAGGATATATTTAAAAAATGGTACATATTAAGAAATTTTTTTAGGGTGATTTTTGATGATCAGCAGCCAAATCCATAAAATACACCCAAAGTGTTCAGGAAGCAGAATCTTTGTTGTCTAGAGTACAAGTTGTACCTCTTTAATCTGGCGACGTTGGGACTTGGCCATTGCCGGACCACACAAAATGCTGGAAAACAGAAATTGGCCCCTAAGGGAATACTCATTAGCTCTAGCACCATCTTCTGCACCTCTTCATCTCTTGGATGACATCCTGAAGGGCTAAAATACAGCCGACTGTAAGAAATTAACAGGAACTGTATTACCAAAACACTCAGCTACAGTGCGAACAGATTTTGGCATAGTAGGGTGGCTAACAGTGCCGCCCTGGTGACAGATCTACAAACTAAAGGCAGCAGATCCAAAACGTGCCCGACCACGGGAGTCGCTGTACCATAGATCGTCGGATTAGAGAGGTACAATCTGTACTATAGAAAGTCTTGAAACCATCAGGCTTGGGCCAATTAAATTCAGTGTTAAGTGAAACCCCGATTTTACGCACCCTGATTTAACACAAATTCGGATATAATGCGATGAGTGATTGGACTCGGGTGTCAGGCTCCTGGCAGGAGCGGGGACGTTGGGATGCCAGCAGGAGCGGGGACATCAGGCAAATCGCAAATACAGTGAAACCCTGATTTAGCACAACCCCGCTTTTTTCATGATGAGATTTTATGGACCTCAACGATCGTGCTATAATGGGGTTTCACTGTATTAACTAATTTGTTTCCCTGTGTTTACCTCAGCTGATCACTTCAAAATTGGTAAAACTACAGGTATTGGCTGTCTGTTAGCTTTCACCTACCTGTGTGTAGTCAAATCAGTTTATAAACCATCCTTGCCATAGAACTCTTCTACAGTATGTTTCTCCTTACCCAAATTTCTGAATACCGAAAAGATCCATTAACCTGTAGCGTTTGGGCTACACGAGCGTAGAGAAGAACACCTGAGATTGAGACTAGTTTATTGCACTGCCCATTGTGTTTATATGGGCTCCAGGCGCTGACGTCAGGTCCCTGCGTCATTGGAGCGCTGGCCTGGGATTGGTCAGCATTCCTGCCATGAGGGAGGTCACCTGGGATGATGGCTGGTGTTACCCCCAGGTCTGTGCAGTCACTGCGTTCATCAGCCATTTTGTGAGCCAGTCCATGTCTTTGTGAGCAGGCTGTTACGAACTGAACGTTTTTGCGGTGGCGACATGATGTTACAAGTTGAAAAAAAATTATCGCCCGACTTACCCATGTGGGGCTCTGATGTTTTGGTGCCAGTTTGGTAACAACAGAGCTCAAAACCAGCCGGGAAAGCAGACGCTGAACACCTGGATGTCAGCTCTGAGAAGCTGGCTGGAATCTTGAGCCAAGAGTGACTGGAGGAAATTGGCCGGTCAGGCAGCGCACAGGGAGAAATTAGAATGCCGATTGTCCTGGTTTCAGGGAACTCCCTCCCCTCTCTCTTTCAGTTTCTTCTTTACTCTCCACTGAACTTGGTTTATAAACTGTGTACCACTGTCTATCAGCCACAAGTGGTCAGAAGAATCCTTTGTCCTGGCATCAACAAGAAGAGTGGCCTCCAGGCAGGACCAGAGAACTCAGGCTCCCAGGCAGGAGTGGGAATCTCGGGCTCCTGGAGCAGGGATCATAGTCAGGACCATAGTCAGGTGGGGAGGTGTCGGAGATCGGCGGCGGCGCTGGGGAGGTGTTGGGAATTAGCAGTGGCAGTGGAGAGGTGTCGGGGACTGGCGACGGCAGTGGGTAAGTGTCGGAGATCGGCAGCAGAGGTAGGGAGGTGTCGGGGACTGGCGACGGCAGTGGGTAAATGTCGGAGATCGGCAGCAGAGGTGGGGAGGTGTCGGGGACTGGCGACGGCAGTGGGTAAGTGTCGGAGATCGGCAGCAGAGGTGGGGAGGTGTCGGGGACTGGCGACGGCAATGGCTAAGTGTCGGAGATCGGCAGCAGAGGTGGGGAGGTGTCGGGGACTGGCGACGGCAGTGCTGCTGTGCTGTTTTTGGGTTTTTCCAGTTTTGTTCCGATATCCAAAAAAAAACCCAGTAACCAAAAACCATCCAGTCCCAAGCATTTCAGATATGGGGAAAGGTATTGTATTAAGTTCTCTTTAATAGGCCATCTTTGAATTAATGGTTGAGATGTAAAAGTTTAATGAAACGATTTAGTGAAATCAGTGTTAATGTTTGGAAGTGATGGGACAGGAGATCCCACCCAGGAACAAGTTAGTATTTTTGTTAATGCATTGGATGTATTGATGTTCCATGAGATGTGTCAATATTCAGAGTGGACCAAGGGAGCACCTTGCTATTTCACAGCCACCCCCCGCCCCCACTCCCCCCAAGGGCTTTAGTGTTTGCCAGATGTTCTGCAGGAACATGTTGTCCCAGAATCATTGTGTTGTGTCTGTTGTTGAGAGCCTCTGGATTGTCTCATTACTTGAGGGAGTTATCTACCCTTTCTGTGAAAAACTTGTTAAATCTTTTCCAATTTTATAGTGGAGTTGATGAGGCACAGTGATGTTCACTGATCAACTTTCATAGTTTCAAATGCACCAATCTGAGTTTATCTTTCCCTGCACCTTTTACTTCTATACGCATGTACCTTTCAAATGAATAAATAATTACAGATAATGAAAATGGAGGAAGAATTTTCATTCTCCAAAACTGCTGCTGTTATTGAGAGCTGTTGTACTGTGGTTTCGCAGCAAGAAATAGATGAACAATAATCTTGGAATTGACTTCTGCAATTGTTTGAAAGCAAGAATGGCCTTTGTCCTTGAGCCATACAACTTCAACATAGCAACATGTCCTGAGGACCATTACGAAACAAAAATTGGAATCAGGCCTTTTTAATACAAGTGACAGCTTGGCCACTGAAGTAGACTTAGAGGAGAGTTCTGAATAAGCCTGGATTTGTCTCTCTCTAAACCTCTCCATCCCTTCATATCTCCCTCTTTGACCAAGTTCACTTCTGTGGCTTTGTTCAAAATTAATGACGGGGAAGACCTTTGGAATATTTTAGATGTTAAAAGAGCTATGCAAATACAAGTAATTGTCTTGCCTAACACCTGCCCCATCTGTCCCTGGTACTTTAGGGGACGAAGAAGCAGACTTAGGGAGAGAACTCCAGAGCTTAGTATTCAGGCAGCAGGAAACACCACAAGCTGCCTGTGGTGGAAATGCACTGTGTAAGAGGTCAGAATTTAAAGAGTATTGAGATCTCAGACTGAGTTTTTTGGAACGAGCAGAGTTTCACAGATAAGGATTTCCATGGGCTAAAATTTCCACTTCTGACCACTGTACTGGCATGACACGTGTCAGGTGGAAACAAGATGGGTCTCCGTTGTCACATCATCCACCCCGCCAACAATAGTACAGTTCAGAGACTGGGGCAAAGCTTGGAGCAGTAATTGCTGCTAAAGAGGGACCCCACATAAAAACAAGAGAATAGAGTTACACTGAGCCAGGCATCAGATCTCCTTGTTGGATGGTAACAAATATCTCAGTTTTACAGCACCCAGTAATACTTTGTCATTTACGCTATGCCTAAAACCACAACCCTGATATTTCAGTAGTTATTCACAGTTTGGTGTTGTTAATGCAAATAATGTTGGAAGGAACCATCTTCCCTCCAATTCCCAACAGCTGTTTTTACCGATTGACTCAGTAAATCTCAAGCAGGATATTTGCAGGTGTCCTTTCTGGATTTGTCTCTCTCTCTAAACCTCTCCGTCCCTTCATATCTCCCTCTTTGACCCAAGTTCTTTTCACTTCTGTGGCTTTGTTTCAAAATTAATGACAGGCGAAGACCTTTGGGATATTTTACACGTTAGAAGAGTTATACTGATACAGGTTCTCTTCTTCTCCCAACTGCTTGAGAGTCCGTCAATGGTGGCAGCATCTGCTTCTTCAAAATGCCTTTTGGAAACTTTGCTAAAATATTTTTTTCCCTATTTTACAGGGATCAGAACAAGTACAAAGAAGCAGCGAATCTTTTAAATGACGCTCTGACAATCCGGGAGAAAACGCTTGGTCAAGATCATCCGGCGGTTAGTTTCTTGTCTTGCTGTATTACCTTAGCTAGGCTGGTCTTCTGATTGGTTGCTTCTTCGTGCCCTCAAGTTCCAGGTAAAATTGGGGCAGGTGTTAGGCAAGACGAGAACTTGTATTTGCATAGTTTTTCTGATGTGGGGGGGGGGGGGGGTTTACCGGAACACCCAGAGGAAACCCACGCAGATACTGGGAGAACGTATAAACTCCTTACAGACAGCGCCAGATTCGAACTTTAGTTGCAGGTGGTGTAACAGTGTAGTGCTAACCATTCTGCTAACCATGTCGCCCTGTATTGGCTAAAGTATTTCTTGATTCACAACAGAAATTAAATTCCAAAAAATAATGATTTGGCTTTAAAATGCTGTAGTACTTCCTGATGCTGTAAAGGGCTTGTGGGCTGAAAGGGTGTATCTCTAAATTAAATTTTAATATCTGATTGTAAAACCATGCACGTAAACCTCAAATCTAGGAAAGCTGGTCTGTGTTACGTTTAATTGTTTGCAGCAGACTGGAGTATGATGCTACAAGTTTGCCAGTGACCCCGAGTTTTCAGAGCTAAAGATTGGTGGTGGCAGGGGACAGTGGACTCTGAGTCATGGGACTCTGGTCACTCTACAACTGTGGTTTTCAAACTTTTTCTTTCCACTCATTGTGACAGAGTATATAGGTGTTTGGGAGATAAATTGGGAAAGGTTTGTTAGAGCAGGTCACACACAAACATTTTAAAACAGAATTTTTGCAGGAGCTTTTGCAAGAGACTCGTGATGGACGGTCATTTGCAAAAGGCAACAAATGTAACAACAGGCAGTAGCAGCTCTGTCTGGAAAAGAGAATTTACTGTCTGGAAGGTCACGTGATCTTGGCAGGCAAAAGCAGGAAAAAAAACAGGCTCTGCTCTCAGAGTTGGAGGGAGTGAGAGAGAGAAAAGAGAGACACAGACACAGGTTCCAGAGGGACTAGGTGGCAAGCTTTGGAAGACGGCCTGGTCAAAGGAGAGGACTGGCTGTCCGGTGTTTCCCTTAGAATACTCTGTGGTGACCTGAAAGAAAGAGGTTATCATCTGGAGAACTCTGAGGGGAGCAAGTTTCGTCAGCAAGACACTGGAGTGGCTGATTAAAAAGGAATCAGTTGTGGATGTCCTGGAACAACAAAAATTCTCTCTCTGAAAACCAACAAGAACCCTTCTGAGTGGTAACCATTTACCTGTTAAGCACCAAACCCTGGTGAACTTTATTAATGTTAACTTCTGTGCATAATATAAGCTTTGCCTGCAACCAGTGAGATTGGACTGTGAACCAAAGAACTTTGCTGAACTTACACACACACATTACACACACGTGTGCTTAGCATTAGAAGGGGGTTAAGTAGGTTAAGTGAGTCAATAGAGATGTTAAAGTTTGATTCTATTTTCTAGTTCAAAGATAATTAAAAGCAACTTTTGTTTAGGTGACCCTTTGTCATGGTGCATATCTATTGCTGCCGGGTTTTGGGGTCCCCTGGACTCATAACATCACATCCACTTTAAGTAACCCGTATGCCATTGGTGATCTATGATAAGTAAAGGATTATTTAAGGTGGTATGTAAGTGGGGAGAAAAGGTTGAGAACCACTGCTCCTGATCCAATTGTTACTGAAATATTTTGCTTGAGAAAAATTGTCATTGGCCCATTTCCTTTGAAGTTATGAAACCGTGCACATAACGAGTCAATGAGGTACAATTAAAACACTGGTTCTCAAACTTTTTTTTCACTCACATGCCACCTTACTAATCACAGAGCACCTATGACATAGGGTTTACTTAAAGTGGTATGTGAGTGGAAAGAAAACGTTTGAGAACCACTGGTCTACACTAACCTGTCCTGGTTTGTTGGATGGAGGTGGTTTCATCTGTGGCAGCCTGTACAGTCACCCAACATGCTGAAAGATGCTGTAAAGTCACAGCTAAATAATGGCTGTCTCAGCAGAATGGTGAAGGTCTGCAGACCAGTAAAGCAAGGGGTTGGGGGGGTGGGGGGGGGAGGGGAAAGAAAGCATTTCATGCTAACCTTTCCTCTTATTTCTGCTGTGCAGGTGGCTGCCACTTTGAATAATCTCGCTGTGCTTTTTGGCAAAAGAGGAAAATATAAAGAAGCTGAACCATTATGCAAGAGAGCGTTGGAAATCCGGGAAAAGGTTGGAAAATTAGAACCCTTTACAGTATTTTTGAAAAAAAGTAGAAATATGTAATTGTGTAATCTTCCCCACAGTTAAACCAATGAGCAATTCCAAGGAAGGTGAAAGAAAACACCCAAAACTGCCGGAGAAACTCAGCAGGTCCAACAGCGTCCTTAGGAGGCAAAGATGCACAAGCAACATTTTGGGCCTGAGCCCTTCGTATTACATCGGTATAATGTTAAACACTGCGTGACCTGCTGAATTTCTCCAGCAATTTTGTGTATTACCAAAATCACAGTGTCGGCAGACTTACTTTTTTTTAAAAAATATTTTATTTAAAGTTTAAAATCACAAAACATAACATTAGTTACTACAATTTGATACATATATAATGTTTGATGCGCTATCGAGCAGAAAAGCAGACACAAAACATAAAGACTGTTCAATAGGTTTTATTCCAGACAAACTTCCACAGAGATGGCTGTGAGAGAGGCTGTACTGACCTCGAGGGGCTGGATGTAGCTTATATCCCGGAGGGTGATTGGCAGCCAACCGGGTGTTGCCTTGTCCTCCAGTGCTCTTCCTGCAGGTACACAGGTTGCCCCCTGCCATTGGCTGGTGGTGTATCACCATATAATGTGATTAATCATTTTTATATTTAAAAAAAATTCCAACCTCCCCAACCACCCAACTAATACCCTCCTCCCTTCCCCAGCTACAAAGAGAGAAAAAGGAGATCATTATCTAATACAATCACTTTTAGAACTTTAAAGCTTCTTGGGTGCTGGAGCGGCGACATCCATCGAAGCAGACAGAGAGTTCACATTTTAACATCAATAGTTTTCAAATATGGGCTCCAAACTTTAGCAAAGAAAAAATATTTATCTCTCAAATTATATGTAATCTTTTCTAAAGGAATATAGGCTCTGCAGGATTTCTTGTTTCACTTCAAGGAATGTCTACTGGAGTAATGGGCATCTCCTGGCGCTGCTGAGAATAGGTTTTGTAGATCTCTCTTCAAGGACTGTTTACTGAACAGGTTACATGCAAAAGTGTAACAGTGCTAAATAAGCCCTTTAGTCACTTTTCCAGGCATGGACATTGCTGGTAAGGCCATTAGTTATTGCCTACCTACAACTGCCCCTATGTAGGTGATGGTGATCTACTCAATCTGGAATTAGACCCAGTGACAATTCTGCATTTTGGATGTTATAAAAAGATGCATCACAGATGAGATCCAGTGAAGATTTGACAGATTAATATAGACCTTGGGTGGATAAGTTATAGGAATAGTTTGCCTAGACCTGTCTTCTATTTTCTACCAGTGTCGAAGAAAGGTTTTGAGGTGAACTCTACCACCTTCCTCATGCTGACAATTGACTCACCTCCACGCACGTGTCCCGGTCAGGCCCTCAGCAAACTCTACCACCTTCCTCGCACTGACCATCTGACTCACCACGCAAATGTCCTGGTCAGGCCCTTGGCAAACTCTACCACCTTTCTCGTGCTGACAACCTGGCTCACCTTCACACAAATGTCCCGGTCAGACCCTAGTCACACTCTACCACCTTCCACGCGCTGATAACCCTGCTCACCTCCACGCACGTGTCCCGGTCAAGCCCTTGCACTGACCACCAGGCTCACTTCCACATACGTGTCCCAGTCAGGCCCTCCTGCTAACAATCCAGCTCACTTCCACGCACGTGTTTTGCTCAGGTCCTCGAACTGACAACCTGGCTCACCTTCACACAAATGTCCCAGTCAGTCCCTCACACTGACAACCTGGCTCACTAGTGACACTGAACAGAATGTACACGCTTTGAGGGACGTTGCCTGTTCAGTGGGAAAAAACCTACACGTCCAACAAAGTCTTAGCCCTCCCCCTCCCCCCCCCACCCCGTAGGATCCATCCGTGCAGTCCGACTGCCTTTGGCTCTGTACAGGTTTTAAACGGTCTGTTATAGGATCCAACAGTGGTTTATTTTAAAATTTGTGAATAAAATTAAAATTTTTACAGGATAATTTGGTCTTAAAATAATGTAACAGCATCTCTCCACCGGTCAGTGGTCAGTGCCAGGCTTTGGGGAGGGGGGCGGGGGGGTCATCTGATACAAAGTGTATAGCTCAAAACCTCCATTTTAGGTGGAAAATTTGGCAGTCGTTCTATACAACGGCATATACGGTATATGGTGGAGGAAGGGAGACAGAATCAAATCAAGATGGTTAAGATGGTGGAGGAGGAACCACAGGAACTCAATCTTAGGTTGTGAGCTCACTTGTTCGTGCGAGTTCAGAGCACACTGTTTCTACTCAGGGACATGTAGAATTTGGAATCACCTCCACCACAAACCCTGGGAATTAAATATTTTAAAGGCTGAGATTTTATGGGGTGGGTAAATGTGTTTAAGGTTGTGGAGTAGAAGTACAGTAAAACCCCTGGTATCCAGAATTCAAGCAACCGGCAAAAAAAATCAAGAAAAATAAATTTTAAAAATTAAAATAAATAAGAATAAAATAATAGGTAAAAATATGTAAGTTTAATTGTAAAAGTAAATGTTCTCTGAAATAAGACATAAACCTTTGGTGAAGATGGGAGCGGAGGGCCTTGGTCGGGGCTTTGCTTGCAGCAGCTGTTTGGATGAAGTTGTGTGAAACAGCAATGGCGTCGCCCGGGATGAAGAGCTGGTTGATGCCGCTCGCCGTTGGTGTGAATGTTTCCTTGTCCCTGCTTAGTAAGAGTTACCATCGTCAGAGGCTTTATCTGTAAACTTTGTGGGGGGGGGTTAATTATCTGTAATATTAGTGTTCATCTTTTGGGCGGCTCTGTAGAGGGGGAAGAAGCTGCAGATAAATGTTTTCAAAGAATGTGACTGAAATAAAGTAAAATGCTTTAAGGTTTACATATTCATGTAAGCGAAGTTGTACTTCATCTGCCATATTTTTACCCAGTCTCCCAATCTGTCCTATATCCCTCTTCAATTATACAATTTCTTTAACAGTTCCTGCTCCACCACCCATCTTAGTGTCATCTGCAAATCTGGCCACAAAACTATTTAGTCCACAATCCAAATCATTAATATAAATTGTAAGAAGCAGCGGCCCCAATACCGACCCCTGCGGAACACCACTAGTTACAGGCAGCCATCCAGAAAGGGAACCCTTAATTCCAACCCTTTATCTTTACGACATGCCCTTTGTATTTCTAACTGTATCTCATAGTCCTCTTCCCAGCTGTTGTTTGGGGGCCTGTATATGCCTATGAGCCACTTTTCTATCCAATCTAATAGCGTCCCTGTAATTCCATGGGCCTTCATTTTATTTAAGCAGCCTAGCATGCAGCATCTTATCCAAAGCCTTTTGAAAATCCAAATAAATAACATCCATAGCCTCCCCTTTGTCCATCCTACCTGAGATTTCTTCAAAAAACTCTAATAGGTTGGTCAAACATGATCTATCCTTTAAAAAACCACGCTGTCTAGGTCCTATCCTGTCATGCATTTCCAAGTATTTCATAACATCATCCTTGAGGATTGACTCTAATATCTTCCCTACCACCGAAGTCAGACTTGTAGGACTAGAGTTCCCTTTTTTTCTGCTTCCCGCCTTTCTTGTACAGCGGAACCACATTCGCAACCTTCCAAAACCCCAGAACCATGCCAGACACTAATGATTTCTGGAAGATTGTCACCAATGGATCTACAATCTCCAAAACCATCTCTTTCAAAACCCACAGGTTTACCTCGTCTGGTTCGGGAGATTTATATGTCTTTAATCCATTCAATTTACCTAGCACAATTTCTCTAGTAATCTTAACTGTATCCGGCTCTACTCTCTGAAACCTCTGACTGTCAGGGATATTACTAATGTCTTCCACAGTGAATACTGATGTAAAATATTGATTTAATTCTTATGTCATATCTTTGTAACCCATTATAATTTCCCCAGCATCGTTTTCTATTGGTCCTGTATCAACACGTGTCTCTCTTTTATTCTTTATATGTTTTTAAAAACTCTTATAAGGAAAGAAAAGAAAAGTTATGAAAAGAGATTGGCAAACAATATAAAAAAAGATACTGACTTTATTTCTTTCTGTAAGTTTTTAAAAGAATCCCTGTCCTCTGATTTCCCACCAGTTTTAGCTTACTTATATTCCCTCCCCTTTGCTTTTATCTTAGCCTTAACCTCTTTTGTTAGCCACATTGGTACCATCTTTCCTTTGACTGCTTTCCATTTTCTAGGAATATATATATGTCCTGCATGCCTTTTATCATTTGCAAAAATATCTTCCAATCCTCCTCTGTTCCTCTTACTAGTTTGCTATTCCAGTCAACTTGGTCCAGTTCTTTTCTCCATAATTTCCACTGAAAAATAACCTTTTTCCCTTTTCAAATTTGAAATTGAATTCGACCATGTTGTGGTCACTACTTCCTAGAGGATCAAAGACCTTTAAACTCCCTATCAACTTCGGGTTCATTGCACATGACCCAATCTAGAACTGCGGATCCCCTGGTGGGCTTCTCTACAAGCTGGTCAAAAAAGCCATTGCTTAGGTTTTCTACAAACTCACACTCCTGTGATCCATTAAATTTCTGTCCTTCCCAATTCTCTGCCATATTAAAATCTCCCATAATTAATTTGATATTATCTTTACGACATGCCCTTTGTATTTCTAACTGTATCTCATAGTCCTCTTCCCAGCTGCTGTTTGGGGGCCTGTATATAACTGTTAATATAATCTTTTTACCCTTGGCATTTCTTAATTCAACCCCTACTGATTTAGACCGTATGTCCCTTCTTTCTATTGATTCATCAGAGCACCCCCCTCCCTCCACCTCTCCCCTCCTGTCTATCTTTCCTATAGACTGTGTAGCCTCAGATATTGAGCTTCCAATTGCACGCCTCATTGAGCCACATTTCAGTGATGTCCACAATGTCATACCTTTTTAGTTGAATCTGAACAACCAGGTCTTCTACTTTGTTTCTGATGCTACATACATTTAAGTAAACTGTCTGTAAGCCTGTTATTGATGACATATGAGCTGTATTCTAGTTGAACAGCTCTATTTCCCTTTATGTCATTTTTGATCACTTCTGAACTATTAATTCCTTTCTCTGATGTAACTCCCTGACTCACTGCTATCCTATTTTCTTTGCTCTCATTATGATTTCCCTCCCCCCGCAAAGCTAGTTTAAACTCTCCCCAACGACTCCAGCAAACCGTCCTGCCAGGATATTGGTCCCTTTCCATCCTTTTTACAGAGGTCTGACCTCCCCCAGAAACAATCCCAATGATCTAGGAATCTGAAGCCCTGCCCCCTACACCAACTCTTTAGCCATGCATTCATGTGCCATAACTGTGCGGGGCACAGGAAGCAATCCGGAGGTGACCACCGTCGAGGTCCTGTCTTTTAACTTTCTACCTAGCTCCCTATATTCCCTCTTGAGGACCTTGGCTCTACAGGTTATTCAGGAGGCCGGCAGTCACAGAGAGGAGTTACAGAGAGGTCGTCATTGGTCTATGTCATTTGTCTCCACATGGACCATGACATCCGGCTGCTCTCCCTCCCCTTCCAGCATGTTTCTGAGATGATTTTAGACATCCCTAACCCTGGCACCTGGGAGGTAACATACCACCCGAGAGTCTCTAGGCATTCCAGCAAACTTCCTGTCTGCCCTCCTTACCAACGAGTCCCCTGTTACTAGTGCTCTCCTCTTCTTAGCCCTTCCTTTCTGAGCCGAGAAGTCAATCACTGTGCCAGAGACTTGGCCACCCACCTCAACTCATCCCTGGTACGTCGTTCCCACCAGCAGTATCCAAAACAGCTAACATATTGTCAGTGGGAATGCCCACAGGGGTACTCTGCATGACCGGTCCCTTCCTTTTACCTCCCTGGGAAGTCACCCATCTATCTGTATCTTGCCTATGTGGGGTGACGACCTCTCTGTAACTCCTCTCTGTGACTGCCGGCCTCCTGAATAACCTGCAGTTCATTCAGTTCCAACTCCAGTTGCCGAACTCAGTCAGTAGGGAGCCGGAGCTGAATGCAGGTGTGATTGTCTGGAACAAGCATACCGTCCCAGATTTCCCACATCCTGCAGCTGGAACAATCCACAGCCTGAGCTGACTCCATTAGCTTGTAGAATAATACCCTTGACTAGACTTCCCTTCTCCCCTTACCTTGGTTGCAGCAGTTGCTCTACTCGCCGAAGCCTCTCGAGCCAAAGCCTCAAAGGCCCCACTCACTCGCTTGGCCACTCCTTTACCTCTTTTTATTGGCCCCGTTACTCTAACCTCACTCCTCCTCCTCTGGGTCTCCGCCTCCTCCGACTCTCTGCTCGAACCCACTATGTATCCTTATCTTTGCTATATAAATTGTGTCTTTACTTAATATTATTGTTGTGAAGAGATTTACAAACTCCTGTATCACTTAGCATGTAGAATATTTCTCGTCTTACTTTAGTAGGTCTTGCTCTGTCTGATGTGGTGGAGCACTTTGCCCTTTACGTGCAGGAACTATTTTAAATGCCACAGGAGATCTCATTTGTTTCAAAATGAAATATCGTCCTACCGAGGAAAATTCTCTGGTTTTAATGCCATGAGTCAAATATTTTCATGACCTGTCATTTTATTTTTCCTGTACACTTTTTAAGTAATCCCAGATGGCATTCAGACTTATCCAATTTGTCTTGTAAACTCAGTGAAAATTAGGTTTAAAAGATGAAAGGTAAACTATTTTTCCCCATGATTTGTGGGGATCTATAATGACCAGCAGAACTCCAGAGGATCCCCGTTTACCGCAGTATGAAGTCAGAGCCGTAACTGGAGTGTTATTCTTGCATTTCTTTTCTCATGGTGGCAGCAAAATGCTGAGATTTGCCAAATTTAATCAATCTCTAGTGATAATCATGATGGACGAGTGATCAGTGGGGTTCAGTCTTCAACACTGTCGCCTCTGTCAGAAAACCCAAGCTGTCCCACGGACAACCCCTTCTTAATGGGCGGCACGGTTAGCGCAACACTGTTACAGTGCCAACGACCTAGGTTTGAATCTGGCACAGACAGTAAGGAGTTCTTCCCGGGTCTGCGTGGGTTTCCTTTGGATCCTCTCATTTCCCACCGTTCAAAAATGTGCTGGGGTTGTAGGTTCATTGGATGGTCACAGGCTCAGCGACCGAAAGGGCCTGATTCTGTGCTGTACGTCTAAATTATCTGGTGGTATTGAGCAACATCAAGCACAGAACAGGAAGAGGGAAAACTCTTTTCATTGACAGATGTGACTTCGGTGAGAGTCAATAGATGCAAAAGTGAGGGGATAAATCTGACGAAGGGAAATGTCCATACGGCCAAGTTATAGTCAGAAATACTGTGAAGAATGGGGTGAAGGGTTAACAGGTTAACTTCCAAAAAAGAAAATGGTGATCGATCCAAATTCATAAGGCGAGGGTGAAAAGTTTAGAGAGTTGACCTAATTCACCGTTGCTTCAAACGCGGCACCAGACGTGATTGTCCGAAACGTGATGCAAGGTTGCAACAACAGTGTGTTCGCCTGCTGAAAGGGGACATCCTGAAGTTGTGCCCTCTTGTCCTGGACTCTCCCACCAGGAGAAATAACCTTTCCAAATCTACTCTGTCCACAGAACAAGAAAAGGGAAACCCTTTCATTCTCAGAAACATCCTCTGAACCCTCTCCAATATTAGCACATCCTTTCTTAAATGAGCCCAAAACTGCTCACAATACTCCAAATGAGGTCTCACCAGGGCGACATCACATCCCTGCTCTTATATTTGATTCCTCTTGAAATGAATGCCAGCATCGCATTTACCTTCAGGCATGAGGACTCCCAGGTCCCTTTGCATCTGGGAATTTTCCTTTTTCTCCCTCTTTAGAAAATATTCTGCCCATTTTTTTCATCCAAAGTGCACGGCCGTCCACTTTCCAACGTTGTATTTCATTTGCCATTTCTCTGCCCAATCTCCTAATCTGTCTTTCTGCAACCTCCCTGGTTCCTCTACACTATCTCCTCCTCCACCTACCTTCATATCATTTGCCTTTCATTCCATTATCTAAATCATTAATATTCAACATAAAAAGAAGTGGCCCCAATACTGACCCCTGTGGAACACCACTAGCAATTGGCATCCAACACTCTGCTTCCTGCCAATCAGCCAATGCTCGACCCACACGAATATATTTCCATGGGTTCTTGTGAAATAGCCTCATGTGCAGCACCTTGTCAAAAGCCTTCTGAAAATCCAAATACACAACATCCACTGCATCTCCTTTATCCAGCCGGCTTGTCACTTCCTCAAAGAATTCCAATTCAAAGATCTTTCCTTGAGGAAATCATGGTGGCTTTGGCCTATCTTGTCATTGCCTCCAAGTACAGGGATATCCTGTCAAACACGGTTAATGTGTTCCAAGCAAGTTCAACGCTATGGAAAATTCCATTGTTTAAAGCATTATTACAATGCACTTTAATGTAAAATGTTCCAATCCTGTAAGACTGATCTTTATCGCCAATAAGTAAACATTGTTTATTTAAAAAGATATTTGTCTAATGTCTTCTTTCTTTGGCTTGGCTTCGCGGACGAAGATTTATGGAGGGGGTAAAAGTCCACGTCAGCTGCAGGCTCGTTTGTGGCTGACAAGTCCGATGCGGGACAGGCAGACACGGTTGCAGCGGCTGCAGGGGAAAATTGGTTGGTGGGAGATTTGCATCAAATCATCACCTACATGAGACTTTCACCAAAGTTAGATCGGTACGGGGAGCCCGATCACAGCAGGGACACCAACAATTTTCAACACTGCCACTTAACTCTCTTTATTCCACAGCAAATTCCAGGGGTTCCCCTCCATACAAACTGGCGTTACTCGGTGGTTTGGAACCTCCTGCTCTGCCACATCAGAGCAGAGACAGAAAAAAGCAGATTCCAATCAGTATAAGGCAGCATGCAAGGAGCCCAATCACAGCAGGGACACCAATAACTTTCAACTCTATTCCACAGCTCAGCGCCTATATTTCAAATATTTTAAACTAAAGTCTTGCAAAGTATTATGAGGTGATTTAAATAGCTACAACAATAAAACTTTAACATTGCAAATTTAAAACTGCGAGTCAGAAATTTCAAACCGTGTTATATCACGGTTTATACAAGGTTTGCCTGTACTCCATAACCTCATCCTTGACAATCGATTCCAACATCTTCCCAATCTATTGTGTTTGACAGCTTTTTCTTGTGTTCAATGAGTTTTGCTGAGTTTAGCGTTGTAAATCCCTCAGGTGCTGGGCAAAGACCACCCCGATGTAGCAAAGCAGCTGAATAACCTGGCACTGTTGTGTCAAAACCAGGGGAAGTATGAGGAGGTGGAATATTACTACGAAAGAGCTTTGGAGATCTATCAAACCAAGCTAGGACCAGAGGACCCCAACGTGGCCAAGACAAAGAACAATTTGGTGAGAAAATCAGCTTGCCTCAGACAGGATGCTGACACTCCGCCTATTTGCTGGTGTGCCCTCCTTTCCGTATCCACCTAATACCTCTTGCCTGTGAGACTGTGTCCCTCCCCCTACTCTTTAGTTCAGGCACCTGCCCACATTTTTTCATACCTTGATGAAGGGGATCAAGCCTGAAATGTTGGTTGTGTATCTTTATCTTTGTTCTATAAAGTACACTGTTTGACTGCTGAGTTTCTCCAGCATTGTTTTTTTTACTGCAAATGTACATGTCCATGTCTTTTTTTTAATTAGACATACAACACAGTAACAGGCCATTTTGGCCCATGTGTCTGCGCTGCCTAATTTAAACCCAATTTACACCCAATTAACCTACACCCTGGTACGTTTCGAACAAACATGTATCGGTTCCTCCCAGGTGGTAGTCAGTGGATCATATGACCACTCTGTCATTTCCGTTCTGCCTCATCTGAAGTCCACACATTGCACCATTGCAATAAACAGAGCCCCTGGGAAATACTGAGACCACTCTTAAATACTAACTAATCAACAAACAGAATTCCAAATGCCAATATTTGCTATGTGAAAGGCTTTCTCTCATAACATTCCCCCATCCTTTTCCTGCCTCATATTTTCTTGAGGGTAGGATTGAGTCCCATAGTGCAAGCAGAGCAGATTTGCTTCATTTACTCTCTAGCTTTACACAGTTAACGTAGCGGTTAGTGCAATATTGTAAGTTAGTGCAACGCTGTTGCAGCACCAGTGATTGGGACTGGGGTTCAAATCCCACGCTGTCTGTAAGGAGCTTTGATGTTCTCCCCGTGTCTGCATGGGTTTTCCCTGGGGGCTCCGGTTTCCTCCCACCATTCGAAATGTACCAGGGGATGTTGGTTAATTGGGTGTAATAGAGCAGTGCAAGCTCGTGACCCGAAAGAGCCTGCTACCATGATGTATGTCTAAATTTAAGTTTTGAAAAGTTTAAAGCTCACATTGTGGTACCCCGGTAGTGTTGGATGGTATCACAGCTTTGGATCCTCATCACTAGTGCAACAGTAGAGCATAGCAGATGCGCTTTGTAACAACTAATATTACCAAATCAATTGAGCAGCACGGTTGGTGCCGACCCTGTTACCAATGTTCAAAGTTAGAGCCCTTCATCGAGGTATGAGAAAAATGTAGGCTGACGCCTGAGTAAAATAGGGGGGGGGGGGGGGTAGGGGGAGGAGCAGAGTCCCAAAGGCAGGAGGTAATAGGTGGATAAGGAAGGGAGCAAGCAGGGAGAGGGGGATGGCTTTGTGAATGGCCAGATGTACTGTCCCTCCAGGACCACCCGCAAATTGGAGGAGCAACATCTTATATTACATCTGGACGCTCTAACTGGATAGCATTAACCTCGACTTCTCCGGTTTCTTCTTGCCTACTCTCTGTTCTCCCTCCCTTATTTTGCACATACCCTGATAAAGGGATCAAGCCCAAGTTATGATTCTTTATCTTTGCTAGATAAAGTACACTGTTTGACCTGCTAAGTTTCTCCAGTGTTGTATTCTTACCTAAAGTCACCCTCTTTCCTTTCCCAATCATCTTAAACCAATGCTTTCTCCAGTGTTGTTTTTACTTCAACCACGGTGTCTGCAGACTTTCGTATTTTACTACGTGACTTCAGGGTTGATTGGGTAAGCAAACACAGATGTGGTGGGCCAAATTGCCTTCTCCTTTACTATATCAGTCTATGATTGTACCACAAAAAAAAATTGCAGATCAGCGAGGACCACTTTTGAGATATATTTTACTATTGCATGGGTATGTCAATTGGGAATCATTTGGGAACCTTGGCTGAACATAGGGAAAGAGATTAAATGTATCCCTAATTAGATTCCACTGAGTTTAGGTTTTTAAAATAGTAAAATGGGTTAGGTAACCAAAATATTCTTAACTCAGAGGAAAGAATGGGCTGAAGTGGGTGGGAAAAATCTTTAATTTATTATAGTGCAAAGGAATGGGTCTTGGAGGAAGTAGACCAATTTGAAGGGTTGTAAGCAAGAGCAGAGGTTATTCTGGAGAGTCCCTCTTGTACGGTGAGTAGAAATTTGTGGTTCAAGTTGACTAACTGTATTCCTCTCTTTGTTCCAGGCTTCCTGTTACTTGAAACAAGGCAAATACCGGCAAGCTGAGGCTCTGTACAAGGAGATGCTGACACGGGCTCATGAAAGAGAGTTCGGATCCGTCAATGGTGAGTTGGGTCATTCAATCTGACTCATCCCTGGACTAATAAGACAGCATGGTTAGCGTAGCCATGAGCACAACGTTGTTACAACACCAGTGACCGGGATTTGAATCCAGCGCTGTCTGTAAGGAGTTTGTACATTCTCCCTGGGTCTGCGTGAGTTTTGTCCAGATGCTCAGGTTTCTTCCCATTTAAACCATATAGGGATGTAGGTCAATTGGGTGTAATTGGGCGCCACGGGCTTATGGGCCAAAATGGCCTGACTAAATTTAAATTTTAAAAAATTAATAGTTTTGTCCAATGTTGATGGTAAATTACTATTGAAAATGCCCACTGTATGTAGTGGCTCACACCAAGTTCGAATTGACAGCAAGGTGACAAAGGCTATCCAGCCCGTTGTTTGCATCTGGTGCATAACCTAGTCGACCCAGTCTCTGAATCCCCAGTGGGAGGTTTTTTATCAAGAGGATTATGAGTTGAAAGGGACAGGAGATTAGATTTGCTTCTATGAGGAGTCACCACAGAATCAATGAGCCAAACAATTACTTCCTAAACTTCAGCAGTTCTGTCATTCTGAGCTTATATTTGTCAATCCCAAATAAAATTCAGCAAGATTTCCACTCTTCCTTCTTTCAAGCAGTAGGTTTCAGATACTCAGGAACCATCTAATTCTAAAATTTGCCTTCAATCGGTGCCCCAGAGTTATTGACCCCTTATTCTGAGGGAAGTTGACCCACTTTGTTACCCTATTTTTGTCTTTGCATCCTCATTCTTCTTCTAATGAACATTTTCCAATCCTCTACCTGACTCTTCATTAGAATTTGCATCCAAGTTGAAGGACATACACAGTAGCAGTCATCTTAAAAACTAATGTTTGGATGGTTGATGGGAGAAACCTTAAGTGTTGCAGGGATTATTTTCCATAAGAAATGATGCCCCAGTTTGTATCCCTGATCATCCCCCAAGAGGTGACGCTGTGAACCAGATGAACCTCGGAATGATGGTAAAATTGTCTTCCTGCTTCCCGTACAGGTGACCACAGGCAGGTGTGGGCGAACTCCGAGGACATGGATGACACAAATAAGGTAATGGTCGAACATCATTCAAGGTTTTCATCCTCCAAATTCTTGCTCTCCCCCCAACCCTCTGCCATCACTCTGAGGAACGCCACAGGAGACCAGCCGATATCAATCAAAACCGTTACTGTGTTGGGGAAGTGAGACTACAAAGATGAAATAAAAATACAAGATTCTGGAATTGGCAGACACGATCAAGTTAAATGTAAGAATACTTTGTCAGAGTTGTATTTTTCCCATCTGGAAAGATATCCAACTTTATATCAGATGCCCCGTGCATTTCCAGGATGGTCTGTTATCTTAATAAACAATAGGGCAGGCTTGAGGGGCCAGATTACCTACTCTTATTTTCTCGTGTATATTTGTGTGTATAGTCTGTATTGCTTTTTGCCACTGGTATGTTTCTTTATTGTTCACATTTCACTTAGGATTGTAATCTGCCAGGACCACGTGGTACTGCCTATGGTAATGCCACAGATTTGGCGAGGATCAATGCATTCGAAGAGCTTGGAGAGATAAGAGATGTCCAGCATGGTAGTACTTGATGGGCTGAGTACCCCCAGCAGATTGCTTGAGGCTCCAGATTCCAGCATCTGCAATCTCCCATGTCCTCCTAATCCTGCCATCAATCTTAATAACCTCCTCAAAAAAACCCTCAAAATATCCTCTCCCTTAATTTTATTTACGTGGACAGGGCTGATCAACATTGGACAGGGCCCACCTTCTCCCTGGAGTACTGTTTTTGCACTAAGGAGCTCATTGAAAAAAGGCAGAATTGGGCCAAAATGTCTTCCCCCCCTTCTGTGCTAAATAACTCTAGAAAGTTTTATTAGCTTTTGATTTTTTTCTCCTACATGATTCAGTTGGAAAACCTAAAGACATTTTTAACTGGTGAACACAAAACCAACTGTTTTCTCATTTAACCATTGTCGTGCATCATTGGGAATATGGAGAATCCAAGTCGCAACTTGTTAAATAGGGAGAGAGGAAATGTTTCTGTGTCCCCTGAGATTAATGTGTGTTTAATGGTGCGGCTCGATTAGTCCAACACTACTGCAGCATCAGTGACACAGGTTCAATTCCAGTGTTCTCCCCATGTCTGCGTGGGTTTCCTCCAGGTCTCCGCTTTCCACCCTTCCAAGTGTATGGAGGTTGGCGTTTAATTGGAGTATTTGTGCAGCATAAGGCTTGTGGGCCAGAAGGGACTTAAATTTTTAAAATTTAAATTTAAACCCTTTTCCTTATGTCCTTTGCTGTATTTCCAATACTCCAGTCTTTGAAAAAGACCTTAGAACTATAATATAGCATTTCTAAGTCGGAGTCTTTACAGACTCCTGTATTTTATGTAACAATGTGGATCTTTACAAGAGTCCGCAAGCATCGGATCCACGCTGCTGAAGACCCAACTGCGCTGGGTGGGTCACGTCTCCAGAATGGAGGACCATCGCCTTCCTAAGATCGTGTTCTATGGCGAGCTCTCCACTGGCCACCGTGACAGAGGTGCACCAAAGAAGAGGTACAAGGACTGCCTAAAGAAATCTCTTGGTGCCTGCCACATTGACCGCCGCCAGTGGGCTGATCTCGCCTCCAACCGTGCATCTTGGCACCTCACAGTTCTGCAACCTCCTTTGAAGAAGACCGCAGAGCCCACCTCACTGACAAAAGACAAAGGAGGAAAAACCCAACACCCAACCCACCAATTTTCCCTTGCAACCACTGCAACCGCGCCTGCCTGTCCTGCATCGGACTTGTTAGTCACCAACGAACCTGCAGCAGACGTGGACCTACCCCTCCATAAATCTTCGTCCGCGAAGCCAAGCCAAAGAAAGGAGGATCTTTACCAGACACAGAATAGGATAAG
The DNA here is from genome assembly GCF_036971445.1 of Narcine bancroftii. Taxonomy (NCBI): domain Eukaryota; kingdom Metazoa; phylum Chordata; class Chondrichthyes; order Torpediniformes; family Narcinidae; genus Narcine; species Narcine bancroftii. Next base: position 75,222,785 of record NC_091481.1, read on the forward strand.
GATTCAGCTAAGAATCCAGAAATGGACAAGGAGAAGGATTGTTCATTAGGAAAGTGAAATTTTAGGATTAACATTTTTCCACACTTGATTCAGTCTTGATTAATACTTATTAACTTTAACAACATTTACTCCTGATGACCTTGATGTAAAGGCTAGATATCAGCCAAGAAGTGGAGTGTAAGAGAGCCATGGAGCTGACGTCATTGCTAGGGAGACTAAATGATCGCAGAAGAGGAAACCTAGTACACTGTCTTGCAAGCCACAAAGCTGGCATGTGGGAGATCTGAGGGATGACCTAAGAGAGGGTTTGCATCTTCAGTCATCTTCCATCCTCTACCGTTGAGGATCATTCAGTCACTGTAAAGTGATGGAGAGGACAAAAGGTTTTCCCTTCCAGCCAATTAACAAAAACTCTCATCTTTTGTCAGGATTCATTTGATTGCACCAATGAGGCTTTTATTCCATCAACTATTAGGTGAAAAACACTTGGATCTTGCAGCATTTGGCATGAGTCAGTTGGCCTATTTTCTTGTGTGTGTCGCCTGTGTGGCTTTTTGCGGCTGATGTGTTTCTTCATTGTTCACAATTCACCTTGAGTTTGTGCAAGACACCAAAACATTTTTAAAACTGTGTCCATAGACCCGATTAAACCCAATGGGGAATTTCAAATGAATGCTTTATCTTGAGAGTCTTTAGATTATAGGTGAACAGCGTGGATGTCATTAAGGGATACTTGGAGGAAGGCATGACAGAGAAAAGGAGCAGAAGGTTATGCTAATTAGCAGGGTATTCATTGCATAATGTTCCTGATTATGGCAGGGCCGTAAAGTCTCAGCAAACTGTCTCCGCTTTATCCCTCGACTCAGTCCACACACTGGCAAGGCTCAATAGTCAACCAACTTTGAAAGCAACCCTGCATTGGAGAGCAGCAGTGAACAAGCCCATCTGATTTCAATTCCCACTGAGCAAAGCTTTCAGCATCTTGCCATATTCATGTCTCCTTTGCTCTCGTTTTGGGCAACTTACGAGCTCTTTCCAGTGGAGGTGCTTTTGCTGCTTCTCCACGCAATTGTTATGCTTTGTTTATTCAGTTGCTAATAAATATGCCTTTAATTATTTCTTCACAGGGTAAAGATTAAAAGTTTTGGACAAAAATTATTTCTGTATACTTAAGAAATACACTATATATTTGTTTCTTTCAGCTCCATGGCATTCAGTTTAAAGATTGTATTTTCCGCAAATTGCCTGCAAAATAATCCCCATTCTCATTAGATCTGTGCTTCGTTGAGAATTTTGTAAAGGCTGCAGATGGGATGATTTTATTTTGTATTTGTTTAAACCACATTTCACATTCTGTGAAACCTTCCCATTCCAGCATCAGCCAAGTTAATATTTCTTTGACTCTCTACCTCATGACTGTTGAACCTCTTTTACACTCGAAAATCCCACCTATTTTAACTGGATCAAAATACCTTTTGGAGGCTCCCAACCTGAGATTTTCATCCCAAGATTGTTTGGATCAATACCCGAGTTCCAGTTTAATCTCTGGGCAGCAGATATCGCATAATCCTCGACTCCCACCATAGAATCAGTCACTTATTTACTTTCTTCTCAACAGATTCTTTTCCGGGGTAGCTAGGGGTACAGTCTCCTTTCAGTAGGTTTTGATTATGGTTTCTACACCTCACCTGTCATGCTGAAATGCTACACCATGGAGAATTTTCCTGCCGAATGGTCCATCCCAATTTCCCCCCGCTTTTCACTGGGGTTTTTGACCTTGATTCCAGAGCCACAGCCGATCCTTCCAAAAGCATCCATCTTCATTGTTACTCATTGCATCATGGGAATACAATCCATCTAAACAGCAGAGCATGCTCAAGAGGCCCATTGACTTCCTGTGCCTATAGTTCTTTCCTCTCTCATCCCCTCACCGTTGCACTTTTCAGGACCATCAGTATTTGATAAGAGAAAGGACATCAGAAATAGGAGCAGGAGTCGGCCACCCGGCCCTTTGAACCTGCCCGGCCATTCAATGCGATCATGGCTAATCTGATGATAGGCTTATCTCCACCTACCCATCTTTCTTCATATCCCTTAATTCCCTACTATATAAAAATCTATCCAACCTTGTCTTAAATATATTTACTGAGGTCACCTCCACCTCTTCAATGGGCAGTGAATTCCACAGATTCACCACCCTATGGAAAAAGCAGTTCCTCCTCATCTCCATCCTAAATCTACTATCTTGAATCTTGAAGCTATGTCCCTATTTCTGGTCTCCACTACCAATGTAAATAACTTACCTACCTCTATCTTATCTATGCCTTTCATAATTTTATATCTTTATTCTAAATTTCAGTGGGTACAGTCCCAGATGACTCAATCTCTCCTCATAGACTAACCTTTTCACCTCTGGAATCAATGTGATGAACCTCCTCTGCACCCCCTCCAAAGCCAGTCCATCCTTCCTCAAATAAGGAGACCAGAACTGCACACAGTCCTCCAGATGCGGCCTCACCAGGACCTTGTACAATTCAGCATAACCTCCCTGTTCCTAAAGTCAATACCTCTAGCAACGAAGACCAACATTTCATTTGCCTTCTTGATAACCTGCTGCACCTGCAAACCAACTTGATTCATGCACAAGCCCTCCCAAATGCTGCAGTTGCTTGCCATTTAAATAATAACCCATTTTTCCTTCCAAAGGGGATAACCTCACATTTACCAACATTGCACTCCATCTGCCAGACCCTTGCCCACTCACTTAACCCATCTGTATCTCTCTGCAGACTCTCCGTATCCTCTGCACAATTTGCTTTTCCACTCAATTTAGTGTCATCAGTGAACTTAGATACACTACGCCCTGTCCCCACTTCCAGATCATTTATGTACATCATGAACAGTTCGTCGCAGCACTAACCCCTCCAGCACCCCACTCACCACCAACTGCCAACCAGAAAAACACCTGCGTACCCCAAATTTCTGCTTTCCATTGGTTAACCAATCCTCTATTCATCCCCAACTCTATGCATCCTTCTGCATGTCTTTTATGCGGCATCTTATCGAACACCTTCTGGAAATCTAGGTCCCCTCTATGTTCCGTGCTTGTTATATCCTCAAAGAGCTGCAGTAAATTTGTCAAATAGGACCTGCCCTTGCTGAATAACCTCCCTTCCTGTCCCTCTTGTAGGTCTGGAAGAGCAGCAGCCCTGTGACCAAGTTGGAATTGGCTCACCTGTCTGTCAGGGATTGGATCTCAGATGTTACTTAGTTTGTATGTCTTGGTATCACACCAGGCTCCTGCCATAATCCACTACGCAAGGCAACTTGAGTAATGGGAAAATGCCCTCAGCGGGCCAGGCAGCACCAAAAGAGTTAACATTTCAGTTCAAAGATGTTTTCATCTGATCACTTCTGAGCCAGAACGTTACCCTTTTCTCCCTCCCCAGACCTGCTGAGTGTGTCCAGCATTTTCTATTTCAGATTTGTATAATTTTAATTTAAAATAATAATCCTTGGATCAAACTATGCCATTGTAAGATGTCTTGCTATGATATTATGTCCATTATACCATCATCAGAGATGATATCCAGAAAGGTGCTTGGGAGTTCCATTATCCAGGCGATTGCAATGACCTTAACACATTCTCTTTCCTTTGTGAATTCCACAGGGGGGATTTATGAGCAGCCTCTCCCTCCCTTCATGCAAGCCACTTGTCTCTCCTCAGCTAACCACTCTGCTATGCCTGCATTTTTCCATCTAAGCCGCTTTGGGGCTGATTCATCTGATTATATTTTAAAGAAATGCCATGAGTTAGAAGACATTCTAGGTTTTCTAGACATCCGAAGTAGGCTTTCAAAGCTTGCAGAGGATATCTGGACCCAGTGGAAAGATGGCAGCCAAGTGTGAGGTGTTGCATTTTGGAAGGTCAAACCAAGAAAGGACGTGTGTGGTAAATGGTCGGGCACTGAGGAGTGCGATAGGACAGAGGGATCTGGGATGCAGATCCATAATTCCCTGAAAGTGGGGTCACAGGTGGATAGGGTTCGAAAGAGATCTTTTGGCATATTGGCCTTCATAAACCAAATTATTGAACACAGAAGTTGGGATGTTATAGTAAAGTTGTACAAGACATCGGTGAGTGCAGTGCGTGCAGTTTTGGTCACCTGACGACAGGAAAGGTATCAGTAAGCTTGAAAGACTGCAGGGAAGATTTACCCGGATGTTGCGCGGGCTTCAGGAACTGAGTTACAGGGAAAGGTTAAACAGGTTAGGACTTTATTCCCTGGAGCGTAGAAGAACAAGGGGAGATTTGATAGAGGTTTACAAAATTATGAGGGGGTTAGACAGAGTAAATGTAAGTTGGCTTTTTACGCTGAGAGTAGGTGAGACATGGGTGAAGGGGGAAAGGGGAGAGGTTTAGGCGGAACTTCTTTGCCCAGAGAGTGGTGTGAAAGTGGAACGAGCTGCCAGCTGAAGTGGTGAATGCGGGCTTAATTTTAACATTTAATTTGGATGGGTACAAGGATTACAGGGTTATGGAGGACTATGAACTGGGTGCAGGTCAGTGGGACTAGGCAGAAAAATGGATCGGCACAGACTAGAAGGGCTGAAGGGCCTGTTTCTGTGCTGTAAACATTCTATGGTTTTATCGTTTTATTCAAAGTCTCGGGAGGTGGTTACTGCTTGGAACAGATGAGGAATTCTTCTGTGCTGAGAAGAATTGTAGTTTAATCCTCTTTTCTGATTTCTGGACCAATATCTTGAGGTTTGAACAAGAAATAGCCTTGATTTTCCTCTTTATGGAGATCAGTGAGAGAAGGTTCAAGGTGCACAACCCGATTATTGCCAAGAGTAAAAGGGTTGGGGGGATGAGGGCACAGTAATCTGGGGTTATAATTTGAAGAGGAAAGGGGGAAGCGCAAAACCATGAAGTTTCAGTGTTGAGGTCCTGGGAAATGGAAGAAGATGAGATCTCCAAGCAGGGGAAGAATCTCCTGGATATTTGGATTTTCTGAAGAGTGTACAGGATCAGACTTTCCACTGATTGCTTGTGGATGGAGTCAGAGTGGAGAATGAAGTGAGTCGGACTCAGTTGATTATCCCTGTGGAGCTCTGTTTATATCCAAGCAAGGTCAGAGGAAATTTTACACAGTAAATTTAGATGTGGCTTTTAAGCTAATTAGCAAAGGTCTCCACATTTCCCATTCAAGACCTTTCCACACTGTCATGTGACCTGATCACCAATCCCCACCTCTGACTAACCCTTCCAAACTCACCTCATTGCTTTTCATGGAGCGAGACTGATGCTGGAAAAGGTTAGTCTGACCAACTCAGTATATTTTGATATTTTGCAGTTTGACAATAATCCAGCTCCATTTAAAATTTCAATTTTTTCAATCACGCATTTGCAATATGACGCTATTTTGATTTTGGATGTGCTGTTTCAGAGAAGATCATTCAACAACAGGAGAAGCTCTGCATCTTCTCCTGCCTTTCAGTAAGATCGTGACTAATAGAGTCATACAGTAGGGAAATGGGCCCTTCACCCATAGAATCTGCTCCAACCATCAACAGCGTAATTTAACCTATACCAAAAAAAGAGTTAACCCTTCCTATCTCAAAACCCTCTTTTTTTTTCATCCATGTGCCTGCCTAAGAGTATCTAAAATGCCCTAATATTCCAGCCTCCACCACCACCCCTGGCAAGACATTCCAAGCACAACTCTGTGTAAAAAAAAACATGTCTCCCCTAAACTTCCCTCCCTTCATTTTCTACAGATGTCCTCTGGTGTTAACTGTTCCTGACTTGGGAGGGAAAAGGTGCTGACTGTTTACCTTATTTATGCCTCTCAGAATCCTGTAGACCTTTTATCTATCCTACATGTATCCCACATATCCTATATCCTCCATATATCTCCAATTTTAATTCTCTGCACATTTTCATTGTCCATGCAGATTCTACCACTCACCTGTACACCAGGGGCAATTAACAGCGGTCAGAGAACCTACCAACCTGCATGACGTTAGGATGTGGGAGGAAACCGGAGAACCTAGGGTAAACAAACTCTGCACAGAGCACTGAAGGTCAAGATTGAACTAGGGACTCTGGCACTGCTAGGAAGCAGCTCCACTAGCTGACCCTTCACTTCATTCACCCTATTGAGAATCTATCTGCCTTGGTAACATAACCTTACTGAAATCTGTCCATTTTAGTTTTGACATTTCAAATACCTCCCCTTCCACCTCAACTACTTTCGAAGGATGTGTTCACTGACATTGTCCTGGTTCTGCGACATATTAAACATGAGGTTATATTCGGCTGTGTTGGACATCTCACCCTACCTCAGAGGAAATACCTTCTATCTGCTCTTTCAACCCCTTCAGAGGCCACTAAAGAAATCACCACATTGCAGTGGGGTCTGTAGTCACATTTCAACCATACCAGATGTAGAAGGCAATTTTACAATGTACCAACAACCAGACAATTTTACAATGTACTAAGAACCAGGCAATTTTACAGTGTACTAGGAACCAAGCAATCCCCTATCTAGACGGGCATGGCTTTTGGCTTGTTCTGGTAATGTGGGCCTTGATCCTTCTATGTCCACAGGAGAGCTATTGATCAGAGCACATGACTGACGCTCTCAGTTGAAGAAGCTGTCTTCTGTGGGAGGGAGGGAAGGAAGGAGTGATCTTCAACCTGTATGTCATGTACTTGTTAAGTACATGAAACATCAGGGTTCTGCCATGCCCCATGTTCTGTTATGTTTCTTCGCTAATGTAACGCGCTGTGGTACCAGCAAGCAGACACAAAACACAAAAGGCTTTATTCTGCTAAAGGTCTGTACACACCAGTTTCAGCTGTGGTGGCTCCCGAATGACTGGCTCAGGAGGGGCCAGTGCAGGCTTATATTCGGATTGGCTGATTGACAGCCAGCCAGGTGGAATCAGTAATCCAGGTGTCCTTCTGCAGGTACAGGGATCGCCCCCTGCAGTCGGCTAGTGGTTGTATCACCACAGCTAACACCTTCCATCTCTAGGCATCTTGCTCTTGTATCCTTCATTCCTTTTGTCTCTCTCATAATTTTTCTCTCTTTCCTCCTCACGCTAGCTTGCTTGCACTTTTTTTCCCTCTTTCTTGTCTCTTCCCTCTGGCACATGCACCCCTCCTCTCCCCCCCCCCCCCCCCACCCCGCTTCCCCCTGCAGTTACCAAGGGTGAACAAGCTACTGAGACCCTTTGAAGAGGACTTCCCTTTTCTTGTTGCATTTAGGGCAGAGTGCCTCCTGCAGATGGCAACTGGGACCACACTGAGCCGTCAAACTGCTTCACCACCTTCAGGTACTATTTATCTTTCACTTCCGTTATCAACTATTTTTACTTATTTTAAAACAATTGGAGCCACTGGAATCCACGGGCTGACAGTATTCCTATAGTTGCTATCGTGTGGTGATCTATTTCTAGACCAGTAATTCTCAACCTTTTTCGTTTTTTCACTCACATACCACCTTGTAATATTTCATTACCACAGAGAAGCTATGCCAGAGGGTGTTCTGTGGTTAGTAGGGAATTACTTAAGATGGTAGGTGTGGTGATACACCACTGTATAGTGTTACTTGGTTACTGGCACTGTGTATATGTATGGCAGATCTGCCTTCCCTCAGTGAGTTCACCTCCCGGGAGCCCCTAATAAAGACAGTTAAGCCAAATCCCTCCCTCAGTACGAGTCCTGGGATCGGGCCAGAACAGGAGCATGGTCCAAGTCTTATGGTATTAAAATCCTGTCGTATAAAATTGATAGCGTATCAATTTTAATACCAAGACTTGAACCATGCTCTTGTTTTGCCCTGATCCCAGGACTCGTACTGAGGGAGGGACTTGGCTTAACTGCCTTTATTAGGGGATTCCAGGGGGTGGGAAGGCGAGCCAGCCATACATATGAACCAAACATACACAGTGCCAGTAACCAAGTAACAGAATACAGTGGTGTGTCATCACATTATGTGAGCAGGAAAAAGGTGGAGAATGACTGCTCAAAGTGGCATGTGAAAGGAATGAATAAGTTTGAAAACCCCTGTTTTAATCATCCCTCATTGACTCGTTATGTGCACGGTTTCAGATCTCCAAAGGAAATGGGCCAAATGACAATTTTTCTCAAGCAAAATATTTCAGTAACAATGGGTTTAGAGCAGTGGTTCTCAACCTTTTTCCCCCACTCATATCCAACTTTAAATAATCTTTTACTAATCACAGAGCACCTCTGGCATCGGGATTAATTAAAGTGGAATGTGAGAAGAAAGAAAAAGGTTGAGAACCACTGCTCTAGACCTAGTGGCATTGAAGGCACGGCCAGACATCTCCACATCAGGATAGTGTGTGAACAGTGTAACATTCTGGGACTGATGTTCCCATGCAGCTACCACTCTTGTTTCTTTTCTGGGGGGGAGAGGGGCAGATAGGTTTTCCTTGGTATTGCCTTGACAATTCCAATGGATTTTACAGATGGCATCCACTTCAGTCTGTGCTAAGGGGAATGAATGATTATGGTAGTGGATGGGTGTCAATCAAATACGCAGTTTGCAAAGCATCAGTTGTTAGAATCTTCCATCGTGCTTCTGAGATCTGACTTGTTAAAACTGGGAATGGGCTGTCAAAGGGTAAGTAAAAATACAATGCTGGAGGAACTCAGCAGGTCAAACATCACGTTTTATAGAGCAATATATATATAACCACAGGAGGTGCCACACTTGCACCCATACCTCCTCCCTTACCACAAGCTGAAGCCCCAAGCAGTCCTTCCAAGTGAAGCAGCACTTCACTTGTGAATCTGTGGGTGTCATCTACTGCATGTGATGCTCCCGTTGTGACTTTCTCTACATTGGACGCAGACTGGGAGATGACTTCGCTGAACACATTCACCCTATCCGTGTCAGGGACCAGGATCTCCCAATGGCCAACCATTTCAATTCTGTGCCCCACACATGCCAACATGTCTGTCCATAGCCTCATGCACCACCAAAACCCAGGCCACCTGTAAAATGGAGGAGCAACACGTAATATTCCGTCTGGGCCCTCTCCAACCAGACGCCATTAACATCTCTCCTCTGATTTCTACTAGCCACTCCCCATTCTCCCTCTGTCTCCTTTCCTCAGCTCCCCACCTTCTTCCCTCTCTATCCCTCCAGCTCTACACCCCATTCTCTCTCCATTCACAGAGCCAATCCTCTCCCCCATTTGCTGCTGTGCCCTCCCTCCCTAATCCACCTATGACCTCCTGCCTGTGGGACTGTGCTCCACCCCCTTCCCCTCTCCCACCATTTTGTTTGTGCACCTGCCTACATTTTGCTCATACCTTGATGAAGGGCTCAGGCCTGAGGCATTGGTTAAGTTTCTTTATCTTTGCTATCGTTATAGTACACGCTCTGTTCTCGCTGCTGCCATCGGGAAAGAGGTATCGGTGCCACAAGACTCGCACCCTCAAATTCAAGAACAGCTGCTCCCCCTCCACCATCAGACACCTTAACAACAAACTCAATCAGGGACTCGTTTAAGGACTCTTACTTTTGCACTTTATTGATTTTTTTCTCTCTCTCTGTATTGCACAAATTATTTAAATTCTTTATTTGATTATATGTGTACGTTAAGAACAATTTTTTTTGCACTACCAATAAGTGGTAATTCTGCCTTGCCCGTAGGAAAAAGAATCCTGGGGTAGTATATGATGTCATGTATGTACTCTGCCAATAAATCTGAACCTGTATAAAATACACTGTTTGACCTGCTGAGTTTCTCCAGCATTGTGTTTCTACTTCAGTTATGGTGTCTGCAGACATTTGTGTTTTACTCCTGTCTACCTTCAGAGGCTAAGTGTCTGGCCTTGCCCTGACCTGCCTTTGGATTCATGTCGCTGCTACATTGGACTTTCTGGTGGTCCCCAGATGGTGGGGTCGAGGAAACGGGAGTGGCTTTGGATAGTGAAGCTTATTGTTTGCCACTATTTACCACCTACAAGTCTGTGACTCTGTGATGCAGATAGCATTGAGCTGTTTCATCTGCTGAGAAGTCATGTGGAATTGAACATTGTGAAACCACCAACAAATGCCCTCTCTTCCAACCAAAGGTGGGAGGAAGGTCACGATGTACCTTCCATGAAGTACAGTCCTGGAGAGACGCTGGTGTGATTTCACTTAGACAGTCAGAAGCTTTCTCCCAGAGTAAAAATGGCAAATACTTGATGACATGCATAAGGGATGGGTGGGGTGTGGGGGGGGGGGGTACATTTAATGGTTATGTGTGGGACACCGAGAGTGGTAGGTTCCTGGAGCAGGTTGCCAGGAGTAGTGATGGAAGTAGATACAATACAGTAGTGTTTGAGAGACTTCTAGATAGAGTCGTGATTGGATCGGAAGGGTATGGATCACGTGCAAGTGGCAAAGACTTCGTTTAATTTTGTGCAAACATCATGGACCAAAGGACCTGTCCCTGAGCTGTCCTGTTCTTTGTTATTGGCCTACAGTTGACCCTCAATAACCATAAAAACACAGAAATGCTGGAGGAACTCAGCCGGTCACATAGCGTCCATCAGAACTAAAGATATATTACACCTTGTTTTTTGCTTCTACCTTGAAGAAGAGCTCAAGCCCAAAATGTCAGTAATATATCACAAGATCACAAGAGAAAGGAACAAAAGCAGGCCATTTGGCCCGTTGACTCTGCTCCGTGAAACCTCCTTGAGCTAAATCGTTCACGCATCTAGTTCCAAGTTCCGGCCTTGTCCTCATATCCCATGATACCCTGACTAATTAGAAACCCATCAATTTCCCCTTTAAATTCCCCCAATGATCAGGCCTCCACAGCTGGATGTGGCAACGAATTCCACAAACCACAACCCTCTGGCTAAAGAAATTTCTCCTCATTTCTGTTGTAAATTGGTATTTTTTAATTCTAAGACTGTTCCCTCTTGTCCTGACTCACCCAACAGGGGAAACATCTTATTTACATCTACTCTGTCCAATCCATTCATTGTTTAAAATCTTTCTATGAGATCCCTTCTCATTCTTCTATATTCTAATGAATAGAGTCCAAGAGCCGCTAACTATTCCTCTTATGTTATCCTTCTCATTCTGGTAAACTTCCCCTCCAACCTTGCTCTATGAGACACAAAACTGCACACAGTACTCCAAATGAGGTCTCTTGCCAGTGCCCCATAGAGTCTTATCAACACCTCTTTACTCTTATACACAATCCCCTTTGACCTCTTGGGGACACTGTGTGACCCGACTGACTTCCTCCAGCATTTCTGTGTGTTTCTACTGCAATCACAGTGTATGCAGACTTTGGTGTTTCACTCCTCAACAACCATAACCGTTCCATCTTGCTCTCTCACAGTACAGGTTTAGGTGCTCCTGGGAGAATCATTCCTAACAAAATGTACCTTTCCTTTCCACACCACACCCCCTCGGCCCCGCCCACTTTCCAAATACTTGTTTCTTATAGCAGGTATTTGCAGAATTAGTCAAAGAAAATAGGCAAATTGAAGAAGCAGTTCAAAGCAGGGCCTTTGTCTAGATTGTAGAAACCTACTGTGTGCCCATGCAGAATACACTGTGAATCTGAAAGCATCCTATGTATAAGTGACATCCATACACAATGTACATTTCACGTCAAAAGTGTACTGACAATAACTACACCAGCAGTGTGAGCATAAGACAGCTTTAATAAACTAATATGTACACTAAGAGGTCTTGTCTCTCTGTGAGATGAACCTGGAAGTCTAGACTGTAGCTCTGGACTGCTTTATAGACAAGGTCACCGAGATGACCCCTGGTGGCCTAGTGGTGGAATTACAAGAGGTCTTGTCTCTCTGCAAGACAAACCTGGAAGGCTAGACTGTAGCTCTGGACTGCTTTATGGACAAGGTCACCGAGATGACCCCTGGTGGCCTAGTGGTGGAATTACAAGAGGTCTTGTCTCTGCGAGACGAACCTGGAAGGCTAGACTGTAGCTCTGGACTGCTTTATGGACAAGGTCACCGAGATGACCCCTGGTGGCCTAGTGGTGGAATTACAAGAGGTCTTGTCTCTCTGCAAGACAAACCTGGAAGGCTAGACTGTAGCTCTGGACTGCTTTATGGACAAGGTCACCGAGATGACCCCTGGTGGCCTAGTGGTGGAATTACAAGAGGTCTTGTCTCTGCAAGACGAACCTGGAAGGCTAGACTGTAGCTCTGGACTGCTTTATGGACAAGGTCACCGAGATGACCCCTGGTGACCTAGTGGTGGAATTACAAGAGGTCTTGTCTCTCTGCAAGACAAACCTGGAAGGCTAAACTGTAGCTCTGGACTGCTTTATGGACAAGGTCACCGAGATGACCCCTGGTGGCCTAGTGGTGGAATTACAAGAGGTCTTGTCTCTGCGAGACGAACCTGGAAGGCTAGACTGTAGCTCTGGACTGCTTTATGGACAAGGTCACCGAGATGACCCCTGGTGGCCTAGTGGTGGAATTACAAGAGGTCTTGTCTCTCTGCAAGACAAACCTGGAAGGCTAGACTGTAGCTCTGGACTGCTTTATGGACAAGGTCACCGAGATGACCCCTGGTGGCCTAGTGGTGGAATTACAAGAGGTCTTGTCTCTGCAAGACGAACCTGGAAGGCTAGACTGTAGCTCTGGACTGCTTTATGGACAAGGTCACCGAGATGACCCCTGGTGACCTAGTGGTGGAATTACAAGAGGTCTTGTCTCTCTGCAAGACAAACCTGGAAGGCTAAACTGTAGCTCTGGACTGCTTTATAAACAAGGTCACCGGGATGACCCCTGGTGACCTAGTGGTGGAATTACAAGAGGTCTTGTCTCTGCAAGACGAACCTGGAAGGCTAAACTGTAGCTCTGGACTGCTTTATGGACAAGGTCACCGGGATGACCCCTGGTGACCTAGTGGTGTAATTACAAGAGGTCTTGTCTCTGCGAGACAAACCTGGAAGGCTAGACTATAGCTCTGGACTGCTTTATAGACAAGGTCACCGGGATGACCCCTGGTGACCTAGTGGTGGAATTACATCTCACCACAGAAAGCAAATATGAAAAGGCATATTCATGCCATTTTCTCCTTTTCTTTTTACTTAGTTTTTATTTTCTCTCTCAGAGGGTTGATTTATAAACAGCTTTTAATCAACAATGAATCCATTTCTCACCTCTAAGATTTGCCAATTTAAGTGCCTTCTCAAGAGCAGCTGAATGTCAACTCCATGTAATGACGCAGGGAATTAATTCTCTTCTTCCGACACTGGTGGGGAAGGTTCCAAGTCTATCCTCGACACACATCCTTCATATCACAACACTATCTTGTTACAGTGGAGACCTGTCAGGTCCCATTGCAGACAGGGTGCACCAAATCCTTTGCTGATTGGCCACAGCTGAATCAGCTGGCAGTCTTCTCACAAGATCATAAGACATAGGAGCAGAAGTAGGCCCATTCGGCCCATTGAGTCTACTCCACCATTCTATTACGTGCTGATCCATCCTCCCACTCAGCCCCACTCCCCGGCTTTCTCCCCATACCCTTTGATGCCCCGACTAATCAAATGCCCGTTAATTCTCTGCCCATGTTCAGATATACAAAACTGTTCAAATAGCTGAGACTTTCTTGGTGCTGGACATCAGCTGATTGATGGTTGGACCGAATCATAGGATAAGATTTGGGCCTGGATGAAGGGTTCCAACCCAAAACATTCGTCATTCTATTTCTCCCACTGCTGCCGCGTGACCTGCTGAGATCCACCAGCAGACGGTTGTTTGCTTCTAATTCCAGCATCGAGCCTGTGGGATGAGATTTGCCCCAATGTGATCTCCAGTACGCTGGAAAGGTTCACGAACGAGGGCTGCAAATAAAGGAACTAGCAGAGAATCCGAGTCCAAAGCACATATATTTAAGAAACTTGGCCACATAGCAGGCAGCCAGGTTGTTGTGATCACTTCCTGGAAAGGCAGATTTAATGTGTACTTTTAGATTTAGGTATGTACTCAAAGGATAGTGGGGAAAGAGCAAGGAGAGTGGGACAAACTGGATAGTAAAAACCAGGTAGATTGGACCTGTTGGATTCCCTTTATAGAACATTATAGCACAGTACAGGCCCTTCGGCTCTCGATGTGGTGCCGACCTATATATTCCTACCACAAAATACCCCGTAACCCTCCATATTTCTTTCATCCATGGGCCTGCCTTAAGAATCTCTTAAAAGCCCCTATTGTTCCAGCTTCCACCACCAACACCCCTGGCAATGCATTTCAGGCACCCACAACTCCTTGTATTTAAAAAAAAACTTACCCTTGATGTCTCCCCTAAACTTTACTCCCTTCACTTTCTACAAATGTCCCCTGGTGTTTGCTATTTCCACCCTGGGGAAAGGGTGCTGGCTATCTAATTTGTGTATGTCTCTCAGAATCTTTTGTAGGTTAAAATTGCATACCAATAATTACTTTTAGTTTTCTAAACCTTGACAGAATCTGCCCTTTTCAGGGATATAGTGGGGCTTCCAGATTCCAATGGACAACTATGGCTCCAACAGGAAGACTCCAGGATTGTCCCTGCCACCATCAAAAATGCAGCAGGTCACTTACAGAAGGTAAACCTTTGCCATATCATCAGTTCAAAACTTCTGTTCAGTGCCACCCCATAATGCTACACCTCAGAACAAAAACAAGAAATAGGAGCTGGGGAGGCAGTGTGGCTCCTTGAGACTTCTCCACTCTTCATTTTAGACCTGGCTGATCTTCCTCCCACTCCACTTATCAGTAGTATCCTCTTGTCCCTCAATTCCCTTGACATTCAGACATTTGCTCAACACTCTTTGGAATGGACACAATGAACATACCTCTCCAGCCCTCCTGGGTGCAACAATCCAAATATCGTCAACCTCTTGAGTGGAAAAACATCTCCTCATTCCAATCCGACATGGCTGCCTCTTGGTTCTGAGAGATTGCCCATGTTCCCATCTGGGGAAATATTCTTCCTGTCAGCCCTTTTTGTATGTTTCAACGTGATCTAACCTCCATAGACTGCAGTCCGAGTCTCCTCAGTCCCGCGCAGTGGTGCAGATGGTTGGGCGACTATCTCACGGCTCCAGTGACCCATGTTCCTCGGGTGCTGCTTGTGTTGAGTTTGAACATTCTCCCCGTGAGCATGAGTACACCTGTTTACCCCTCACATCCCAAAGATGTGCGTATTGCAGAATTAGATTGCCCCTGAGTGAGTAGGTGAGTGGTAGAATCTGAAGAGAGTTAATGAGAATGTGGAGAGAATGAAGTCTGATTTGTGTTAAAGAGTGGTGGGTGGTAGTGCGGACTCATTTGGAGGAAGGATCTGTTTTCCTCATGATTCCAAAGGCATTTCGAAGTTATCTGCCCATTATCACATTGCTGTTTGAAGGATGTTACTCTGTACAAATTGTCTGGTTGGCCATATTTAAAAAGCACTTCATTCAACTTAAAGGACAGGGTTGATTAGCTAGCTGACTGGTGTCACAACAACAAAATTGCACTCAACATTATTAAGAATAAGGAGCTGATTGTGGACAGGACGGGGAAATCAGAAGAACCCAAACCAGTCCTGATCGAGGGGTCAGCAGTTGAAGGGGTTAAGAACTTCAAATTCCTGGGTATCAACATCCATGAAGATCTGCCCTGAAGATCGATGCAATGATGAAGAAAGCAATACGTTGTGCGGTGTTTGAAAACTTTTGGAAACTTCTACAGGTATACCATGGAGAGCTGACTGACTAGTTGCATCACTGCCTGGTACAAAGGTGCAAATGCTCAGGAAAAAACTCGACCAGTGACATCACGGGCATCAGTCTTCGCTCCGTCAAAGACGTCTACAAGTCACTGTCTTAAGAAAGCAGCCTCTATCCTCAAGGACCCTCACTACCCATGCCCTTTTCTCTGCCAGCAGGAAGGAGGTACAGGAGCCTGAAGACGAACACCCAGGGGCACAAAAGCTGATTTTTCCCCTCTGCCATCAGATTTCTGAATGGACAATAAACCACAGACACTGCCTCACTTTCTCGTCTTTTTACACTCTTTATTTATTTTTTACATGTAATTTGTAGCAATGTTTGCTCTGTGGTACTGCTGCAAAACAACAAATTTTTGTGACATGTTCATAATGATAAATTCTGATTCTGCTTGTTAGGGGAAGTAAAAGATGGAATTGTAGTCACTGTACTGGGATGGTTCGCATGCCTTATGTGTGAATACTGCTGTTGTTGGCAGCAGTTAGCACTGGTCCTGACTTCCCGGCACAGGTGTCGTGGCTCAAAGGGGGAAAGACGCTAACCTCCATCCCAGTGTCTACGAGGAACTTTCGCCTGGAGTGTCGGTCCCATCAATAAAGAAGGCTATCATGGTGGCCAGCCGCCGTAGCCATTAGCGATGGCCAGCCCAGCGTTTCCCACAAGAGTACAGGATGGGCAGCAACGGTGGGCTCCTGAACCCCAACTTTTGGTAGTAAAAACAGCAACGTTCTGAACTGGGATCATTCCCTGCTGCAGGCATCACCGTCTTTATTGGTGACATGGGGAAGACCCAGGCCTTATGGAATGATGCAGCAATTTGGTCAAGGGAGCCCCTGCCACGCTGCTTGGTGTGCCACAGGATATCTGCATGGATCCCTGAAATCGTCATCAGAGATGTGGTGGTGGATATCTTCTGGTATCTGCTTGAGATAGACTTGTTCGAACAGTAAACATGACTTATGGCCATTTGCTAGTGCCTGCATCCCATTGATTCAGGCCTAGGCCATCCATATGGAGCAACCTCGCTGCACACTCACAGTGGGAGAGGCCAAAAGTACAGATCAGAGCACCTAAGGCTGCGAGGTCCAGAAAGTTGGCAATTTCAGTGAAACTGCATTCTGCGGGCTTGGGCCGGTCATAATTGGGTCCAAATGCCATTTGGTCCATCGGGATCACCCAATGTAGTCACACTAGATACACAGTGAGCCAAAGAACCACACAGAGTCAAAAATGAATTGAATAGAAGTGACTTTAATAGAGCTCTCGATCGTGCTTAAATCCCTTGGAATCTGATGACGCTTGTGACTCCTGGGACCTTTATGACGTCAGCCGCCAGGCAGTGGGCTTGCCCTGCATTTGGAGCTCTCACAGTCAGATCTGCCACAGATTTGCCCATGACTCCATGAGCCAGTTTGCCTGTTGCATGGGCAAGCCACTACAGAATGGTAATAGGAGTAGAAAATCTCTCAGTGATTGATCTTCTGAACCACGGGAAACACAAGGCTTAACTTCAGCATCTTTCTGGTGAACTTGCACAGCATCACTCCAAGGCTAACATCTCACTGCAGAGATCTCACACCTGGGACAGAATGCAGGATCATCAGCTGTGGAACTGGACCACAACATCAGTTAGTGTCCTGAGGAAAAGAGTGGGGGTGATACTCAAAGGAATAAGACTCATAGAGTATTTCCTCTTCACAGTAAAGCACTGTGTGTGTGTGTGTGTGTGTGTGTGTGTGTGTGTGTGTGTGTGTGTGTGTGTGTGTGTGTGTGTGTGTGTGCTTCCAGTCGAAGTGGAAGACAGAATGTTTCTCAAACAGCCAGAGCTTGTGTGACAACTTAATGATTTTAAGTTAAGTATGGATTGATAACAAGACCGGAGCCTTTATCTCACTTGAACTTCATTAACAACCATCCAGATCAGCTATTTTCAACAGGAGCCATCCAGCCTCTCAGGGGACCACAGAACTATTAAGGAGGGCCATGGACTGAAATCATAAAATATTTTTGACTTTTTTTATGTAGTCAGTAGGAGTGAAGTCAAGTTTATTGTCATCTGATTGCACAAGTACAACCCAACAAAAAAAAAACGATCTCCAGTCCTTGGTGCAAAGACACGCAGGCAACAACCAGACATGACACACATACAGACAAGCAATACATACACAGGTCAAGTATTCATATAGACAGACAAATAAGGTTTCATAAATATTAGAGTCTTGGAAGGTTAGTGTGAGCAGTTTCTTTGGTCATTCAGTGTTCTCTCAAATGTTTCTCAGCCTTTGACACTCCTGGATCTCTTTCCCAACGGGAGCAGCTGAAAGATGCTGTGTGCAGGGTGGAAGGGGTCCTCAATGATTTTGCGTGATCCCAGAAGATCACATCAATTAGGAGGGGTGGGGGTGAGGGAGACTCCAGTGATCCTCTCTGCCACTCCTATGGTCCTCATGGATTGACATCCAATCCATTTCTCTGCAGCAACCGTCCCACACTGTGACGCAGCCGGGCACAACACTCTCAATAGACCTCCTATAGAAGGTTGACATGATGGTGGCCAGAAGCCTTCAGTCTTCTCAAGGAAGTGCAGTCACAGTTGCACCTTCCTGACAAGGGAAGCGATGTGTGTCCACGATAGCTCACTAGTTAAGTGGACTCCAAGTAACTTGGTGCTCTCTACTCTCTCCACCAGAGTGTAATAGAAATATGAAAGAAACCAACTAATCTTTCCTGCTTCACGGGGAAGGGGGCCCATAAATTTTGAGCATAGCCAAAAAGAGGTTGAGAATGGCAGCTCTAAACCATCAATACTGAAGGTGATTCTGTACAAAAGCTGCTGTCAGTGACAATGCTGAGTTCATTTTCCCTCTGCCCAGATTTTGCCACCAGAGATAACAGTGTCCAATTGACCTGCCAACCAGCATGTCTTTGGGATGTGGGAGAAAATTGGAGGGCACAGAGGACACGGGGAGAACATAAAAATTCCTCATAGGCCACAGCAGATCGAACCAGGTCGCTGGACCTGTGGGCCAGGTCTGTGCCAACTCTAACAGCATCTTGAGCAGTTTGAGGAGATACAATATGTTGGAGGAACTCAGCTGGTCTAATTAATCATTGTGGCTATACTTTGTGAGGAGATTTGGTCTGTAACTGAAGAAAACATTTACAGGTGGACCGTGGAGAGCATTCTGGCTGGTTGCACCAACTCTCAGGGCAAGAATAAACTCCAGAGGGTTGTTAACTCGACCTACAACATCATGAGCACCAGACGTCACTCCATCAAGGACGTCTACATGAGGGATGTCTTAATAAAGCAGTCTCTATCCTTAAGGACCCCTACCACCCAGGCCATGCTCTCTTCACTCTGCTACCATTGGGAAGGAGGTCCAGGAGCCTGAGGTCAAACACTCAGCGGCACAAGGATGGCTTCTTCCCCTCCGCCATCAGATTCCTGATTGAACAATGAATCACAGACAATGCTTTGACTTTTTCTTGCAGAATTTTTTATTTATTTTGTAAGGTGGTTTATATAAATGTTTGCCCTGTGACGCTGCCACAAAACCACAAATGTTGTGATTTGTTCACGATGATAAATTCTGATTCTGATCTTGGCAAATGCTCTGGGAGTCCATTCAGTCCATTTACTGATCTGTCTGCATCTCTCTGTAGGCAGCAGAGCCCTCCCTCAACCCTACCTCCTGTAGGTGGCCCTACCCCTGCATCTACATGGACGCTGGTGCTGTTATATTTGCAAATGGTCCAGACGGTTATGAGGAAGTGAGTATGGGAGTGGAGTGGAATGGGGTAAGTACATCTTCTATGAACCACTTCACTAAAACACTGCGGTACAGGAATAAACAGACCTGGGGCTTTGACATGCACAGGGATTGGGGAATGGTGGTGGAGTACAGATGAGGAGAACAGGACTGAGAGCAATGTGATAGATCCAAAACTAATTGTCTCCACATTATCCCTGATGTTTGGGAAGAAAGTAGAAGCAAAGAGAGTAGCCGAAGTTTCAGTGTAAATCAAAGGAAAATAAGATATGAGAGGAAGAAGTGAAATCTAGATCTTCGTCATAGGAGGGAGAGAGATGGGAATAACCATGATCTTTTTTACAAGGGTATGAAACTCTACACTAGATGCACACATTAAAGGTGGGGGGGGTTGATTTAAAGGGGATCTAAGGGTGGACTTTAAGTGAGTGGGGTGCATGGGACAAGCTGTCAGGTGAAGTTGTAGAGCCAGGTACAATAACAGCATTGAAAAGATATCTTGGCAGGTATGTGGCTGGGAAAGGTTTGGACAGATGTCAGCCAAACATGGGAAAATGGGACTGGATCAGCAGGGATGAGTTGGGCCAAAGAGCCTGTTTCCGAGCTGTAAAACTGCATGAGAGAACAGTATGTTTATTCCTCTTGAGTTTGGTGTGTTGGATATCCCACATACAGGTTTAATTTGGGATGAAGGTTTGTGGGGATATGAATATAGAGCAGACAGCAAACCAAACTCTTTGAAGATGCCCTCAGCCATTGGCTGAGGAATCAGGATTGGAGAGCAGAATGCAATTTGAGATCAGAGGTACAGGAAAACTGTGAGCATGGGCAGACGTAGAAAGCTGATGAGGCGTTGGAATCTTCCTGTGCCAAAGTGGACAGGAAGGAGGAGGAGACATCTCACAGTCACTGGGGCCTGTTCTGTCATTCAATCCCTCTAGCCCCAACTACATTCCCTCTCCCCATTCACATTGATCCCCTTGCGGCCCACATTTACCGACCTCGGTCTTTGCCCAAACGTGGACTGTGAACTTCATCTTCTGTGCCAGCATTCATAATCCACCCCCAATTGCCCCTGAAATGAGGGGGCACCAAACAGTCAACTGTGTTCCATCCGGAGTTATGGATAAGATCCCTGGGAACAACACTAGTCAACCTAATGGGTTTTTATAGTTTTGTGCTGAGCTTTTTCTGAGACACGCTTTTGTTATTCATTTAATACTTTAAATATCCATAACAGCTGAAATTAAATTTAAATTCCAATCTCTTGATCGTTTAACCAGAACGCTGACTGCTGGTCCAATAACTTGACCATTATGCTACCGTATATCTAGGGTAAAAGGCCAAATAAAAAGAAAACGAGAAAACAAGCTACCAACAAGAGCACAGTCGGAGATTGAGAGAGAGCTGAATAAGCACAGAAAATGCTGTGTAAAGGGGTTGGAATGTAAATGTGGATACATACAGTGATTGCACACACGATTGGCGTAGCGGTCAGAGCAGTGTTATTAGGCCAGCGACCATGGATTCAAACCTTGTCTGTCAGGAGTTTGTATGTTCTACCTGTGTCTGCGTGGGTTTCCCCTAGGCACTCCGGTTTCCTCCCACCCATCAAAACGTAAGGGATTTGCATGTCAATTGGATGTAATTGGGCGGCACAGGACCGTGGGTCAAAAGGGCCTGTTACGTGCTGGATGTCTACAATTAAACTTACTGCATTGTTTAACTTTCTCTATACAATGAGGTTACTTGCTGCAGGTTAGAGAGTGAGGCAGAAGGGATACCGATTTGATTCCCCTTGGGTAAGAGTTATCTGTGCCTGTAGTCTGCCTCTTGGGGCGAGTGGGGGGTGGGTGGGGGGAGGCAACATTTACTTTGGACACAGCAGAAAACCAAATGGTTCACAATTATGGATCAGGTGATCTGAGGATGGCAAGAAACAATGGGAGCCTATATATGAATAGGCTGGTTCAATATCCATAACCTATTCGTTGGATAGGTCAAGGCTTCTTCATCAGTTCCTGTTGGCTTGGCTCCATGATCCAAAACTGTTCCTAATTCAGTACTAAATGCTTAGCCTCATATTGATAAATATTGGAAGTGGAAAATAGGGTACTGATGCAAGGGATTGAAATACAAAACAGTTTTACTCCATACCTACCCTTGTGTTTGGAGGCTTTCATCGAAAGGGTCATTCTGTCTGTGCTCCTTGATAGCATTTGATGTGAATGGATAGGGAAGCCTTACTCAAGTAAAACAGGAAAGTCTGCAGACTGTAAGGTAAAACATCATGAGATGGGAATGTGTAGGGAGTTACCCTGTACAGGGCAGTAACAAGAAGGGGAGGTGTCCTTGTACTCCTGTTAGGTAAAACATCATGAGATGGGAATGTACAGGGCTGTAACAAGATGTAAATGCATCCTTGTACTTACAAGATAAGAGAGACATTGATGGATTGAGAGGCAGGAAGCTAGCAGGGAAAGGATAGCAACAGTTTTAGTCATTGGACAAGTAATGATATGATGATGTTCTAAGCACATATCCAAGGGTATAAAAAATCACCATTTTGCTGATAACGGGAGAATGCATTCTCCGACTAACATGTTTAGTCGCAAGTGTTACAATCCGGTAATAAAGAACAAAGAACCCTGATTTCGACTCAGCCTGGTGTTTGTCTCACTCATTCATGAACAAAGCAGACCTAACAAGACACTGGAGTTGAGTGTAATACACAAACATGCTGAAGAACAAAAGGGTAACCAACATTTTGGGCCTGATGAAGGACTCAATCCAGAAATGTTGGCTATGCTTTCCTTCCTTGGGACACTGAGTGACCTTGTTGAATTTCACCAACACGTTTGTGTATTGCAGGGAAACTTTACTGTCATCTGGTCTCTGCTGGAAGGCTAAATGCAATCTGATCTCCCTGGTTAACCGGTGGGAAAAATCATTGCCCAACTTCGCTTAACTTATTGCAGGGTTGTGGGGAAGAGTGGTGATATAATGTCAAGGCCTCTGTATTTAACCTGAACTCCACCTGAGCTGGCCGTTTGACCACAAGGATTCACAGAACAGATATTTTAACTCTGATTTCTCCATTTTTCTCCAGTTGCATTAACCCAGTCTCATCTCTCTTTTTCAGTCTCTTCGTTGCAGAGACCTTCCTGATACTAACACTCCCCATCAAATGAAGACTGTGTCACATGCATCTCTGTTCACTCTCTGCTCTGCGCCTGACAATCTATTGTTGTGATGTGGTGTGGGGAAAGGCTGGTGTCAAATATTGTGCCTGTTTTGTATGGATATTGATGAGTCCTGCCAGTTGACTGAGTGAGGATAAAGCATAATGAACTGAGACACTGCGTTTTGTAACCAAGCAGCTAATCACCTCTCACTAAGGATGTATAAATCTATTCATGGTTATTTCTTGGAACAAACCATGTTATAAGCAGTGAATTAACCTTCAATAGCATGCATCTAATTCAAGTTATGATTTTTAATTTATTAATCAAAAGCTTGTCGCAACCAAGAGCGACTTAAAAGCTAGAATCTATTCATGTGTTTACAGCCAAAGTTGCTCTTTCTTCCCTTGAAGGGCTGCAGTAACCCCAATAATTAACCCTTGCTTTACTTGAGGCCACATTGTTTAACGCAGTGCACTCCGGTGCTCTCCTTGAACATGTACCTTTCTGTCATCGGTTGCAGGACACTCTCGGGAGATTGAAGCGCAGTGGCTCCTTCACCAAACTGCGTGACTCGATCCGGAGGAGCAGGGAGAAGCTTGTCCAAAAGCTGAAAGGTGTGGCAGCGCAGGACACCAGGCCGAAAGTGCCAGGGTACGGATCCATCTGGCACCGGGTGACTTGCGGAGACCCCTCTTGCCCTCATCCCTTTGGCCCTTGCACCCTATGGCTGCAGCTCCCATATCTCCAGGCCAAGGAACCTCACGAGATTTGAGAGCAAAGGAGAACTCTCCTTTGCTATAATGGGTAGCAGGGTGGTGCAGAGGTGGCGTACTGGGCCCGTACCCACAGGTCAATGGATTGAAACCATCCTCTGCTATTTCCCTTGTTGACACCAACAATTTTCCAACAAATCCTCATTTTCCACACAAACCTCATTTACAATCCAAATGACAGCCTTCCATTTTAAATCACAATTTATTATACTCCTCCCTCCCTTTCCCTAGCCATTCCTCCTCCCCTTGATCTCTGCTGTCTCCTCCCTCCCTTCTCCACCAATCACCTCCTGCCTTTGCGACCACACCTCCCCCCCCTTACTCTTTTTCTTGGACGCTTGCCAACATTTTTCGGGCTCAAGCCCGAAACGTCAGTGATGTATTTTTACCTTTGCTATATAAAGGACACTGCTGGACCTGCTGAGTTTCTCCAGCGTCGTGTTTTTACGAGGATCCTCAGATCTCTGTGCTGCCTCATTGCTGGCCACCGACCCCACCCACTCCCCAACCCCCCCCCCCAACGAGCCATTAATGCCCCAGAACCACCCATCATCCCTTCATCATTCACCCTGATAACGACTCATTCTTCTCCCCGCCCCTCTCTACATCTACAGACCATCTTAACTTGGGGGACATGAATAGATTTAAGTTCGTTGTTGTCGGCTCATCTGGCCACGTGCTGATACCTCATACCCTGTCCTCAATTCTCCAGTGAAGAACGCAAGAGAGAAGGAACAGGAGTAGAGCATTTGGCCCCTGTGGCTGATCTGCCCTTGATCTTAACTCCTCTCCTGTGCCAGTTGTCTGAAAACAGGGTCCTACACAGAGATCTCTCAAATGGTCAGATTATTTCATCAAAAAACAAGTGATTCCCATCCTAACAAATGCAAAGAAACATGCTGTGATTGTAGTAAAAATGCACAGAAATGCTAGGGTAACTGTCTCCCCCATTTCCTCTAATTCTCTCTCTCCGCTTTTCCCTCCGTCTTCTTTCACGGAGCCAAAATCAATTCTCACTTTTCCTCTTATCATATCCAATGAACACTTTTGTCTGTTGGTCTGGACTCTTCCCCCTGCCTATCTTCCCCCTTTCTCTCCCCAATCTTTAATTCAGATGCCTGTCTGCTTTTTGTTTATAACTTGAAGGGCTCAGGTCCGAATCATCGGTTATATATCTTTACCTCCTATGGACTCTGTGAGACTGGCTCCAGCAATTCTGTGTGTGTTTTACTAACAATGCAAAGCCTTTCTCACTCCCTTTAGGACATCCCAGTACCTCTCAGTATACATGGCTGATAACCACTTGTTGTGTATCTAACCCAGGCTGTCCCAGCTCTGGGAGTGTATGATAAAAGGAACTATGTTGTAGATGGTCTCTCTGCCCTGGGAGTATGTGACAGGGCAATGTGACATGAGCTTTGCAGTGTATCTAATCCATACTGTCCCAACCCTGCCAAGCATGATGGACAGAGAGTGAAACACAAAAGTCTGATACAGACATTGTGATGGTAATAGAAGCACACAGAACTGCTGGAGGAACTCAGCCGGTCTCACAGTGTCCATAGGAGATAAAGATATATTACTGATGTTTCAGGTCTGAGCCCTTCTTCAAGGTATGAGCAGAACCAGGCAGATGTCTGAATTAAAAAGCTGGGGGGAGATACAGAAAGCCAGGAGGAGGAGTGGAGACCAACAGATAAAAGGTGTGGAGTAAATCAGAAGAGTCTGCAGACACGTTGATGGAAGTCGAACTCAAGCCTGGAGAAACTCAGCAGGTCAGCAGTGTCCTTTATGCAGCAAACGATAAAGATACAGAACCAATGTTTTGGACTTCAGCCCTTCATCAAGGTGTTAATTGAATATGGAGATGAGGCCAGGGAGGAAAGGTGAGAAGTGATTGGGGAGGGAGGAGTTTGGTGCTGTGGATACAGAGACAGTGGAAGAAGAGGAAAGAGAGAAAGAGGATAAATGGGGTTGGAGGTACTAACAGAAATCGGGGGTCAATGTTTAGAAGGAGCCCAGGCAGAAGATGAGGTGTTGTTCCTCCATTTTGTGGGTGGTCTCCATCTGGCAGCGCTTGAGAGCATGGACAGACATGTCAGCAAAGGAATGGGGCACTGAAATGAAATGGGTGGACAGTGGGAGATCCACGCTATGTGACAGACAGAGCTGAAGTATTCAATGAAGTCATCACCCAGTCTGCACCCAGTCACTCCTATGTAGAGGAGACCACAACGGGAGCACTGGATGCAGTAGATGACCCCTGCAGAATCACAAGTGCTTCACTTGGAAGGACTGTGGATGATTTGGGGCCTTATCCCATTTTTAAATTTAAATTTAGACATCCAGCACGATAATAGGGTGGCCATTTCGGCCCACGAGTCCGTGGTGCCCAATTTACATCCCATTAACCTACACCCTCAGTACGTTTTGAACGATGATTTCTCTAAATCAACATGGTAGTAGCCATGGTACCCACGTGGGCCCCAGCTATGCCTGCCTTTTTGTTGGCTATGTGGAGCAATCCATACAATAAACTTACACAGGCAAGGCCCCTCAACTCTTCCTTCACACATCAACAACGACTTTGATGCTGCCTCATACATCCACGACTTTATCCACTTTCCTGCCCACTTCCACCCTGACCTCAGATTCACTTGCAGGCACTCACCCCTTTCGCAATCTCTCAATCTCCAACTCGGGAGAAAAACACACAACCGGCATCTTCTACAAACCCTCCCAGTCCCACAACTACCTCAACGACACCACTTCACATCCATTTCTTTTTCTCAGTGACTCTGTCTCTGTTGAATCTGTTCCCAGAGTGAGGTCTTCCATGAGGTCTTCCTCATTCCCAGAATGAGGTCTTCCTCATTCCCAGAATGAGATCTTCCTTGAGGTCTTCCTCATTCCCAGAATGTCTTCTGTGCCAGATCATTCAATGAGGTCTTCCGTGAAGTCTTCCGTGAGGTCTTCCTCATTCCCAGAATGAGGTCTTCCATGCCAGATCATTCAATAATGAGATCTTCCGTGCCAGATCATTCAATAATGAGGTCTTCCATGAGGTCTTCCGTGAGGTCTTCCTCATTCCCAGAATGAGGTCTTCCGTGCCAGATCATTCAATAAATGTGGCTTTCCCTCCACAACCTCAACTTGGTGGTCCACCTGCATATCCTCCACTACCCGCATATCTGCCCTGGTCCCCTCTGCCCCCACGGCCAACAAGGACAGGTTACCCCTTGTCCTCATCTACCTCCCCATCAGCCTCTGCATCCAACATATCATTCTCTTCCATTTCTGCCACCTACTACGTGATCCCACCTCCAGACACATTTTCCCTTCACCTCTCTCCACTTTTCGAAGGAGCTGCTCCCTCCATGACTCCCTTGTCCACTCCTCCCTTCCCACCAATCACCCCCTTGGTACCTCTGTGACTGCAGAAGATGCTCCACTTGCAACCACACCTCCTCCCTCTCCACCTCAGCTCTGTCCATCAAATAGTGGGGATCTTCCACTGGCCACCCATTTCAATTCCATTGCTGACATGCCTATCCATGATCTCATGCACTGCCAGACTGAGACCACGTGCAAATTGGAGGTCAACAACTCATCTTCCTTCTGGGCACCTTCCAACCGGATGACATTAATATATCCCCCACCCCACCCCATCTATCCCTTTGCTTCCTCCAGCTGTCCTTCTCTCTTTCCCCTTCCTCCTCTGTCTCCTTTCCTGCAGCTCTGCTTTCACAGATAAAAACACAATGCTGGTCAGACACTATCTTTTATACAGCAGAGATAAAAATACATAACTGACGTTTTGGGCTGGAGCCATTCATCAAGGAAAAATGTTGGCAAGCGTCTGAGTAAAAAGGTAGGGGGGAGGGGTAGAGGGAGGAGCACAGTCTCAAAGGTAATAGGTGCAGAAAGGATGGAGAGCGAAGGAACAAGGTGGGGGGAGGAGGGATGGCTAGATGAATAGTGAGGGAAGGCGGTGGAGAGCTGAGGGAAATAAGACAAGGGAAGGGAAGCAGGTTAGTAGACACCAGAGAAGTCGACATAAATGCCATCCAGCTAGAGAATGCCCAGTCGGAAAATGGTGGATTTCTGTCCATTTACAGTGGTTTTGTTGGATAGAACATGAGGCCATGTGAGTGTGGGAGTGTGACACAGAACTGAAATGGTTGGCCACTGGGAAGTCCCTGTCGCTGATGTTGACGGAGCGAAGGTGCTCAGCGAAGCAATCTCCCAGTCTGTGCCCAGTCTGTCTGATGTAGAGAAGGCCACGAAGGGAGCACCAGATGCAGTAAATCAATCCTGCTTTACTTGAAAGGCCCCAGTCCGTGGTGAGGGAGAAAGTGTGGGCGCAAGGGTGACATCCCCTGCAGCCACAGGGGAAGGTGCCAGTGAGGGGAAGGGTGATTGGAAGGGAGAGATGAGTGCACAAGGGAGTCATGGAGGGAGAGTGGTCCCTACAGAAAGCAGAGAGAGGAGGAGAGGGGAAGATTTGTCTAGTAGTGAGAACCTGTTGTAAGTGCCGGAAATTCCAGTGGATAACGTGGCTGGTGGGTGGTAGGTAAGACCAATGGGAATCCTATGTTTGTTGCATTTAGGGACAGAAGGAGCCAGGCAGATAAGTGGAATTTGGAGGAGATTTGGGTGAAGGCTGAGTTGATGGTACTGGAGGAGAAGAAGCCATGTTTGTGGAAGAAGGCAGACATTTCAGATGATCTGGACTGGAAGACCTCATCTTGGGAACGGGTGCGGTGGAGACGGAGAAATTGCGAGCAAGAACTGATATGGTTGGCCGCTGCCTTCTTTCCCTCAGCTCTCCATCCCCCTTCCCTCTCTATTCACAGAGCCATCCCTCCTCCCCCTGCTTGCTGCTGTGCCCACCCTCCCTTCTCCACCCACCACCTCCTGCCTTTGGGATCATGCTTCTTCCCCCCATACCTTTCATTTGGGTGCCTGTCAACATTTTTCCACACTTTGAGGAAGGGGCTCAAGCCCAGAACCTCAGTTATGTATTTATCTTTGCTACATGAAGTCCACTGCGTGACCCTCTGAGTGCCCCAGTGTTCTTCAGACCCCTGCAGACGTGTGTTTTATTCCTGCACTCACGGAGCTTAATTCCACCCCCCATCGATCATTTCTCACCTCTCCTCTCTCCTGACCTTCTGTCCATCTCCAATTAGCTCCTTGCTTCTGGCGATCTGTACTCTCCCCCTGCCTTTCTTTACCTCCTCAGCTTTCTAATTCAGGCGCCTGCCTGTTTTTTGCTCATGTCTTGAGGAAGGGCTCAGTCCCGAAAGGTCAGTAATATATCTTTACCTCCGATGAACGCTGCGAGACCTGCTGAGTTCCTCTGTGTTTTTACATGATGGACACTGAGCCTTTCTCAGTATCAAAACCATGCCGTGCCAGGGGTCTTGAAAATGGCAGTAGCTGTCAGGAGGGAGACAGCCCCCTTTAAATCCCAGCAAAACATCCCAATCATTCACAATAAAATGTCCTTCCTAATGAGCCGTCGCCGTTTTCCCTGTCCCAGCAACAGGCCAGCAAAATGTATTTAAATTGAAGGCAGACCTTCCATCCCCCTCCACAGTTCTGAATTCAATTGATAGTCGACTTGGCTCCATGTCCACAGCCCTTCATGGGAAGATAGCTTCGTGAATAAGCAGGAAATAGAAGGACCATGCATAGGCAAGAAGGAATCAGAAGGATTGCAGACCAGAGTCATGCAGGACTGCAGCTCCTGCGATGGTAGAAGGTATCATTTCAGAACACTGAGACCACAGGGCAGAACTTTGTACCTGGTACCCCATGCCACACATTGAAAGTTCTGTCTCTTTTTCCTGTCAGGATGAAGCGAGCAAATTCTCTGAATGTTCTGAATGTGGGCAACAGGATTAACAGAGACACCTTTCAGGTAAACTCTTCCTCTCTATCAAAAAAGAAACGCCAGTGGGTCAGGCAGATTCTCTGCAGGCAAAAAGTGTAACTCAATATTTTGGGTCAAAGCCCTGTGTCGTGACTGAGAGGGAAGAGGAAAGATTACCATTGAGGGAAGGGATTATCAGACTTCAAGACGTTGGAGCGGAAAAGGCTATTCAGCCCATCGAGTCTGCCCCACCATTCAGTGATGATCAGATCCATTTCCCACTCAGCCACATATCCTTTGATGCCCTGGCTAAGCAAGAACTTATCAATCTCTGTTTTAAATACACCTCATGTTCTCACCTCCACAACCGCCTGTGGCAACAAATTCCACAGGTTCACTATGATCTGGATGAAGAAATTACATCTCTATTCTAAGCTGTCGTTAATCCTGAAGTTGTGCCCTCTTGTCCTAAGACTCTCCCACTGTGGGAAACAACCTTTCTACATCCAACCTGTCCATGCCTTTCACCATTCAAAATGTTTCATTGAGATCCCCCCCCCGCCCATTCTCCTAAATCCCAACGAGTACAGGCCAAGAGCTGTCAAAACACTCCTGATACGATAACCCTTTCAAGTCCTGGAATCACCCCTGTGAACCTCCTCTGAATCCTCTCCAACATCGACGCATCCTTTCTTAAACGAGGAGCCCAAAACTACTCACAATATTCCAAGTTACGTCTCACCAGTGCCTTATGATAGAGGCTGGGAGGTGATACGTGGAATCAGTGTTACCTTTTGTGTGAACTTTTGCACATTGCCCAAAAACATTGAATTGTTGATGTTTCCTTTTCACTTGACCCGATGTCACACAGTGTCTTAAGTGGGGCTGGTTCGCCATGAGGAAGTGCGCAGCTACAGGAGCTGTTTTAAAACAGATCTGGAAATGGAACTCGACTGAATAATCCCCGCTGAGAAAACAACCACGTGGTTATCAAAAGAAATTAAGAATTGGTCATTTATATACTTTAGTCACGGGAAGCCATAGCTTTTACTCTGTGTTGTCAGCTAACCTTGTAAATGCTGAAACTGGAAATAATAATAATTACTGAGATAAACGACAATGAATTATAGGAAGGAGATCAACAAGGTAGAGAAAGTGCAGAGAAGATTTACAAAAATGTTACCTGGGTTTCAGCATCTAGATTTTAAAGAAAGATTGAGCAGATTAGGTCTTTATTTTTTTGGAGCATAGAAGGTTGAGAGGGGATTTGATAAAGATATTTAATATTATGAGGGGGAATAGATAGTGTTGATGTGGAGAGACTTTTTCCATTGAGAGTAGGAGAGATTAAAACAAGAGGTCATGAATTAAGGGGCAAAAGTTTAGATATAACCTGAGGAGGAACCTCTTCACTCAGAGGGTGTGGAATGAGCTTCTGGGAGAAGTAGTGGGGGCAGGGTCAATTTTGTCATTTAAGGAAAAATTGGATAGGTATATGGATGGGAGGAGAATGGAGGGTTATGGGCAGCATGCAGGTAGGTGGGACTAGAGGAGAGGACTTAGTTCAGTGCGGACTAGAAGGGCCAAAATTGGATAGGTATATGGATGGGAGGAGAATGGAGGGTTATGGGCAGCATGCAGGTAGGTGGGACTAGAGGAGAGGACTTAGTTCAGTGCGGACTAGAAGGGCCAAAATTGGATAGGTATATGGATGGGAGGAGAATGGAGGGTTATGGGCAGCATGCAGGTAGGTGGGACTAGAGGAGAGGACTTAGTTCAGTGCGGACTAGAAGGGCCAAAATTGGATAGGTATATGGATGGGAGGAGAATGGAGGGTTATGGGCAGCATGCAGATAGGTGGGATTAGAGGAGAGGACTTAGTTCAGTGCGGACTAGAAGGGCCAAAATTGGATAGGTATATGGATGGGAGGAGAATGGAGGGTTATGGGCAGCATGCAGGTAGGTGGGACTAGAGGAGAGGACTTAGTTCAGTGCGGACTAGAAGGGCCAAAATTGGATAGGTATATGGATGGGAGGAGAATGGAGGGTTATGGGCAGCATGCAGGTAGGTGGGACTAGAGGAGAGGACTTAGTTCAGTGCGGACTAGAAGGGCCGAGATGGCCTGTTTCCGTGCTGTAATTGTTATATATATTATGATAAAAGATGAGGAGGGGATGACGGGTCAGCAGAGTTATCACAGCGGTTAGTGGCACACTATCACAGCGCCAGCAACTTGGGTTCAAACCCGCCGCAATCTATAAGGAGTTTGTACATTCTCTCTGCATGGGTTCCTCCTGGTGCTCTGGTTTCCTCCCATATTCCAAAGGCATACAGAGTTCGAAGGTTAATTGGACACAGGGTTGAAGAGGCCTGTTACTGAGCTGCATCTCTAAATTACACCAGAGAGATTTTTTTTTAACTTGATGGGGAAGGGGTGGGACAGCCTGGATTCTGCCATGGGATGGAGTTCTCCCTCTGTCTCGACTCACCAGTCGAAGGTCATTAAATTTTAAATTTTAAAATTTAATTTAAATGTAGACAGGCCATTCAGCCCACAAGTCCATGCTGCCTAACTTACACCCAATTAACCTCCAACCCTTGGAATGGTGGGCGGAAACCGGAGCCCCCAGAGAAAACCCATGCGGACATGGGGAGAAGGTACAAACTTCTCACAGACAGCACGGGATTTGAACCCTGGTCCCGATCACTGGCGCTGTAAAGGCGTTGCGCTAACCGCTACGCCAGTCGTGCGCCCTGAAGAATTGCATGGACATTCACCCTTCTTCTCTTTGTCCCCAGCGCCCTTCCAGTAGCCTGACTGAATCTCGGGGACTGAGCAACAGCCACTGCGACCTGGCACGCCGCGGCTCTCTGTCAGAATCGAGCTGAGGGGC
The DNA here is from genome assembly GCF_036971445.1 of Narcine bancroftii. Classification (NCBI taxonomy): domain Eukaryota; kingdom Metazoa; phylum Chordata; class Chondrichthyes; order Torpediniformes; family Narcinidae; genus Narcine; species Narcine bancroftii. The sequence goes on from NC_091481.1 coordinate 75,255,081, forward strand.
ACGAGGTCTCTGCCCTTCTGAATGTCCTCAGGATCTTGCTGCTGCTTCCTATATCCCACACACACACAAGGCTCCTGGTTCCCACAAAGCGGGAGGCTCCAGATGAAAGGTGCAACCAAATCAGCTTCATTCTCCTCATCACCCGCAATGTTTACTTCATGTCTCCTCAGTACTTACAGCATAAAAACTGGCCACTGGTCCATGCTGGTGTCTATGTCCTACACAAACCTACCCCACTCATCCCCCAACTCAAGACACTGTCGTCCTTTTCCCCTCACTCAATGTCCAGGGAAGGTGGATATGAAATAGTAGGAGAGGGTCATGGGGTGAGGGGAGCTCTCAGAAGCTGGTGTTGTTTGAAGATGTATTTCCTCTCTTTGCCCACACTGCATCTGCCTCCTGCTATTTTCCTGGACCCCATTCTCAGTCATTGTGGGCTGTTTCATGGGATTATACAGTGCGAGCTAGGGCACGCTTCACCAATCCTCGGTTCCTGCTCTATTCCACGTCAGTCCCTCTGCCGTGTTCACTCCCACTTGTCCCAGTGGTAAGGATGTCCCGATCGGGAAAAGACTCACGGTGTGTTGGTGATTTTAGAAGTCAGGTACAGAGCTTCTACTGTGTAACAAGTTTCAATCCAAGCCTGTGACTTGTACTTGCCCTGTTGATGCAGAGTATTTTTCCATTGTTCTCAGTTTTTATTTTATACCTGGAGAATCAATCTTCTTCATGTTAGCCTGGTGAGGTGTTTGACACGGCCTCATTAGGACAATAAACAGCTGGTGGCAGGCAAAGGCATCTCTCTCTCTCGAGTTGTTCTCAACGTCATTCTTTCTGCCTCCATCTTTCTCACTTTCTCATTCTCAATTTTATTTTCACCTGCTCTCATCCTGTCTCACTTCCTCATTCTCCCTCTCTGCCTGCTTCTGACCCGATTCTGCCTTTCCTCTTTAACTCTCTCCCTTTGCCTGTCACCAGTGCCTCAGGGTGGAGTGGCGAGGTCTACCCTTCACCTTCATCGCATGGATGACATTAACCCACCAACTTCTATTCCCAGCCCCACAATGACTTCCTGTGATCCTGCCCTAATGCGGGATGGTACTTTGCCCATTCAATCTGGACAGTCTCACCTCTCTGTGGCAGGTTCTACTCTTTAGACTATTCTGTGGATCCCAATCACTCTTCTCATTTCTTATTGTTACAAGGTTTTCCATCCAGGTTCAACCCCAACTAGACACCACCCAATCTATTTAAGCAACACTCCTTTCTCTCTGGCATGGATACGGTCCTTTCACCGCAACCTGGGTTCCCAGTTTATAGTCTCCATCTGCTTTGATTGTGTTAGCTAACTTGAGTGAACTAGATGCCAGATCTGCAGTCTTCCTCACACTTAACTTGGTGGGGAATCTGCCTCGCAGATATTCTGACCCCGTCGGGCATAACCTCGATCCAGCTGTGTTAGAAAGCTCAGCCCATGGCCTGCAGGATGTCCCCCACATCAGAATCAGAGCCATGGCACTTTGAAGAAAACAGTGCAGGAGATGACAAAGGCAAAAGGGACATTCTTGGCAGCAGAAGTGCATTCCTTGGTTCACACAGAACAGTTCGCGAACGACCATTTTAGGATCTCTGCTGGATTGGAAGGATACTCCACTCTTACATTCATGCCATAGTTCCCACCCTTGTAGAAACTCCAGCAGGTTCCAGCTTTTAGTAGGTTCTCTAGTAGTTTCTGTTGTTATATTCTTATTGCTGTGTCAAACTTTACTGAAAACTGCGAGATTTTACAATGTTTATTTATGTTCTGGTATTCAATAAAACAGTACAAGATGTTTTCTTGGATTTATGTTACATCAATAAGATTGAAAGAGAGCAGACAAGAATTACAAGGATATTGCTGGGACTTTATTCCTTGGAGCATTGGAGAATGAGGTGGATTTGATAGAGGAATACAATAAGGAGTACAGATGGAGTAAATACAAGCAGGCTTTACCACTGAGGGTCAGTGAGACAGGAACTTGAGGACATGGGTTAAGGGTTAAAGGGGAAAAGTTTAGGGGGAACTTCTCCACACACAGAGTGCTGGGAGTGTGGAATGAGCTGCCAGCTGAAGTGAATGCATGTTAACATTTAAGAAGATTTGGACAGGAACATGGGTGGGAGGGTTATGCAGGGCTATGTCCAGGTGCAGGTCTAGGCAGAAAAATAGTTCGGACGGGCCAAAGGGCCTGTGCTGTAGGGTTGGATGGTTCATGCAGCAAGTAGCGCAATAGTAACATAAATAAATAACAATGTAGGTCATAGTATTACAATATCAGGCAGGATATAGAGAACAGAAGAAATAGGAGCAGGAGAGGACCACCTTGGCCTATTGACTTACCTCTGCCATTCAATAGGATCACAGCACGGAACCAGATGCCCTCTGGTACCTGCTAATGTCACCCCAGGACAATTCAACCTGTCTATGCCTTTTATAATCTTAGCAACCATCTTCACTCCAAAGAGAAAAGCCAAGCTCTGCTAACCTTGCCTCATAAGGCACGTTTTCCAATCCAGGCAACGTCCTTGCAAATCTCCTCTGCACCCTCTCTGAAGCTTCCGCATCATTCCTGTAATGAAGCAGCCAGAACTGAATACAATATTCCAGGTGAGGTCTAACCAGGGTTTTATGGAGCTCACAGCTCTTGAACTCAATCCTCTGACAAATACAGGCCAGCACACCATAAGCTTCTTTACTACCCTATCAACCTGTGTGGCAACCTTGGAAGATTTATGGATTTGGACCCCAAGGTCCCTCTTCTTCCACACGATTAAGAATCTTGTCTTAAACCACATACCCTCCTTCAAGTTCAACCTTCCAAACGCATGATTTTTCACTTATCCAGATTGAACTCCATCTGCCAATTCTGCATCCAGCCTATATCCTGTTGTAATCTATAACAAACCTTCACACTATCAACAGCTCCCCCAGTCAGCAAACTTACGGATCCATCTCCTGCTTCTTCGCCCACACTGGCCAAGTGTTCCTGAGTCAATCCCGTTTGGCCCACACCCTGCTCTACCTTTTAAACTTTGCAATTGTACCCACCTCTACCACTTCTTCTGTCAACTCATTCCACATACCCACCTGCATGTTAAAGTGATGCCTGGGATCCCTCGTTAATCTATCCCCTCTCACCTTAAACCTATGCCCTCTAGTTTTAGACTCTCCTACCCTAGACAGTGAGCATTCAACTTGTCTACCCATTGTGATTCTATAGACTTCTGTAAGCCTCCGTCTCTGCTCCAGGAAGAAGTGCCCTTGTCTCTCCTCCCACTAGTCCCTGTAACATTCTCATGAACCTTTCCAGCTGGATGACATCCTCCCCAGAGCTGGGCATCCCAATCGGAACATAAATTGTAGGAGAGAGGACGTGAATTGCAGAAATGCAGCAAGAAAATCTGTTCTGGAGCCTCCACATCCATACAATCATGAAGAAGCCTCACCAGTTGTTATATTTTGTGAGAATTCTGAGGAGATTCGGTGTATCACCAAAGACTCTCAAAAACGTCTACAGGTGTACCATGGAGAGTATTCTGGCTGGTTGCATCACTGTCTGGTTCAGAGGTGACAACCCTCAGGTCAGGAATAAGCTCCAGAGGGTTGTTAACTTTGCCTGTGACATCAGTCTTCACTCTATCGAGGACATCTACAAGAGGTGGTGTCTGAAGAAAGCAGCCTCTATCCTCAAGGACCCCCACCACCCAGGCCATGCTCTCTTCACTCTGCTACCATTAGGAAACAGGTACAGGAGCTTAAAGTCGCACAAGGACAGCTTCTTTCCCTCCGCCATCAAATTCCTGAACAGGGTTGGTGCCAGGACAAATGTTAGAGGGGGGGCTTGTTCAGGACCTACCTATCAGTGAAGGGGGGGGTCTAGCTTGGACCTACCTGTCAACCCAGGGGAGGGGGGGTGCCATCCGTCCCTCCAACATTGTGTCAAGCGTCACTAGACGCTACTGATGCTTGACACACACTAGTGACACAGCCGGGGGGGGGGGGGGGGGGGGTGGTTGGGTGGAGAGTTGCTAGTGTGCGTCAAGCTAGACACGAGGGGGTGGGGTTGGGTCTGATGGCCAGCAATGGGGGGGGCCACAGCACCTCATTTGGGGGGGGGGGAATGCCCCCCTTGGTGCCGACCCTGTTCCTGAATAACAGTGCCTTTGATTTTTTTTCTTGTACTTTTAAAAATTTTATTCTGTTGGTGGTTTATATAAATGTTTGCACTGAGACGCTGCCGCAAAACAGCAAATTTTGTGACCTGTTCATGGCAATAAATTCTGATTCTGAAAAGAGGTCTCTTTCGGTGCACAGCCATCGCCTGATTCAGACCAAATGGGTACCACCTGCTCCCACTCCGTCAGATTTAAACCCACCTCCGTTACGACAGCTGAGGGAGTCCTTGAGGCAGATGGGAAGGATCGCGAAGGGTGCTGAAAGAATTACTCAGCCTGGGAGCTCCAGTCAGACAGACGCTCTCTGAATGGCTGAATAATTTTAGAAACACAGGCAAACTATTAAAAACAAATGGTACTTCAACGAGAATATCTGCAGCCGCTGTGATTGTCGTCTAATGAACAGAAGTGCGGGAGAAAATGAGCAGCTCCTGCAGTGTTTTTTTTTATGGCCAAGATACATAAGCAGCATTTCTTGCCTGAACCCTCTGTCAAGGTTTAAGCATAAAGCAGGCAGGTGCTTAAATAAAACGGCCAGGGAAGGGGCACACGCAAGAGGTGGAGGGCAGAGCACTTGGAAGTGATGGGGGAGGGGGGGGGAGCATCTGAAATAAAGATTCCGTTGGGTAACCTCATGGAAACAGGCTGTTTGGCCCAACAGGAGCATGTTGTTCCACCTTAAGGGTGGGCTCTCTTGCCTGGTGTGCCCCTTAAACAGAGCTTTGCAAGGACTGTTAAGATTGAGCTCTAAAAGCAGAGGCACAATTTGGCTGGGTCTTTTAAGATCTCGGAGCAGAATGAGGCCATTCTACCCATCAAGTCCACTCCATCATTCAAGTCACACCATTCTCCTGCCTTCTCCCTGTAACCTCCAACACCCTGACTAATCAAAATCCCATCAAGCTCTGCTTTAAATCTACCCTGAAGAGATGAGGTTGAGGTGGCGGAGGGGGTATGCTTTCAGGGTTTACAAAATGATGAGGGTTGGTCTAGCAGTTCAGTCAGGGTTGAAGGAACTGCACTCCATAACTTGGACCTCCCTGCACGAGTGTGTCGGACGGGACGGTGCAGAGGGAACCACTTTGCATCTGGCCTGCGCTATCCCAATGCTGTGTGTCCGCCACAGAAGAGCAGAGGGAGCAGTGCTATGTCCAACCTGAGCAATTGCTGTCCTGGGATTGTGTGGACTGGTCAGTAAGGTCGGGAGAGAATGGGTGTGGAAAAAGAAATGGGACTGATGAGAGTGCTCTAAGGGCCAGCACAGGCAGCAGGCCGAATGGCCCATACAGCATCAAAATGAGATTATATAGGTAAGAAATGCCCTTCTTTACCATTTACTTTATATTATTTCCTATCTGAATTCAGACGCTGGAAATACTCAACAGATTAGTCAGCCTCTGTGGAAGGAGAAATATTTCATCACAAATGCCGAGGTCTTCGACGTGAATCATTAAACCCATTCCTCGCCCCTCTGACTGGGCCCTGCTGAATATTTCCCCCATCATCTGGTTTTATCTCGGCTTTCCAGCATCTGCATTTCCCCGAGATTCCATGCTGGAGGCGGCTGGAGTGGGTGAGTGCAGAGGGAAGGGATGGAGGCGATGCAGAGGGCGTGGGGATGGAGGGGGAAGCGGAGGGGATGGAGGGGGAAGGGATTTAAGGGAGGGAATGGGGAGGAGAAGGGATGGATGGGGAGTGGATGGAGGGGGATGGGATGGAAGGGAGGAGATGGAGGGGAGTGGATGGAGGGGGATGGGATGAAATGGAGGGGAGGAGATGAAGGTGGAGTGGATGGAGGGGAGATTGGATGGAAGGGAGGGAATGGAGGGGAGGGGAAGGGATGGATGGGGAGTGGATGGAGGGGGATGGGATGGAAGGGAGGAGATGGAGGGGGAGTGGATGGAGAGGGATGAGATGGAAGGGAGGGCAGGAAATGGTGGAGGAGATGGAGGGGGAGTGGATGGAGGGGAGGAGATGGAGGGGAGAGGTGGATGGGGAGTGGATGGAGGGGAGGAGATGAAGGGGAAGGGATGGAGGGGAAGGGGAAGGGATGGAGGGGAAGGGGAAGCCACTGAGTTGTCACCTGGGGGAAGGACATGGAGAGTGAGATAAAGGCACCTCGCCGGGTGGTGGGGAGGAAAGGGTGTCGCTGGAGGTCACAGACACATTCAAGTATCACAATAACGTTGACCATACATCTCTTTAAATGCAAAAGTGCAATATTGATTTTATTTGAGGGTAAAATGAACAACACACTCAGAGTCCGGTTCGAGGTGGTGTGACTGTGGCTGGGAGGAGGTGCTATCTCTACCAGTTATTCCAGCGAAGTCCACACTGTCAGTGTTGTGTCCCTTAACCCACCCAGCTGGAGGGGTAGCTGGTCCATGTTTGTTTTTTACTTTACTGAAGCAGCCCAGTAGAAGGCTCCTCCAGCTCATGGTAGTCAAACACGGAAGTTTGCAGACGCTGCATTGTAGTAAAAACACACAAGTAAATGCTAGAGGAACTCCGCCCGTCTCGCAGGAGGTAAAGAAGAAGGGCTCGGACCCAAAGATCAGTAATATATCTTTACCTCCTATGGACGGGCGAGAGGGCCTCGGGCGCTGAGGGCTTTCTGATCGTGTCTGACATTTGCCCATGGTTTCAGCAGGAGTCTGTGTGGCTGGAGACGCAGCAGTAGTATTGAGACAAATCCACGGACACTCAGTGACTCAAGGGGGACTCTCTTTTGCTTTTCTTTCTCTGACTGTAAGGGGTGCCGGGCAATTTCTGCTGATGGTGAATCTTTGTCTGCCTTATGGTAGACTAAATGCAATTTCATGTAATGTTGCACATGTTCTTTTACAAGACAATAGAAGATTCTTGACCTGCCGAGTTCCTCCAGCATTTTCATACTTGTACTCTGGCCCACGAAACCTCTGCTGCCAAATTCCACCCAATCAACCTGCCATCTTGGAGGGTGGAAGCCACCCACAGAAACCACACGGGCCATGGGGAGGAGAGCAACAGATTCGAACCCGAAGCCTCACCACCCACCTCCAGGCACCAGACGCATCCTCTGGTGACTCAGTCAGGGCAAGTGCATTGAGAACAGTTCCAGCAGAAGTTCCTTGGCCCTGAAACGTTGACTCTTGCTTTTTTACCTCTCCTCAGTTGCTGCCTGGCCTGCTGAGTATACCCAGTGTTTCCTGCTGTCACCAGATTCCCAGCATTTGGATGTTGTGATTCTGGATTTATCCCGTCATCCTGTATAGCCCACAAACAAGGTCTCTAGCAGGTAGGTGGTCGGAGGTGAGATGGGTCGACAGGACTTATGGTCAACTGCCCCTTGGTTCTCTATCCCAGTGAGCACTCTCTACCTGAGTGGAGTCTCTCTATCCCAGTATGGACTCTGTCCCAGTGGGATGTCTCTATCCCAGTGTGGACTCTCTGTCCCAGTGTGGACTCTCTGTCCCAGTGTGGATTCTCTGTCCCAGTGTGGAATCTCTGTCCCAGTGTGGAGACTCTATTCCAGTGTGGACTCTTTGTCCCAGTGTGGGCTCTCTGTCCTAGTGTGGGCTCTCTGTCCCAGTGTGGAATGTCTGTCCCAGTGTGGAGACTCTATTCCAGTGTGGACTCTCTGTCCCAGTGTGGAAACTCTGTCCCAGTGTGGACTCTCTGTCCTAGTGTGGTCACTCTGTTCCACTGTGGCCTCTCTGTCCCAGTGGGGTCTCTCTTTCCCACTGTGCCCTCTTTGTCCCACTGGGGTCTCTCTGTCCCACTGGGATCTCTCTGACCAAGTGTGGACTCTGTCCCACTGTTGACTCTTTGTCCCAGTGTGGAGTCTGTCCCACTGTGGTCTTTCTGTCCAAGTGTGGACTCTCTATCCCAGTATGGTGTCTCTATCCCAATGGGATCTCTCTGTCCCACTGTGGACTCCCTGTCCCACTGTGGTCTCTCTGTCCCAGTATGGACTCTGTCCCACTATGGACTCTGTCCCACTGTGGTCTTTCTGTCCAAGTGTGGACTCTATATCCCAGTATGGTGTCTCTATCCCGGTGGGATCTCTCTGTCCCACTGTGGACTCCCTATCCGACTGTGGACTCTCTGACCCAGTGTGGTCTCTCTGTCTCACTGAGGTCTCTCCCCCAGTGTGGACTCTCTGTCCCAATGGAGAATCTCTGCCCCAGTGTGGTCTCTTGAGGGATCACACACCAGTGTTGCACGGACGGTAAGGAGGCAGGTTTGAAACAACTTGTTTCATGAACACTTTCTGCTTTTCCACTCCTTAAAAAGTAGATCAGCCCATATTCTGCCAAGACCCTCACACTGGATATAAGCAGAGAATTCACTCCCCACACCCTGCCCGAGTTCAGAGTGTTTTTTCTTCCTTGGAAGTGGTAGGTTCTCCCAAATCCTATGCCGTCTGCCCATCCAGACACCTTCATGTCTATAATTGGAGCAGTTCAAACAACGGCGAAATGAGACGACCGAATATAAAAATATTGCCCCGAAAATCCTTGTTCCTCTCTCCATAGACGCCCTGGCCTACTGAGTGTCTCCAGCAGATCGCCAGTATTGCAGCATGTCATGAGATCCCATTTCTTTAAACAAAATCTGCTTCGGTGAGGAGTAATTTCACATCACATCTTGACATAACGCTTGTGAACGGAAAGACTTTGCAAGTAAATCATTGTTCTTTCCATCTTTTTTTAAAAGAATGAAAATACTAACAATTTCTAATCCGGAGCCCCGTTGGACTATTTTAACACCAGAAGACATAGGAGCATAAATAGGCCATTCAGCCCATTGAGTCTGTACTGGTATTTGATCATGAGCTCTGATCCATTTTCCCATTCAGCCCCACTGCCCGGCCTTCTCCCCATAACCTTTGATGCCCTGGCTAATCAAGAACCGATTAATCTCTGCCTTAATACACCCAATGGCCTGGTCTCCACAACTACCTGTGGCAACAGATTCCACAGATTTACCACCCTCTGGCTGAAGGAATCCCTCCGCATCTCTGTTCTAAGCGGACGCCCTTCAATCCTGAAGTTGTGCACTCTTGTCCTAGACTCTCCCAACCTTTCTACATCTGCTCTGTCCACGCCTTTCAACATTCAAAATATTTCAATGAGGACCCCACCCCCATTCTCCTAAATTCCAATGAGTACTGGCCAAGAGCTGTCCAACTCTCCTCATATGATAACCCTTTCATTCCCAGAATCGTCCTTGTGAACCTCCTCTGAATCCTCTCCAACATCAGCAAATCCTTTCTTAAATGAAGAGCTCAAAACTGCTCACAGCACCAGGGCCTTATAAAGCCTCAAATCACATCCCTGCACTTATATTCTATTCCTCTTGAACTAAATGCATTTGCCTTCTTCAACACCTCTCTTGTTTTTTTTTATAGACATACAGCACGGTAACAGGCCCTTCTGGCCCACAAGCCTGTGCCACCCAAATACCACAATTGACATACAACCCCAGTAGGGGTTGAAGGATGGGGGAAAATTGGAGCCCCCGGAGGAAATCTACGCAGACATGGGGAGATCGTACAAACTCCTAGACAGTGTCAGATTCGAGCCCTGGTGGCTGGCGCTGTAACAGCATTGAGCTAACCCATACACCAACCGTGCCTCTCTCCTGGGGTTACTTCCTTCCCTTCCCACACCACCCACTCCCAAGGCATTGGCCGCCCGTGGCTGGGATCACTCCCTTGCTCCTTGGGCTGGCCTCTGGGGGTGGGAGGCATCGCAGCACTGCTTGTTAACATCTTGCTCAGTTATTGGAAAACAGGCAAGTCTCTCTGACGGGAACCACCTCTATCTTGCCATTCACCATAATGACTGTACAAGGAATCAGAGAATTATCACAGTTATTCAAAGGGGATGAGAGTTGAAGATATTAGTCTGAAGAAAGAGCATTCCATCGATAGTTTTCCACAGCCAAATCAAATGTTTAAAATTTCCACTTATTTCTTGATGTGATAAATATCTTGAAGCTATGCTCTTTCGGATGACAAGTGACTTTGGATTTCCTCCACACCTGACATTTAATTTTTTTTTGAGAATTTGCTCTAATCTTTGACAGTGAACGAAGATTAAATGTTTCAAGGAACAAGAGGGATCAGAGGATTTTGAAAAGAAAATGAAGGGAATGTTTTCTATTATCATGGCGAGGAATTGTGATGTGAGCTTGTAAATTTCATGATGTGGCAGGGAAACGGGTCCTTTGGCCCAATGTTACTCAACCCCTACTTACAATAATCCCATTTTATTCTCACATTCCCATCAACGCTCTCCATCACCCCCAACCCCCCCCCCCCCAACCCAGCACCAGATTTTAACCTTCAACCACACACAAGGGGAGCAATTTACAGCAGGTAATTAATCTGCTGGCCCGCACATTATTGGAATATAGGAAACGGAGAACTCCACAAAGACAGGGTCTGAGGACAGAAATGAACCCGGATCCACCCTCTGCACCCCTGTGCTGCCCCATGGTAATAGCTAAGAAGTGTTGACATCAAACATATTGGCCTTCATAAATGATATTATTGAGTATAGGAGTTGGGATGTTACAGTAAAACAATGGTGAGGCCAGATTTGGAGAATTATGTGCAGTTTTGGGCACCTAACTATAGGAAAGATATCAATAGGATTGAAAGAGTGCAGAGAAGATTTACTGGGATGTTGCCCTGACTTCAGGAACTGAGTTACAGGGAAAAGTTAAACAAGTTAGGTCTTAATTCCCTAGAGTGAAGAAGAATGAAGGGAGATTCGATAGAGGTTTACAAAATTATGAGGGGGACATTCGGAGGATATGTAGGTCAGCTTTTTCCACTGAGAGTAGGTGAGATACAAACCAGAAGACATGGGTTAAGGGTGAAAGGGGAAAAGTTTAGAGAGGGAACATGAGGAGAAACTCCTTCACACAGAGGGTGGTGGGAGCATGGAACAAGCTGCCAACTGAACTGAACTGATGCGGGCTCACTTTTAACATTTAAAAAGAATTTGGACAGGTACATGGATGGGAGGAGTATGGAGAGCTATGGACTGGGTTTAGGTCAGTGGGACTAGGCACAGACAAAAAGGGCTAAAGGGTCCATTTTCTGTGCTGTAATGTTCAAGGTTATAACATTACAGTACAGTACAGGCCTTTCAGACTATGACATGCTGACCCTTATACACCTAAAATTTGAAACCCTTCCTACCCCGTAACCCTCTATTTTTCTTTCATCAAGCCTCCACCACCACCCCTGGCAATATATTCCAGGCACCCACAACTCTTTGTGTGAAAAATGTATCCCTGATGTTTCCCCTAAATTTTCCTCCTTTCACTTTGTACCGATGTCCTCTGGTGTTGGATAATCCCACCCTGGGAAAAAAAAGGCACTGGCTGTCCACCCTATCTATGCCTCTCAGAATCTTGTAGACCTCTATTAAATCACCTCTCATCCTTCTTCACTCCAAAGAGAAAACCCAGCTCCGCTAACCTGGCTTCATAAGACTTATTTTTTCAATCCAGGCAACATCCTGGTAAATCTCCTCTGCACCCTCTCCGTAGCTTCCACATCCTTCCTATAATGAGGTGACCAGAACTGAACGCAATATTCCAAGTGTGGTCTTGCCAGAGCTGCAACATGACCTCAAAGTGTTGCCAGAGCTGCAACATGACCTCACGATTCCTGAACACATTCCCCCCCCCCCCCCATATTAATGAAACCCAGTGTCCCACAGGCCTTCTTAACTATCCTATCAACCTGCACAGGAACCTTGAGAGATCTATGGGTTTGGACCCCACGTCTCTATGTTCCTCTGCACTTTGAAATATCTGACCATTAACCATGTACTCAGTCTTCAGGTTTGACCTTCCAAAATGCATCACCTCACATTTATCCAGATTGAACTCCACCTGACACTTTTCCACCCAACTCTGCATCCAAGAGGACAATATTTCCTCCACTCTGAACACCAAGTGAATGAAAATTAGTTATTCACTCTTGGCTCGGCAAGCGAACAGAGTGAAAGACAAGACCCCAACTAAATAACGCTGAGGGCCCTCTTGGTCTTGCGATGCTCCAGGGGTGATTATTGGCCACCAACTATACAGATGTGGCTGCATCTGGCGAGGACCATGATTGTGGCCCAGCACCAGGGGTTGAGGTTCCAGTGTGGTGCCCATGGAATGCCACACTTTTGGGCATGAGATGTTAAACTGAGGTTCCCCCTATTTGTAAGATTTGGGTGTAGAAACCCCCCCCCCCCACCCCACCTTAGAAGTGACCAGGGAGATTCTGCTAAATGACTGTCGGTGAAACTGCCCTCGTCTCACTGGTCCATCTGGGATGTTGCCGTGTGCAAGCTGCCTGTGGCGTTTCCTTCAACATCAGTGGCAAGCTGCTTCAGTGGCCAGTAAGGTGCCAGAGATAGGTGCCATGGAAATGCAGGTTTGCACAGTGATTGGTCATTCCACACAGGGTGGTTTGGAACCTTGTCAGGCCACTTTGAAGGGTGGGGTGAGGCAGTATTCACCCACTGGGTGTGGCCAGAGTTGCCCACTGGGTGCAGCCAGAAGTGCCCACTGGGTGAGGCTGCAGTCACCCACTAGATGGCACTGCAATTGCCCACTGGGTGAGACTGGAATTGCCCACTAGCTAAGGTGATGATGGGATTTCCCTCTGGGTGAGGCAGGAGTGGCCCTCTGGATGAGGCTGGAGTTTCCCACTGGGTGAGCCACGTCCCTGGGTTTATTCCCACCTGCCAGTTGTCACATTAACCCGGGTCAGTGACTGCGGTTCAGGTTGTGTACGGTACAGATACTGGAGGGGGAGGGGGGTGTAATGGTGGTAAAAGGGGTGCCTGGCCTTGGAGGGTGCTGGGACCTGCCACAGAGAATTCCCTGTCCTGATCGAGCCTCAGGTCTGGTAGAGGGAGAAACCTTTGGGAAGGAACAGTGGGTTCGGACCTGAACATACCGGGGGTTGCAGATCAATTAGTTGTAATTGGGCAATACAGACACGAGGGCCAAAATGACCTGTAACTATGCTGTATGTCTAAGTCTTTAAAAATTAAATTTAAATGTTACCTCTCGTCCATCAAGCTGCCCTTGAACCTTGGCCAGGTTCGGACAAGCTTCCTCCTCTAAAGGTTCAGAACATTGAAGGGTAACCACAGGACAGGCCCTTTGGCCCACAAGCCTGTGCCAGACATGATGCATGCCTCTACTCCCTGCATATCTGGAAGCCTCTTACACACAACCATGGTATCTGCTGTCACCACTACTCCTGGCAGATCACCTCTTGCATGTTAGGGGTGAGGGGGGGGGGGCAATGGGTTGGCCGAAAGCACCTGTATAAAGATGAACTTGCCTCCCCCCCACCCCCCGCATCTCCCTTCAACAGCCCAACGCACTTTAATCGCCCAACATGTGACTTGCAAACAGGGGCTGAGCAGTGGAGCCAGCAGTGGGCGTAACACTGGAATGACTCGAGTTCATAGGCACTTACAGGGAATGAAACACAGAAGTCTGCAGACGCCATGATTGTAGCAAAAACACACAGAAATGCTGGAGGAACTCAGCCAGTCTCGCAGCGTCCATGGAAGGTAAAGATACATTCCCAACGTTTCAGACTTGAGCCCCCTTTTCAAGGTGTAAGCAGAAAGCAGGCAGACATCTCAGTAAAGGCTGGGGAGAGAAAGAGAGGGGGAGCAGTCCAGACCAACAGACAAAAGGCGTTAGAGTAAAAGCCCTAAATTTCAGACTGCTCAGGGATTGGGTCGGTCTGGATTTTCTGGATTCTCGGGCAGTACAGATGTGGCTCTTTGGCAATGCCACATGCACGCAAAAGCCGGGAGCTTTCTGGAAGTCTGGATTGTCTGGATTTCTGGCATCTGGTTTTTGGACTTTTGCTATAACTAATATGATAAGGTGAGAATTGATTTTGGCCCTGTGAAAGGAGACAGAGGGAAAAGGGGAGAGAGAGACAGACAGACAGACAGAGCTGGGGAGGAAAGGAGACAGGGTTACAAAGATGGGAATGGCTGAAAGATCGGGGCTTAGCTATGGGCAGTTCAGCCAACCCCCCCCCCCCCCCCGAGCAAAGCTCTCCCTCACGCAGGAAGCCTAACAGCAGAGACCCTGCAGCAGAATGGGACGAGGATCAGTAGTGTGTGTCTCCAATCTCTATGTGGCAGTGTGGTGGTGGGTGTGGGGGGGGGGGGGGGATTTGTGGAGAGAGGGGCTGAATTTCTGACTTTTATATTTAAATGAAGGCTTTCAGTCAACGAAATCCAACTCCTTCCCCTCATGGCAAAGGTTGGAACAGCTCACTGGACTTCTCAGGGCTGGGGACTGAGGACCTCCCAGCAGGGAAAGGAAGGGAGGGTGTGTCTATGTTTACCACAGCCTGGGGACCATCCAGTCACCGGTGCCCTGCCACTGCTGGGATCACCTCCAGCAGGGCCGCAGTGGGCCACGCTTCAGAAGGACTCTTTACTGGCTGTGAACTGCTCTTGGGTGGGAATTGGGTGTGTGGTATCCTGAGGCAGTGGAAGGCGCTATACAAATGCACGTTGGTGTCAGGGGGTTGGGAAGGAGGGTGGAGCTCAGGGGCCAGTTAGCAGGAAGATTGGGGAGTGTTGTCCCTTGGGGTGGAGGGGTGGGGGTCTCGGGGTGGTGGGTTAGCCTCTCAAGGTGGAGGGGCAGGGGTTTCTTGGGGTGGGGGTCTCTCAGGAAAGGGGGTCCACGAGATGGGAGTCTCTTGGGGAGGGAGTCATGGTGGGAGTCATTTGGAGTTGGGGTCTTTCAGGGTTGGGGTCCTCAGGTGAGGGTCTTGGGGAGGGGGATGTGCTCGCATGCTTCCTTGCAGTGAGAATGGTAAATAGCAGGTGGAGCCATGTGGGAAATGGGAGAGACGCCTCCTCTCCTCAGCCGCCCCCCTCCCCTCACCCCTCTGCACTCCCACCCATCCACCTGCTCCCCTCTCCTCATCTCCTCCCCCCTCCTTCTTTCCCCTCCCCCCTTGTCCCCTCCCCTCATTCCCTTCCCTCCCCATTCCCCCTTGGAGGGGCAGGTCATCCAATGCTCGCCTCATCCTGTCAAGGACCCTGCTGCTGGGGAGACCACACCAGCAGCCTCTGCTGTCCATGTCCGAGGGGAGACCAGGAATCCAGGCCCCCAGACCCGAGGCTGCCAGGTACCTCCGCTCAGCCCAGCCCTGGGCACTCGAAGGCAGGGAGCCCTCCTGCAGTGGCCCTGGTGCCCATCGGAACCCTTGGCCACAGGCCCTGCCCGTTGTGCTTGTAATGTGCAGGAGGTGGGTTTCTCTCCAACCCGAGGAGCCAAGGGTTCTTAAATCCACCTGGGGAATCGAGGCCAGGTCAGAGGCCGTGTTGCCCGTCAGGGACTCCCAGCATTGCAGCCTCTGCAAACTCCCCACTTGCTGTCCACGGAGGTGGGGTGTTCCTCGTCCCGTCCTCTCCCCCGCTGCGGTCTTTGCCTCCAGCCACTACAGCGTGGTGTAAATGTAGACGAATATAATGACCAGGAGGTTGAGCACTGTCCCACTGATGCCCAGCATTGCCAGAACCCTCTCCTCCTTGTCCTCATCTTCGTCCTCTGGCAGGTGAACAATGCGGCTCCCCTCAATGTGCTCGATGATGACCATGGTCTCTGATCTACTGAGAGCGGGCAGAAAGAGAGAGAGAGAATAGGGAAATATTGTCATAAACGTGCACAGGTCTCACAGCAGCATCTCATTGCAAAGATAACATTTCAAAATAAATAAATGAGTGCAATGGAAATAGGAAAGATTGAGGCAGTGTCTGTGGATCATTAATTATCCAGGAATCTGATGGCGGAGGGGAAGAAGCTGTCCCTGTGCCGCTGAGTGCTCGTCTTCAGACTCCTGGACCTCCTTCCTAATGGTAGCAGAGTGAAGAGGGCATGGCCTGGATGTTGGGGTCTTTGAGGATAGAAGCTGCTTTTTTTTAAGATACCGCCTCATATAGATGTCCTCGATAGAGTGAAGTCAGTTGCCCGTGATTTCGCAGGCTCAGTTCAAAAATGTTTAGAGTTTAGACATACACCACAGTTACAGGCCCTTCTGGCCCACAAGCCCGTGCCACCCAGTTACACTCAATTAAGCTAGAACCCCCGATACCTTTTGAACAGTGGGAGGAAATCAGAGCCCACGCTGACACGGGGAGAACGTACAAACACCTTACAGACAGTGTTGCATTCGAACCCCGGTCACTGATGCTCAACAGTGTTCGGTCCCTGCTATGCTAACTGTTGTTAGCACTGCCTCTTGTCACCCTTGTTTGTATTCTTTTCCTGTCCTGAGTGTTGGCGCCACCATACCAGGGAGTGAAGCAACCAGTCAGAATGTTCTCCACAGTACACCTGCAGAGGTTTTCAAGAGTCTTTGTTGATGTATCGGATCTCCTCATATGACCAAATAGCACACCAATCCCCTCTTACCCAAGGACACTGCCTCATAGACCCAGAGACACGGCTTCGATCCCGACCTCCGCTGCTGCTTGTGCTCAGTTTGCCCGTCCATCCCCCGCACATTAGGGTTAGGGTTAGGGTTATATAGAGACCACTCTAACCCTATCCCTAACCCTAATGTGCGTGAGATTTCCTGGAGAAGAGTTGATGGGGGTGGAATGGATTTCAGTTATCACTGCGCCATCACAGCACCAGAGACCCGGAGGGTGGGTTTGCTTTTTTTTTGGAGTTGGCACGTGACCTGAATGCTATTTCCCCTGGGGGCTCTGGTTTCCTCCCACCCTCCAACGCTGGGGGGTTAAACAGGGGCTCACGGGCCGGAGGGGCCTTGTAGTACAGAGGGTCATGTGGCCCTCCAGTGGGAACCTGGCCGGAAGCCACTGCATCTGCCGTTCAAGATCAAGACCACCCACAGCAAGCAGACACTCTGCCCTTGGCCTTGCCATTGGCCCCTTTGAAGGAACATACTCCTCACCACTGTTAATCACCTGTGATGTCCTGGGCTGTGTCCACTGCCTTTTGGAGGGATTTATGCTCAGAGGTATTGGTGACCCCCCCCATACCAGACCATGATGCAGCCAGTCAGCACACTTTCCACCGCGCTGTGCAATCAACCACATGACATTTATTTACCTGTGAGGGAAAATCACCAGAGGGGTCGTGCGCACGCGTGCACACACACACACACACACACACACACACACACACACACACACACACACACACACACACACACACACACACACACACACACTATAGAATATAGCAGAAAGACACAACCACAGGGTTTGCCACCTCTCGACCTCCCGATTAATTATGAGAGAAAGAAAGAATTAATAATGATTGATTCGGACATGTCCACCACAATGGGATAGCAGTTGTTACAGCGCCAGTAATCAGCACCGGGGTTCGGATCCCACACTGTCTGTAAGGAGTTTGTACGTTCTCCCCGTGTCTGCGTGAGGTTTCCTCCCCATCTTCCACTTTCCGTCCACCCTTCAAAATGTGGGGGGGGGGGCGGGATTGTAGGTCAATTGGGTATAATTGGACAGCACGGGCTTGTGGGCTGAAAGGGCCTGTTACCGTGCTGGATGCCTACATTTAAATACATTGAAACATTTAATTTAATTTAATAAACCCCTGAACCCATTACTGGCACACATCTTGTAATTGACTGTTGTCTATGGCTCATGACCTGGAGTGGAGCTTGGGTTCATCCTACTGGACAATAGACCCAGCTGCTCTATGTGTTGGGCATTATACCTCTAGCCAGTCAAAGAGGGCCAGATCTCTGTTCTAAGCGGACGCCTTGAACCCTGAAGTTGTGCGCTCTTGACCCAGACTTTCCCACCATGGGAAACAACCTTTCTACATCTACTCTGTCCACGCCTTTCAACATTAAAATCTTTCAATGCTATCCCACTCATTTTTTGTAAATTCCAACAAGTACAGGTCAAGAGCTGTCAAACGCTCCTCATATGATAACCTTTTCATTCCCGGAATCATCCCAGTGAACCTCCTCTGAACCCTCTCCAACATCAGCACATCCTTTCTTAAACGAGGAACCTTAATCTGCTTACAATACATCGTGAGGTCTCACCAGGGCCTAAGAAAGCCTCAACATCACAGCCTCTGTGTGGGCGTATGTCAGTGTATCTGCCTGTCTATCCCCGTGTCACTGTCGTACAGCAGTGGAACTACAATTACATGGACACAGCAGGACCTTTGCCCAACTTGTCCCTGCTAACCACGTCACCCATCTGCAGTAGAACGTAAAACCCATGATCTGCAGAATGCTAAGGTGTTCCTCGGGATAACGTTGGGCCAGTGCAGAGGGACAAGGATAGTCAGGTCATTATGAGCAAGAGCAGAGATTGAAGTGACTCCATTTGGGGGCTGTGGGGAAAGGGCTGGGGGATGGGGTTGTGTGGAGAGGTCTGTGGGGATAGGGCTGTAGGGATGGGGCTGCTGGGATGGTGATGGAGCTGTGTGGACAGGAATGGGGCTGAGGGGATGGGGATGGGGCTGTGTGAAGAGGGATGGTCTATGGGGACGAGGCTGTGGACATGGGGCTGTTGGGAATAGGACAGGGCTGTGGGAATGGGGACGGCGCTATGGGGCTGGGGCTGTGGGAATGGGGATGGGGATGTGGGGTCAGGGATGGGTCTGTGGGGATATGGCTGGGGCTGAGGGTACAGTGATGGGCTGTGGGGATGGGGACAGGGCTGGGGCTGTGAGAATGGAGATGGAGATGTGGGGTCAGGCATAGGTATGTGGGGATGTGGCTGGAGCTGAGGGTACGGGGATGGGGACAGGGCTGTGCAGACAGGGCTGTGGGGTCAGGGACAGGTCTGTAGGGATGAGTCTGTGAGGATAGGAATGTGAGGATGGGATCAGGGCTGTGAGGATGGGGATGGGGTTGGGGATAGGTCTGTAGGGACGGTAATGTGGGGACTGGTCTGTGTGGATGGGACTGTGGGCAGAGCCGACGCACCATGAAATCCTCTCAGCTTTGCCTCACGGTGCTCATCCCACTGGAGAGGGACCAATATCCTGGTGGAAAGGTTTGCTGGAGCTGTTGGGGAAGAGGTTAAACTAGTTTGGCAGGGCGGTGGAAATCACAATGTGAGTGGAGAAAGTGGAAGGGTTGATGGTTTTGAGGAAGGACAGGTTGGGGAAATGTAGCTGGTTGAAGGGTTTGAAATGTGTCTATTACAATGCTCGGAATATTAGGAATAAAGGGGATCAGTACGTGGAAATATGATGTTGTGGTTGTTACAGAGACTTGGCTGATGCAGGTACCAGGGTTTAGTTGTTTTAAAAGGGATGGATGGGAGGTAAGAGAGGGGGGAGTACTGGTCAGGAATACTATCATGGCTGCAGAAAGGGGAGGATGCTGTGGAGGGAGTGTCTACTGAGTCGGTGTCACTCAGGAGACTATTGTGGAGAAACAAATAAGCTTTAATTCACTTGGGAACATAGTATATCGGCTGGCCTGCACTGAGTTGATTATTCAGGAGCCTGCGGGGAGGGGCCACAGGTACAACCAGCCAATAGGCGTGCTTGGCCAGATAATTTTACATTACAGTGGTTTACCACACTGGGACTAATCTATGGGCCCCCAAGTAGCCCTCAGGACACCAAGGAGCAGATCAGTGGGCCAGTTTTGGAATGGGTGCAGGAAATGACTGGTTTGTTGCTATGGGAGACTTCAACTTCCCGAATGTTGACTAGCACCTCCTTACTGGAAGAGGGATAGATGGGGCAGAATTTATCAGGTGTGTCTAAGAAGGGTTCCTGACGCAGTATATGGACCAGCTGACAAGAGGAGAGACCCTACTGGATCTAGTACTGGGTAATAAACTTGGTCAGGTGATGGGCCTCTCCGTGGGGGAGCATTCTGGTAAGAGTGACCACAACTCCCTGAGCTTTAGCATAGCTATGACAAGGATAAAAAGAGACAAAATGGGCAAGTGTTTAATTGGGGCACGGCTAATTATGATGGGATGAGGCAAGAACTAGGGAAAGTAAATTGGGAACAGATGTTCTCGGGAGAAAGCACAGAGGTGAAGGATGTTTAGGGATCACTTGCACTGGGTTTAGGATAGGTTTGTCCCTCTGAGACAGGGAAAAGATGGGAGGAAAATGGAACCGTAGTTGACAAAACAGGTGAGCAGCTCGTTAAGAGAAGAAGGAATCATATGTTAGATATAGGAAGCATTTAGGAGGAGTTCATGAGAATTATATAGTAGCCAAGAAGGAACTTAAAAAAGGAGAGCTTGAAGGAAGCATGAGAAGACCTTGACGTGTAGGATTAAGGAGAACCCAAGGCAATCTATACATATGTGAAGAACAGATGGATGATGAGAATGAAGGTGGGGCCGCTAAAGGATAAAGGAGGCAACATTCCCAGGAGGTTGGGGAGGTCCTAAATGAATACTTTGCTTCAGTATTCACAAGAGAAAAGGACCTTGGTCAAGGTGAGGTTAGAATAGAACAAGCTTGAGATTAAGAAAGAGGACATGCTGGATCTTCTTAAAAACATAAGACCCCGGGACCAGACGAGATAAACCCCAGGTTTCTATGGGAAAGGAGGAAGGAGATAGCTGGGGCATTGGTGATGATATTTGCATCCTCCTTGGCAACAGGGTTGGTGCCGGAAGATTGGAGAATGGAAAATGTAGTTAGTCCCTTTGTTTAAAAAAAGGAATAGGGAGAATCCTGGGAATTACAGACTAGTGAATCTTATGTCAGTGGTGGGAAAACTATTGGGGAGGATTCTTAAGGACAGGATTTATGAGCATTTGGAGAAGTGCAGTCAACTCAGGGACAGTCAGCTTGGCTTTGTGAAGGAGAAGGTCATGCCTCATGAGCCTAATTGAGCTTTGAGAGGCGGTAACAAAGGAGATCGATGAGGGTCGGGCGGTAGATGTGGTATGTATGGATTTTAGCAAAGCATTTGACAAGGTCCCCCATGAGAGACTCGTTCAGAGAGTCATGAGGCATGGGATCCATTGAATCTTGTCTGTGTGGATTCGGAATTGGCTTACATGTAGAAAGCAGAGCATTGTAGAGGACGGGAAGTACTCTAGAGGTCAGCAACTAGTGGAGTTCCACAAGGATCTGTTCTGGCACCCCTGGTATTTGTGATTTTTATAAATAGCCTAGATGAAGAAGCAGAAGATGGATTGGTAAGTTTGTGGGTGATATCAAGGTTAGAGAAGTTTTGGATAGTGTTGAAAGTTCACAAGATAAAGGAACAGAGGTAGGCCATTTGGCCCATTGGCTCTGCTCCACAAATCCACCCTGAGCTAAACTGTTCTCACATCTAGATCCAAATTCCGGCCTTTTCCCCATATCCCTTGATACCCTGACTAATTAGGTACCTATCAATCTCCCCTTTAAACTCCCCCAATGATCGGTCCTCCACAGCTGCATGTGGCAGCGAATTCCACAAACCCATGACCCTCTGGCTGAAGAGAATTCTCTTCATCTCCGTTTTAAATGGGTGCCCTCTAATTCTAAGACTGGTCCTGGGTTCATCCAACAAGGGAAGCATCTTATTCACATCGACTCTGTCCAATTCTTTCAGCATTTGAAGTGTTTCTAGGAGATTCCCTCTCATTCTTCTCTACTCCATTGAATATCGTCCAAGAGCCGCTGATATGTTAGCACTTGCATTCCAGGAATCATCCAGGTAAATCTTCTTTGTACCCTCTCCAAAGTCATTATATCCCTTCTAAGGGGCCCAAAACTGCACACAGTTCTCCAAATGGGGTCTCACCAGTGCCCTATAGAACCTCATCAACACCTCTTTGCGCTATTCCCCTTGAAATGAATGCCAACATAGCATTCTCTTTCTTTACTCCCGATCCAACCTGGTGGTTAACCTTTAGGTTATCCTGCACGAGGGCCCACGAGTCCCTTTGCATTTCCAAATTTTGAATTTTCTCCCCATCCAAATAATAATCTGTTTGTTTATTTCCTTTTCCAAAAGGTACAACCATACATTTCTCAACATTGTATCTGATCTGCCAAGTTGACAACAGGATATTGACAGAATTGAGCAGAAAAGTGGCAGATGGAGTTCAATCCGGATAAGTGTGAGGTGTGAAGGTCGATTCAAAGATGCAGTACAGGGTTAATGGTCAGATAATTAAGTGTGGAAGAACAGAGGAACCATGGGGCCCAAATCTCTCAAGGTCGCTGTGCACGTTGATAGGACAGTTCTGAAGGCCTATGGGACGCTGGGCTTCATTAGTCGGGGGATTGAATTCAGTAGAGAGGTGATGTTGCAACTCTACAAAACATTGGCGAGATGACACTTAGTCAAGTCACCTTTATTTATTGTTCATGCCATGCTCATGCGGTAAAGATGAGATAGTGAATATTGTGTTCAGTTCTGGTCACCTCATTCCAGGAAGGACGTGGAAGCTGTGGAGAGGGTGCAGAGGAGATTTACCAAGATGTTGTCTGGATTGGAAAATAAGTCTTATGAGGCAAGGTTTGCAGAACTGGGACTTTTCTCTTTGGAGCGTTGAAGGATGAGAGGAGACAATAGAGGTCTACAAGATTCTGAGGGGCGTAGATAAGGTGGGCGGCCAGCGCCTTTACCCCAGAGTGGGAGTAGCAAACACCGGAGGAGGATGTCTGTACAAAGTGAAGGGAGGGAAGTTTAGGGGAGGATTCAGGGGTAAGTTTGTTTTTTACACAGAGAGTTGTAGGTGCCTGGAATGCCTTGCCAGGGGTGGTGGTGGAGGCTGGAACAACAGGGTTATTTAAGAGAGTCTTAGACAGGCACATGGATGGAAGAAACATTTTAAGAGGGTTACGAGGTAGGGAGGGTTTCGTTTTATTTAGGGGTGTGTAGGTCAGCACAACATTGTGGAAGAAGGGGCTGTTTGTGGTTTTCTGTGTGGGGACGAGGTTCAAGGTATCCATGTGAGTCTGTATCTGCACTGTATCTATTCGTGTCCCCTCACATGTGTTCACATCCCCTCATGTGTGTTCACATTCCCTCTCGCATCTCCACATTCTCATACTTGTGTCGAAAGTCCCTCACATGTGTCCACACTCCTTCATGTTTCCTCATGTGTATCCATGGTCCCTCATACATATCCATATTCTCTCATGCATGTCCACTTTCCCTTATATGTGTCGATGACCCCTCATGTATGCCCACGATCCCTCACACATGTCTACTCTCTCTCACATGTCCATTTTCCCTCTTGTGTGTCCACATTCCCACATGCATGTCCATACTCCTTCACACATGTCCATGGTCCCTCACACATGTCCATAGTCCCTCAGTGTGTCCATGGTCCCTCATGTGTGTACACAGTTCCTCACACATGTCTATGGTCCCTCACCTGTGTCCACGGTCCCTCATGCATGGCCACGGTCCCTCAAGTCCGTTCACAGTCCCTCACATGAGTCCACAGTCCCTCACGCGTGGCCACGATCCTTCACATGTGTGCATGATGTGTATTTGCCCAGGTGGGGTGAGATTTGTGGAGGGAGCAAGTCTGATTGGTCTGTGAGATGTTCCCAAATAATGAACGAGGCCACTGGTCCCTCCAGAGGAGGCAATATCATCGCCAGAAACAGTGATGTCCTGGCCAAATGCCTTTGGAGAGATGGATGGGGACAGGTGGGTCACACACCCAGGGGCTGCAATGCTCCCGTCCCTTCACACTCATCCGGTATGGAGGGGCAGGAATCATGGTGTAAACAAGACAGCCCCCCCTTCCCTTTCCCACGTCTCAGTCTCCCCCCATCCCCTTCCCTTTTCTCAGTCTCCCCACCATCCCCTTCCCAGCTCTCAGTCCCCCGCAACCCTTCCCTTTCCCACGTTTCAGTCTCCCCCCCCACCCCCACTTCCCCTTCCCAGCCCTCCCACCCACCAACAGGCAGCAGAAGATCTGCATCAACCTAGCCCTATCTAACTCCATTACTTAACCCTTGCCTGGTTGCCCAGTTAGTTGTGATCTGTTCCAATTGATTAATTGGGGCCTCTTCTCGTGGGACAAAAGGACAGCGAAGGGTAAACCCCGGCAGTAATGGTGGGTGGACTTGCAGAGATCAGCGCTGGAGATGAATGTGTGCAAGGTGCAATAATGATGGACATTGAGCATGAAATGAAGCATTCCTTCCCCCCGCCCACCCACCCCCCAGGTGAATGGCATTTTGAAACACAATGGATTAAAGAGCACTAGCCAACCCTCGCAGAGGGACTCGAGCCCATTATTCAGCGGTGAACAACGCTTGCTGCTAACAGGTGTTGATCGAGTGGTGCTTACCGGTCAAGGAGGTGACTTGTTCAGCGCAGCTCCAGCCGCTGTGGGATCGGCTTCCACTGGGTAATCATTCACCACCTCATCCCCGCACAGAAAACCAAACTGGTTTGCAGGTGTTCCCCCCCCCCTCCCCACCTCCCCCCAATGGTCCAGATCGATGCTGTTTCAGTCTGGGAAAGACGTTTGTGGGGGGGCGGGGGGTGGGGAAGGTGCAGGTTGCCTTCAAAAGCTGGCAGCTTTCTGACAGGGGCTGCTCCGTGCCCCCCACCCCCTTCTCCACAACAATTCCAGATCCAAACACGTCTTGTGTCTGTGTCAGAGGCACGTACAAACCACAGTGCCCGAGCTGAGATCCGCCGACTGCTCGATCAGTTGGATGTGATGTGATTCACTGAATCCAGGCAGTGTTCCCTTTCAGCTCTTCCTCTCTCTCTTTCCCTCTCTCTATCTATCGCTCCCTCTCCCCCTGTCTCCCTCTCTCTCTCTCTAGCTCTCTCTATCTCTCCCTCTCCCCTGTCTCTCTCTCTCTCTATCTCTGTCTCTCTCCTTCCTGCTCTCTCTCTCTCTCTCTCCCTCCCTCTCTCTCCCTCTGTCTGTCTGTCTCTCTCTCTCCCTGTCTCTCTCCCTTTCTGTCTGTCTCTCTCTCTCTCCCTCTGTCTCTCTCTACCCCTCCTGCTCTCTCTCCCTCCCTCTCTCTCTCTCTCTTTCCCTCTCCCCCCCTCTCTCTCTGTCTATTTCTCTCTCTCTCTCCCCCCCCACCCACCCCCCACCCACTCCACACACAAATCATGGGTTCCACAGGTAGGGGGACATCCCTGCAACTCTTCAGAATGAAGGACTTCCCCACCCTCCTCTGCACACCACCCCCCCCCCACCCCCACCTCTCTCCTAAAGGCAGCTATGAATTCAATGTGTGCTGTATAAATTCATCCTGTTTCAAGCACTGGTGGAATAGCACAGGGAATGCATTCTTACCCCCCACCCAGCTCCCCAAAGTGACCGTGGGTTGGAGAGATCCTGCTCCCTGTCCCAGAGGGGGCTAAAGACCCCCATTTCCAGGCCCACCCGAGGCAGGGGGTTGGCTCCAAGTGCAGATCCTCTTGCTCTTTCTCCAGTTCACTCCTGCGCTCTCCCAAATTTCCTTCCCGGTCCTGCTTTGGCCTAAATGCACTGGAACAAGATGTTGCCATGGAGACCACCTCCAGGGAACGTCTCCGAGTAGGATGCAGGCCATCGGCAGCCAGCAATTCTATTGCTGGAAACAGCATGTTCTCCCTGAGACATTCAGGGCTTCCCCACACATCCTCCAACGCCTCCCCCCGCTCCCATCCTCCACCCCTCGCCTCCCTCCTATTACCCCTCCCAACATCTGAAATCCCCTCCCTCTTACCCTCCTTTCCCCACCTTCCAACCTACCTTCCTCCCATCCTCCCCTCCCTCCATCACCCCTCTGCTCCCTCCCATCAACTCCTCCCCTCCATCCCACCCTCCAACCTGTCCCCCTTCCTCCCCACCCTCCGACTCTTCCCCTCCCCATCGTCCAACCCATTCCCCCTCCCATCATCCCTCCCCTCCCTCCAACCCTCCTCTCCCTCCAATCCTCCTCCGCTCCCTCCCATCCTCCTCTGCTCCCTCCCATCCTCCTCCGCTCCCTCCCATCAACTCCTCCTCTCCATCCCACCCTCCAACACCCTTCTGCTACCTCCCATCCATCCCACCCTCCAACCCATCCTCACCCCACCCTCCATCACCCCTCCAATCCCTCCTATTGACTCCTCCCCTTCAACCCATCCTCACCCCACCCTCCCATCACCCCTCCCCTCCTCCCATTCTCCATCACCCCCCTCCCTATCTATTCCCCTCCTTCCAACCCACCATCCTCCTTCCATCCCCCATCTGCCCACCTTCCTCAGTCTCCATATCATCCTCTCTCTCCCCCCTCTTGGCCACATCACCACCATGGTTTTCAGTTTATAAATCAGACTTTTCCAGGAATCCAATCTATATAAACATTATTTTGTGTTCTGCTCTGTCTCAACCATAAGCCGTCCCAACCCTTGGTCAGCTCACATATATTCTAGAGAAATCTGTACTCACTCACCTCCCAGACACAACAAAGCAGGTCGTTTACCTTGACCGAGATGTTGGAGAGGAGCAGGGGATTATGGAGGGAATCCCAGAGGTTTGGGCTGGTGTCAAAAGGTATGGTGATGGGATTCAGGGCCGAACAGGAGTACAGGACTGGAGGAATGCAGAGCATCACACACTCCCAGGAGGGTAGATACAGAGTGGAGCTCCTTCTACACTGTCCAATCACACACTCCCTGTGCAGGAACACGGGTTAGATACAGAGTGAAGCTCCCTCTACACTGTCCAATCACACATTCCCAGGGCAGGGACATATGTCAGGTACAAAGTGAAGCTCTGTCTACACTGTCCCAACACACACTCCCAGGGCAGGGACACAGGTTAGATACAGAGTGAAGCTCCCTCTACACTCACTAATCACACATTCCCAGGGCAGGGACACAGGTTAGATACAGAGTGAAGCTCTGTCTACATGTCCCAACACACATTCCCAGGGCAGGGACACAGGTTAGATACAGAGTGAAGCTCCCTCTACACTGTCCCAACACACACTCCCAGGGCAGGGACACAGGTTAGATACAGAGTGAAGCTCCCTCTACACTGTCTAATCACACATTCCCAGGGCAGGGACACAGGTTAGATACAGAGTGAAGCTCTGTCTACATGTCCCAACACACATTCCCAGGGCAGGGACACGGGGTAGACACAGAGTGAAACTCCCTTTATATACTCCAGTGCAGGGAAGTCGTCAAAGGAACAAGGTGAAACATGAGGAGTGGGATCTGTGAGGAGACCAGGGTGGACTGGGGTATGATTTGTCCTCTGAGGGAGACATAGGAAAGCAATGCTCTCCTGCCGTCCAGCTTCTTGCTGCAATGTCCGAATGCAGTGGGCAGGGAAAGCAAGAGGTGAAGGGAAGGCTGGACTAGTGCTGGCACAATCCCCAGTACCTGAAACCCCAATGAAAACTCTTCACCAAAAGATTCACTTATTAAACCTTCTGGAAAAGTCAGCCAGTTGTGAAAGGCCCCACAGCCTCTTGCTGGAAGCTAAATCTTTATTCTCTGTACACTGTCAGTGACGCAAATGTTCAAGGCAGCCTTTCCCCCTGCTCTTGCCTTCAGAGATGTTGTCAGCAAATGGGGAGTTGTGGGCAACTGGCACCGAGAGGTGGGGCAGATCAGACCTGGTCATAATGATTGGCATGGCAGGCTTGATGGATTGAATGGGCTCCTGCTCCTGTTGTGTTTTCCCTCTCTTCCCCAGCCCACATCCTCCCCCCCCCACTCCTCTTTCCATTGCTCCTTTTCCCTCTATCTTTCTGTACCCTCACTCTCTGTACCTTCCCTCTCTCATTCTCGTCCCCTTCCTACCTCCCCCTGTCAATCCTCTATTCTCTATATCTATCTGTTCCCACCCTCCTCATCTCTGTCCTCCCCCTCTCTCCTCTCCCCTCACTCTCCTTTTCTGTCTGTCTTTCTTTCTATACCTCTCTCCCTCTGTCTGCTGTCTCTGTCTTTCTCTCTAACTCTCTCCCACTCTCTCCCTCTTTGTCTGCCTGTCTGTCTGTCTGTCTGTCTGTCTGTCTCTCTCTCTACCTCTCTCCCATTCTCTCACACTCTCCCTCTCTGCCTGTCTCTCTCTCTTCCACAGTCAGTCTCATCTCTCTTTCTCACTCTACCTCATTCCCATTCTCTCCCTCTTTGTCTTCTCTCTCCTCTCTCTCTACCTCTCTCCAACTCTCTCCCTCTGTCTCTGCTCTGTCTCTCTCTCTCTCTCCCTCTTTCTGTCTCTCTCCCTCTCTGTTTTTCTCTCTCCCCCTCTCTGTTTTTCTCCATCTCTCTCTCTCTTTCTGTTTCTCTCTCCTTTACTCTGTTTCTCTTTCTCTCTGTCTCTTCCTGTCTTTTTTCCGTTTCTCTCTCTCTCTCTCTCATCTTCCTCTGTCTTGTCTCTCTTTGATTCTCTCTGTCTGTCTGTCTCTCTCTCTCTCTCTCTCTCTTTCTCTCTCCTGCTAGTCCTTCTGCACCCCCTGTCCCCCGCTTACCCACCCCCTGCCACCTAATTCCAATGGTCAAAGCAAGAGCTGCCACAATTCAGTGCAAATCCTGCTGTTTAAATATTTTTGACTGAAGCCATTTGATGCCAGATCTACCTGAGCCCTTTGCCAAGTTCACACAAAAGGTCTGTTCATTCCGTGCCAGTTAGCTGCGAGAGATAGTTGACAATTCGAGGCAGTGCTGTGGGGTTTGTGGGGGAGGGTGATACAGGGATGGGGGCTCTGTGACTTGGGGGGGGGCAGGAGGTGATTGTGAGATGTAGTGGGGTGGTGAGGTAGGATGCAGGGCGAGGGGTGATTGGGAGGAGCAATGGAAGAGGAGAGGGCTAAGGAACAAGGGAAGAGGGCATTTCCATGGCACCTTCCACAACCTCACTGCATGTTGTGATCTGATGTGCGCAGAGACAGATCCCAACATCCCAGTTCCTCAGAGTTCATTTAACTAATGACCTACTGTGGATACACAACATCTCACTTATCAGAAAGACATGACAGCGACTGCACTTCCTAAGAAGACTGAAGCGGGCAAGGCTATCGGCCACCATTATGCCACCCTTCTACAGGAGCTCTATCGAGAGCATCTTGGCCAGCTGCATCAGTGTAGGGTACACTTGCTGCAGAGAAATGGATCAGGGGTCAATCCACAGACAGGATCACTGGAGTCTTCCCTCCCCATCGACGTGTTGTCTGAAGAGGGTATGCAAAATCATTGAGGACCCTTTCCACCCAGTGCACAGCATCTTTCAGCTGCTCCCGTCGAGGGAAGAGATCCAAGAGGATCAGAGCCAGCACCGCCAGGCTGAGGAACAGCATCTTCCCACCAGCAGTGAGAATGTTGAACGACCAAAGGAACTGCTTGCACTCACCATCGGAGATTATCATATTTACAAAACAACATTTATTTATTTGTATATATGACTTTTTGTTCTGCCTATGTATTGTTTGTCTGTATGTGTTCTATGTCTGGTTGTGTGTCTGCTTGTTTTGCACTGAGGACTGGAGAGCGCTGTTTTGTTGGGTTGTACTTGTGCAACCAGATGACAGTACCGACAATCTCCGACACTCAACAGATTTCCAGATTCTTGCTGTTAACAGTCATGGAACATTGGGATAACTCTTCTATCCTGCCATTATCCGACTCCTGAATGAACAAGTAAAAGAGTCATCGACTGCATCCGGTGCTCCCGTCGTGGCCTTCTCTACATCGAAGAAACTGGATGCAGACTGGGAGGTCACTTCATTGAGCACCTTCGCTGTGTCCATATCGATGACGGGGATCTCTCAGTGGCCAACCATTTCAATTATGTGCCCCACTCAAGCACTGACACCAAACCAAGGCCATCCACAAATTGGAGGAGCAACTCCATCTGGGCCCTCTCCAGCTGGATGCCGTTAACATCAGCCTCTCCGGTTTCTGCTAGCCCACTCCCCTTTCTCCCTCTCTTCCCCATCCATCTCCCTCCTTTCCTCAGCTCTCCACCCTCTTCCCTCTCCATTCACAGAGCCATCCTCCCTCCCCCTGTCCACTGCTGAGCCCTCCCTCCCTTATCCACCTATTACCTCCTGCCTGTAGGTCTGTGCTCCTACCCACCGCCATTTTGTTCAGGGTCCTGCCTACATTTGCTCATACCTTGAGGAAGGACTCAAGCCTGAAACGCTGGTTCTATATCTTTATCTTTGCTCCATAAAGTAGTGTTTGACCAGCTGAGTTTCTCCAGCCTTGTGCTTTTACCAGTAAAATTATGTTGCTCTTTCCCCTTCTCTCTGTTCCAACTGATCCCTGTAAGTCTGCATCTCTGTACAATGCAGGGGTTGTCTTGCAGAAAACAAACGTTATTGCTTCCTCTTGGTACGTGAGGCAATAAAAATGAACTTGAACTGCTACTCCTTTCCCAGGTAAGCACCTGTGATAGTACAGATCTATCACCAATGTACATAGTGTGTATAGTTACCATATCTAGACTGTGCTTACAGCGATTGGCTGAGAGCTAATTCTACTCCACGCGAACCCACATTACGCCTACGTTGAGTTCCCAGACGGGCGGTAGGACACTGTTTCGGTGCTGGACCTAGCTCAGGACGCGGTAGACCCAGCAAACCCCCCAACCCAACCTTCCCCAACTCTTTATTCCCCAGGCCCCGTGCCGCAACAGAAGGACCAACTGCACCCCAACGAGCTGGGCCACCCTGCCGACAACACGACTGGGGAATTGAGCGAAGGAACGGTCGCACCCGACGAGCCCGCTGGCGACACCACTCCTGCGACCCCAATCCCGGCACCACGGCGGTCACGCCGGATGGTCAGACCCCCTGACCGCTACAGTCCTTAACCTACCCCTTCCTTTCATTCTCTCCCTCGTTTTTTTGTTTTTTTTCCAGGGTCAGTTCTCCAAGAAGGGGTGAATGTGATAGTACTGATCTATCACCAATGTATATAGTGTATATAGTTACAGTATCTAGACTGTGCTTACAGCGATTGGCTGAGAGCTTAGCCACGCCTACTGTCTTAAAGGGTTGTGTCCCTAGCCAGGTCGGATCATTCTGGACTGGTCGGCCACCTGTGAAGAGCTCCTGTCTTTTGCTAATAAAAGCCTTCGTTTGGATCAACAAGTCTTTGATTCTTTCGACGAGCTCTACAGCACCATAATGCCTTGGCTCTGCATTTCAGATGTCTGGTTGGAGCGGGCACCCATCCTGAAGATGAGTGGGAGCGGTGGTGGGAGTGTTCACCCTGGATTTAGCTCAGTTCCTTCAAACCAGAGTGGACCTACTGAAGGTTTGGACAGACAAAAGCACAGGGTCTGATGAAGCAGTGATCATTCGTTTCATCGCAAGAAGGATGGAATTTAGGAGCAGGGAGGTTCTGCTGCGACTCTATAAGACCCTGGTGAGGCCGCATCTGGGGAACTGCATGCGGTTCTGGCCTCCTCACTTAAGGAAGGATGGACTGGCTTTGGAGGTGGTGCAGAGGGGTTCACCAGGTTGATTCCAGAGATGAGGGGGTTGGCCTATGGGGAGAGATTGAGTCGTCTGGGACTGTATTTAGATCGAGAGGAGATTTTATATAAACGTATAAAAGTATGAAAGGCAGAGATAGGTAAATTGTTTTCATTGGTGGGGGAGACCAGAACGAGGGGACACAACCTCAAGATCCAGGGAAGTAGATTTAGGACGGAAATGGGAAGGAACTGCTTTTCCCAGAGGGCAGTGAATCTGTGGAATTCGCTGCCCATTGAACCAGTGGAGGCGACCTCAGTAAATATATTTGAGATAAGGTTGGATAGATTTTTACATGGTTGGGGAATTAAGGGATATGGGGAAAAGGCAGAGAGGTGGAGATGAGCCAAACATCAGATCAGCCATGATCTCATTGAATGGCGGAGCAGGCTCGACGGGCTGGATGGCTGGCTCCCGCTCCTATATCTCATGTTCTTAATCCATTTGTCTGACTGCGTTCCTTTTTAACAAAGATGTCACCTCCTCATCATTCCCTGCTCCTGAGTCATTGCTCCTACCCCCTATCCCTCTCCCTGCCCGGCCCTCCA
Source organism: Narcine bancroftii (assembly GCF_036971445.1). Lineage (NCBI taxonomy): Eukaryota > Metazoa > Chordata > Chondrichthyes > Torpediniformes > Narcinidae > Narcine > Narcine bancroftii. The sequence goes on from NC_091481.1 coordinate 75,287,276, forward strand.
AAGCAAAACGCTGAAGGTCTGAGACACTGATGAGAAGGTGAGGCAGATTTAATGCTGATGGAATTGTAAGAAGTGGAGTTGGGGGGGTGAGACATTGAAACGAGAAGTGGTCCTGACCCGGAACCTTGATTAACCATTTCTCTCCATGGATGCTGAGAAACATTTCAGGGTAATGTTTTTTTGTGCTGCCTCTCCATCCCTCAAATCCTCTCCTCGAGAGTGAGGTGTTGGCAATGAGTGAAAAAGGCAATAAAAGAGAGGAGGAAATATGGGCCATTCAACCCTTCGAGCTGGTCCTGCCACCCCACAAGATAACGATCCCTCAGATGTCGGCTCCTATTCCCATAACCCTCGACAAGCTGTCCTTCTTGGCCATGTGCGTATTCACTGATCACCCCCACAGCTAACTGGAGGACTAAATTCCAAAGAATCCATCAACTCAGGAACGGTTAACATAGCAGTTAGCGCAACCCTGTTACAGCACCAGTGACCCAGGTTCGAATCCAGTGCTGTCTGTAAAGAATTTGTACATTCTCCCCATGTTTGTATGGGTTTCCTCCGGGGGCTCCGGTTTCCTCCCTCCGTTCAAACCCCTACAAGGCTTGTGGATCTATTTGGGCCGGTAAGCCAGAAGGGCTTGTAACTGTATTGTATGTCTAAATTAAAAGTCACCACTCATCTCCCTCTACAGTGTGACCCCATGGTTTGAAGCGATGTCTCTCTAATTCTAAGATTCTCCCCCCCCCATTCTCTCCACCCCCCCCCCAACATAAGGAAGATCATTCTCATAACATCGTTCCCAACCAATTGGTGCCCATCTGCTCAACAATTCCAGGTGTAGGATCACCAATGTCCTGAGGTAAGACTATGTCATAAATAGAGAACACTACAGCACAGTACAGGCCCTTTGGCCCTCAATGCCATGCCAACCTATATATTCCTGCCAAAAAAAAACTAAACCCTTCCTACCTCATAACCCTCTAACTTATTATCATACAAGAGCCTGTCTCTTAAATGTCCCTAATGTTCCAGCCTCCTCCACCACCTCTGGCAGTGCGTTCCAGGCACCCACAACTCTCGATGTAAAAAACCTACCCCTGATTTCTCCCCTAAACTTCCCTCCCTTCACTTTGTACACGTCGTCTGTTCTTTGCTGATCCTGCCCTGGGAAACAGGTGCTGGTTGTCTGTAGTGAACTGGGATTCATTAGAAGTGTGCTGTACTGGCGACTGGTCCTGCTTCCTGGCCCCTCCCCTGGGGGCCCGTATATAACCCTGGTTTCCCGCCTAAACCCAGAACCCTTCTGAAGCCTGTTCATGAACCCTAACTGTGTTGTAAGCTAATAAAAGCGTTAGTTCTCCCTCCAGTTGAGTGCGAGCTACACTATCCACCCTATCTACACCTCTCAGAATCTTGTAAACCTCTATTAAGTCTCCTCTCATCCTTCTACGCTCCAAAAAGTCCCAGCTCTGCTAACCTTGGCCCATAAGATATATTTTCCAATCCAGGCAACATCCTGGTAAATCACCTCCGCACATCTCCACATTCTTCCTGTAATGAGGTGACCAGAACTGAATACAATATTCTAAGTGTGGGTTCACCAGAGTTGCAACTCCTGAACTCAATCCCCCTATTAATGAAGCCCAGCATCCCATCGGCCGTCTTAACTATCCTATCAACCTGTGAGGCACATGGCCAAGAAGGACAGCTTGTCAAGGATTTGGACCCCAAGGTCCTTCTGTTTATCCACACTCTTAAGTAACTGACCATTAACCCTGTGCTGTACCTTCAAATCGACCATTGCATTTCACACTTCTCTGAATTGAACTCCATCTGCCACTTCTCTGCCTAACTCTGCATCCTGTCTATATCCTTTTGTAACCCACGATAACCTTCAGCTCCATCCACAACTTCTCCAACCTTCACATCATCTGCAAATTTAATGACCCATCCTTTCACTTCTTCATTTTGGTCATATATAAATATCACAAAGAGCAGGGACCCCAGAATATATCCCTGCAGAACTCCACTAGTCACTGACCACCAGACAGAACACCCAAACTCCACATAGATAGCACCTGAGGCCAGGATCAATTTGGGTCACTGAAGATGTGTGGCAACTACTCAACTGGCTGGGTCAATATTAATCTGACCATTAAAGTGGCAATATTAAACACACAGAGATGCTGGAGTAACTCAGCTGGGCTCACACCATCCGTAGTAGGTAAGAATTTATTACCGATGTTTCTGGCCTGAGCCCTTCCTCAAGGAATAAGCAAAGAATAAAGGCTGAAGACTGACAGAGGGGAGGAGTCCGGACCAACAAAAGGTGTTAATTGCATACGATAGGAGGAGAGGTGAGAATTGATTTTGGCTCTGTGAAAGGAGACAGAGGGAAAAGGGGGAGAGACAAAGAGAGACCTGGAAGAAAAGCAACAGGGGGATGAAGTAGAGGTATGGGGGTTTGACAGAAACCAGAGTTGTTGTTGTTAATGCTGTCTGGTTGGAGGGTGTCCAGAAAGAAAATGAGGTGTTCCTCCAATTTGCAGGTGGTCTCAGTTCGGCAGTGCATGAGACCATGGACGGACATGTCAGCAAGGGAATCTGGCAGGGAATTGAAATGGGTGGCCACTGGGAGATCCATGCCATTGCAGCAAACAGAGCCGAGGTGCTCATCGAAGTGACCTCCCTGTCAGTGGATAAGACTCTCCGACATTGAGGATACCACATCGGGAGCACCCACGGAGATACACAAGTGAAGCATGGCTTCACTTGGAAGGAATATTCGGGTGCCCTGAATGGTGGTGAGGGTGGAGGTGTGGGTCCACGTGGAGTATCTTCTGCAGTCACAGTGGTAGGTACCAAGGGGATGATTAGTGGGGAGGGAGGAGTGGGCAAGTGTGTCGTGGAGGAACTACCTCAACACCAGCGGTGGTGATGTTACAGTGAAACATTTCTGGTAAATCTAAACTAATTTTTTCCATCAACAAATTCTGCTTTACCGGCTGAACCGATTTTGCTCATATTCCTGAAGAAACATTTTCTTTGCCCTTAATCCCCTTGGTGTGATTTGGAGTCCAAAAGCCTCCTCGATTCCTTGTGGTTTCACACTGAGTTACACTATTTCTCCCAGCTGTTAAATTCTGTGCCTCTCGAGAGCAAGCAGGAAGTCTGTTTCCATTGGCTGAAGTTAACCGGCAGCCACAGAATTTAGAATCGAATGGTGAGGGAAGGAAGGAGGAGGAAGATTTTGTTTGAAAGTACAGGAGAAACAATGTGGCAAGGTATTTAGGACAATGGAGTAAAGTCCAGGGTTCGGAGAGGGTCTAACAGGAAGCCATTTGAATATCCAGTGTGGGCATCTTGCCACACCAAGGTTTTCCCTTGTGTGTTCTTCACTGGTCCATTTGATGCAGAGTGCGGGTTAGGCAAGGGAAATGAGGGGGGGTGGTGATCATTCCCCTCCCCCAAGCTTCTGCTGAGACCCCCTGCAGTGAGAGAGCGGGGATGATGGAGAGATAAGATTCAGGGCACAAAGTTTTCTCAGCACAAACCATAGAACTGTAGAACCATTACAGCACAGCCCTTATAGCCTGTGTCAAATTATTTTTCTGCCTAGTCCCAGTGACCTGCATGGAGTCCATAGCCCTTCATCCATAGACCTGTCCAAATTCTTCTTAAATGTTAAAATTGAATCCGCATTCACCACTTCAGCTTGTTCCACATTCCCACCACCCTCTCTATGAAAAGGTTCCCCCTCATGCTCACCCTACACTTTTCCCCTTTTCAACCTTAACATGTTCTCTGGTTTGTATCTCACCGACCCTCAGTGGAAAAATTTTAAATGCCTCTATCTACACTCATTCTTCTACACTCCAGGGAACAAAGTCCTAACCTGTTTAACCTTTCCCTGTAACTCAGCTCCTGAACTCCAGTCAACATCCTAGTAAATCTTCTCTGCCCTCTTTCCTGTAGTGCGGTAACCAAAACTGCACACAATCCTCCAAATTTGGCCTTAGCAATGTCTCGTACAACTTTACCACAACATCCCAACTCCTGTACTCAATACTTTGATTTATGAAGGCTAATGTGCAAAACGCTCTCTTTACAACCCCGTCTTCCTGTGACAGCAATTTCAGGTAATTATGTATCTGGATTCCTAGACCCAAACGGAATCTCGAAGCCAGAATCTCCGCTCCCTACACCACCATTTCCATCTATTTTTTAAATGGCTCTCCGAGAAGACTATTTGGCCCATCGAGTCTTCTCCGGACAATCTCATCCCCCTCCCCACCTCCAACTTACATCCCTGTAGCCTATTCTTTTCTACAAGCCTATTAAATCCAACCTCCCACACCCCAGATTCTACCACCCAACTAAATACAGCACAATTTAGAGCAGCCAATCAAGCTACTAAGCCACAGGTCTTTTGGAAGTGGGAGTACCTGAGGGAAACAAATGGTCATAGGGAGACGTGCAAACTCCATTCAGTGCAATGAACAGCAGCAAATTCATCAAACTGATTTTATAATTCTATCTGTATATCAAGAAACTTCCAAGTTTTGGGTGTCAACATCTCTGAAGATCCATCCTGGAGCCTCCATGTTGATGCAATCATGAAGGAGGCTCGCCAGCGGCTATACTTTGTGAGATGTTTGTCTCGTAAACTTCTACAGGTGCACCGTGGAGAGCATTCTGGTTGGTTGCATCACTGCCTGGTATGGAGGCGTCAACTCTCAGGGCAAGAGTAAACTTCAGAGGGTTGTTAACTCGGCCTGCGACATCACAGGCCCCAGACTTCACTCCATCGAGGACATCGACATGTGTCTTATAAAAAGCAGCCTCTGTCCTCAAGGGCCCCCCACCTCCCAGGCCCTGCCCTCTTCACTCGGCTACCATCAGGGAAAAGGTTACAGGAGCCTGAAGACAAGCTCTCAGCGGCTCAAGGACAGTTTCTTCCCCTCCGCCATCAGATTCCTGAATAATTAGTGAACCACAGACCCTGCCTGACTTTGACTTTTCGTGGACTATTGTTATTGATTGTTGTAAGGTGGTTTATATGAATATTTGCAGTGCGATTCTGCCGCAAAACAACGAATTTCATGACGATAGATTCTGATTCTGATTCCTAGTTCCTGTTATCTGATTTGTGAAATTTAAATGGGACAGGGAGCTTTTTTCTCCATTCCCTCTCTCTGTCTTTTCCTATCTTGTTTGCCTGTGGCCTCTCCCCAACCCCTGCATTCCTTTCTCTTTCAACCTTCCCACCAGTTTCTCCGCCCATCTCCATGCTCTTCTACTGTGTCAGTCAGCTCTCTTGTCTCCCACACACAGACACATGCTGGCCAGGAACTTGGGTCAGATTAAAGGAAAAGCTCGTGTCTGTGTGGAGAAGCCAGCCGCTCTCCCTCCCTCCCCTGCTCAACACCAAGCCTGCAGACGTCAGGAGAGAGAGAGAGAGAGAGAGTGGGCTGGGAGACGGAAGGAACGAGGTTGTGGGGGCGGTGGGCAGAGGGAAGGGGGGGGGAACTGTGAGAGAGGTGACAGGGAGAGAAGGGAAAGGGGAATCTGAGAAATACAAGAACAGGAGAAACCAGGGAGGGAGGGAGAGAGAGAAGGGTAAGTGGTAAACAGTGAGGCTGTGGAGTTGGTGAGGAGATATCAAGTGAGCATCAGAAAGCAAAACAGTGGGAGAGCTGAGGGTGAAGGACAAAGAGGGAGAAAGGACAAAATCTGGGAAAGAGGGAGAGAGCGAGACAAAGAAAGAGAGAGAGAGGAGCAAAGGAGAAACTGTGGAAAAAGAAATAGAGAGAGTGAGAGAGAGCTTGAGAGCAGGAGAGAAGGAGAGGGAGAGAGGTAGAGGGAGGGAGAGAGAGAGAGAGAACGAGATAGAGAGAAAGAGAAACAGATGATGAGAGGAGAAGCCAAAGGGAGCTGCAGTCTGTGAAGTTCATGCACCGATGGAGATGAGATTCAGCGACAGAATGAAGTACCCCTTCACTGCCAACCTGGTATTTCTGGTAGGTTTGATGCAACTGGTTACTTCCCACCCTCAGTGCCTGGACTTCAAACCTCCGTTCCAGCCCTCCGAGCCCCTGACCTTCTGCACCATGTACTCCTCGTTCGGATGCTGTGATGCCCGCAAAGACTCGGCCCTCTCTCGCAAGTACCACCACATCCTGGACTTCTTCCATTTCTCCGGGATCCCACTCTGTGCCAAATATATCCAGGAACTCCTGTGTCAGGTGAGACCAGCAGCCAAGCCAGGAGGGGTCAGAAACGGGTTTGGAGGCTCAAGGTTCAGAGAGCGTAGATTCGGCGAATCTTGGGTGCAGTTTATGATTTCTGTTGGGTTCCCAGTGGGATATGAAAAGGATAATTCCGTTTGAAGAGTTTTAAAATTTAATTTTAGATATGGCACAGTAACAGGCCCTTCCAGCCCATAAGTCCGACACCGGTAAGTTTTGGAGGGTGGGAGGAAACCGGAGGCCCCGGAGGAAACCGACGCAAACACAGGGAGAAACTCCTCACAGACAGCGTTGGGTTCAAATCCGGGACTCTGGTGCTGTAACAGCGTCGATCCAACTGTGCCACCCTTGCTGATTGGAAGTAGGAGTGGAGGGAGCATATGGGGCCTCAAGGGCGGAGCAGTTAACACCACACTATTTCAGCGCCAGTAACCCAGGTTTAAACCCCCAGCGTCATCTGCAAGGAGCTGTATGTTCTCCATGGGTTACCTCCCACCCTCCAAACACATATAGGGTTCGTTGGCACATCAGTTGATTCCGGTGGTAGAGGCAGGGACAGCACGTTACTCTATCTCTACATTTAAATAAATCAAAATTAAATTAGGGGAACCAAGGGATATGGGGTTAGTGGTGTTGAGGTAAAAATTCAACACTGAAAATTGGACGCAGCACATCTGGGTATTCAGTCTGCCACAGCTAAATGGACGTCCGTGGCACTAAAGGTTTGGAGGGATGGGGACTAGCACGGGTAGATGGGACCATCTTGAATTGGCATCTTGGTCAGTATAGAAGAGATGGGCTGAATGTCTCTCCAAGAGGTTGACTTGCCATTTCCTGTCTGCATGTTCGTACTCTTACTTCACGCTCCCCCTTTGCCCGCCGGCCGTGTGCCCCGTATCCCATGTTCATTGATTTTTTAATTTTCGACATCCAGCACGGTAACAGGCCTTTCTGTCCCACGAGAGCCCGTGCCGCCCATTTTACACCCAATCAACCTACAACCACCCCCCCCCCACCCCGTACATTTCAAACTGGATGAAACTGGAGCCCACGGGGGAAACCCACACAGACACAGGGAGGCAGACAGCGCGGGATCCGAACCCTGGTCCCCATTGCGGGCCTTTGTAACTGCTGCAGTAAGCATGTCACCTTCCATTTGCAAGAGTACAGTAATTCAAAGAAAATCTAGAGTTCAAATCCCACCGCACCAGCTGGTGAATTTTAATGTTTAATTAAATAATCCTGTCATGAAATGAGAGAGCCCGTAAACGTCAAGCAGCGTGTTGTTCAGTGATGTCCTGTTGGGGCAGAGATCTGCTGGCCTTACTAAGTCTGCGCTACATGTGACTCAACTCTACACTGTCTCCTCAGTTCTGGAGTCTGGGACACATCCTGCAAATGATTCAGTAGAAAGCAGGTCTCCAACAGGCTTCTGTCTGTTCCCAGGGACACACACAGAGTCTGACATCCAGAACTGCTGGAAGACCCTCAACTCGCACTTTGATCTGCCCGAAACCTGTCGGTCTTCCAGCACACGGAGATGTGGGTGAGGGAATGCTGCCGACCGGCACATTCCAGGCTGCGGGAGTACGTGCTGAGGGACGCACTGAGGGTTGGCACAGCCAACGCGAGGGCGCTGTGGGGAAGGGGCATAGGCTAGAGTCTGCCCTTCACCAGACACTGAAGGACTGAGACAGAGAGGAAGCCCCTCAAACAATGTGGAGGGGGGGGGGGGTGGAGAAGCAGCAAGATGCCACAGGGATGGCAATGGTGTAAATAGAATTGAATGTAACAAGGCCCAGTTATGGAAATGTATGGATATGAAGGTTGGGGAACAGACTCTGAGCAATTTTCTCTTTGTAAATAATTTATTGTGAATGAAGTCCAACAGGCTACGGTCTATCCCACATTTGTCATAGAATCATAAGGATGGAAGCAGGCCCTTCAACTCCAGAGTCACAAATTCCATTCTCTTGCATTTCCATCGACTCTGCCCCCCTCCCCAGTTCTACCACTTTTACCAACATTGGGGGCCCATTAACTTATCAATAGGCCAGCTTTCAAATGTGGAAGGAAAGCCACATTCAAAGGGAGATCACACAAAGCGCATGTGCAGACACACATCTGCACACACTCAACCACACACACACATGCACATTGTGGTGCGCTATTAGCCAGAATCAGACACACACAAAGATAAAGACTGTACAACAGGCTTTAATCCACAAAGACTTCCACAGAGCCAGGCTGGCCGTGGCTGCAGCAACTCTGAGTGAGGCCTCGGGAAGCTGGCGCAGGCTTATATCCCGGAGGGTGATTGACACCCGACCGGGTGGGGCATGATCCATTCAGGCCAACTAATTGAAAGCTGGCCAGGTGTCGGTCCTGTCCCCTTACACTCCTACAGGTATAGAGGTTGCCCTCTGCAGTAGGCCAGTGGTGTACCAGCACACATACACACACAAACATGAACACACTCACACACAAACGCACGCGCACGCACACACAAAAACACATGCACACGCACATGCACGCACACACACACACACCCACACACACACACGGACTCTGAGGCAGCTACACTAACTGTTGAACCATCCCTTTACTCCCAGCCACCTGAGGCTTTTGCCCTTCTAATGGCTTGAGCTTTCCATTTTACCCAGTGCTTGTGAGAGATGTTCCCACAGCCACTGACTCAGTCTCTGGTTCTTTCTGGTCCCCACACCACTGAAAATTATAATTGGAATCAGTCTCCTGCTAAAGATGGGAGCATTTTTGAGGCAGAGCTTTTGAAATTTACTTATTTTTCCAGAAATGAATCATCTTCTTTTGAAAATAAAATTAACTCTTCTGAGTCTATTTCATTCAAATAAAAGCAGAAAAAAAAATGAAAGAAGGATACATGATAAATATTTGTGGTCGGCATAGCGGTTAGCGAAATGCTGTACGATCTTCCCGTGTCTGCGTGGATTTTCCCCAGGGGCTCCGGTTTCCTCCCACCATTCAAAATGTACCAGGGATTGTAGGTCAACTGGGGTTGAATTGAGCAGCATGGACACGTGGGCCAAAATGGCCCTGTTATAGTGGTGCATGTCTACGTTTAAATTTTTTTAATTGGCAAGTGTCTTTGCAATGAAGTGATCAGGCAAACTGTACATTGAACAGTTCATGGTAAAGTGAATCAAATAGTCTTTTAGAAAGCTGTGGGTTTCTAGGATTCTACTGTTCAGCATGCTCAGGGTCCATTACAAGGGCAATCACTTTTTATTGAGCCAGTTTAGGGTTAATCATATTGTGGTTGTTACATGTTCATTATTCAGCAAGGGTGAGAAAGTTTCTGTACGATTGCACTAACTTTGTCATTCTGCAAGTTAAGGGTTAATTGGTAGGATTAATCAACATATCTTTGTCCTTTATGGACGCTTGATTGCACTGTTATTCAGGGCGGTAAGGGTTAATTGGTGTGATGGCGCTGACGTTGTTATTCCGCAGGGTAAGAATGTGTTTCAAGCAGAATCAAACCGTGCCCTTAAAACAGACAAAGGGAGTGAATCATAGAAAGTTGTCAGACGCTGTGATTGTAGTAAACGCAGCAACTCAGCCAGTCTCACAGAGTCCCGAGGAGGTAACGATCCATTGCCGACGTTTCGGGCCTGAGCCCTTCTTTAATTAAAAGGATGGCGAGAAGGAATGAAAAGGCAAGGGGAGGAGTCCAGACCATAGACCAAAGGTGATAATTGGATACAGACAGGACAGGAGAGAGGGAAGGTGGGAATTAATAGGTGGGGATGGGGGGAAGAATGTTGGCTCTGAGTCCAGAACTGGAGGAAAGGTGAGGGGGTTTAACGAAAGCCAGAGAGGTCGATATTAATGTCATTCAGCTGGAGGGTTCGCAGATGGAAGATGAGGGGTTGCTCCCAGTCGCCACCATTCCAATTCACTGCACCACTCCCTCACTAGCATTTCTGTCCATGGTCTCGTGCCCGACCAGACTGAGACCGCCTGCAAATTGGAGAAACATCTTCCTTCTGGGCACCTTCCAACTGGATGACATCAACATCTTCCGTTTCCCCCCCCCCCTCATCATATATGTCTCCTCTCTCTCAACCTCTCTTACCTCTTTTTTCCCTATAGTCTTTTCCCACAACTCTACTTCCACACCCAAAAACAGCCCCCCTCCCCCAGTCAATTCTCACCTTCCCTCTCTCCTGTGACCCATCCATGTCCAATTTTCACCTTTTGCCTGTTGGTCTGTATTCCTCTCCCTGTCGTTTCTTTCCTTCTCCCCAGCCTTTTAACTCAGGTGCCTGCCTGCTTTTCACTTATACCTTGCAGAAGAGCTTAGGCCAAAACGTCAGTAATATATCTTTACCTCCTACGGACGCTGCGAGACCGGCTGAGTTCCTCCAGCGTTTCAGTGTGTTTAAAAGCGACTTCAGGAAGAATAATTGCAGGGGGTGTAGAAAGGACTGTCCCAGAGTCGTACAGCACAGAAAGAGGCCCTTCGACCAACTCATACATGCTGTTCAGGGTGACCTTCTAATCTACTCTTATTGCCTGCGGTTTCCCCATATCCCTTAACCTTTTCCTGTCCATTCACCTACTAAAAATCTCTTCAGTGTTGTTATTATTAAAATGGAGGAACACAAGAGCATAAAGTATAGGAGAAGGAGTCAGCCACTCAGTCCATCGAGCCTGTTGCACCATTCAATGAGATCATGGCTGATCTCCACCTACCTGCCTTTTCCCCCTTATCCCTTAATTCCTCTACTCTGTAAAAATCTACCCAACCTCGTCTTAAATATATTTACTGAGGTTGACTCCACTGCTTCAATGGGCAGCGGATTCCACAGATTCACCCCCCTCTAGGAAAAGCAGTTCCTCCTCATTTCCGTCCTAAATCTACTCCCCTGGATCTTGGTTATGACCCTATTTCTGGTCTCCCCCACCAATGGGAACAACTTACTTACTTACAATCTTATCTATATCTTTCATAATTTTATATTTCTATAAGATCCCCTCTCATTCTAAATTCTAAATCCCAGAGAGTACAGTCCCAGACAACTCAATCCCTCCCCATGGGCCAACCCCCTCACCTCTGGAACCAACCTGGTGACCCCACTCTGCACCGCCTCCAAAGCCAGCACATCCTTCCTCAAGTAAAGAGACCAGAACCGCACGCAGTTCCCCAGATGCGGCCTCACCAGGACCTTGTACAGTTACAGCAGATCCTCCCTGCTCTTAAAATCAATCCCTGCTGCACTATGACCCTGCATGGATCCAACAGCAAAGAGAAGGTGGAGGGGATTCCACAGACCAGGAAGCATCCATGGAAAGACGCCGATGAGGTTTCAGGTCCAAGCTCAAAATGCTGATGCACAGTGAGAGGTCAGGAGGACACTGAGTCAGGCAAAGTCCATGGAGTCAGCATTTTGGGTTGGGACCCTTTATTGAGACTAAAGTGGGAAGGGGAGATGGCAGGCATGAAAATCAAGGGGGTCAGGATCTCGGATGTTATCAGATTTTGGACAGAGGTCGAGAGGAGAGGATTGAGCGAGAAGTGGGTCGATTTCCCTGGAATGTCAGAGGCTGATGGATGACCTGATAGTGATTTATAAGATTGAGAGAGGTGTTGATAGGGTAGATGGTCAGCAGAGCTTCACTTTAATTTGGGTGGCATGTGGACACCTGAGGTGAAGGCCTGTTCCTGTCCACGAGATAGAGGAGAAATGGAAATAGTGGAACTGGACAACAGTGGGGTTACCCAGCATATAACCATATATAACAATTACAGTATGGAAACAGGCCATCTCAGCCTCTCTAGTCCACACTGATTTAAGTGATCTCCTCAAGCCCCACCTACCCGCTCCCTGTTCATAATCCTCCAATCCCCTCACATTCATGCACTCATCCAACCTTCTCTTAAATGACAAAATTGACCCTGCCGCAACCACCTCTTCCAGAAACTCATTCCACTCAGCCGCCACTCTCTGAGTGAAGAAGCTCCCTCTTATGTTATTTCTAAACTTTTGCCCCCAACCCTTAACTTATGACTCCTCATTCCACTCCTACCCTCATCTACTCTATCTATCCCCCTCATAATTTTAAATACCTCTATCAAATCCCCCCTCAACCTTCTATGTTCCAATAAATAAAGACCCAGTCTATTCAATTTTTCTCCATATTCTAGATACTGCAATCCAGGCAACATTTTAGTAAATCTTCTCTGCACCCTCTCTACCTTATTGATATCCTTTGTATAATCTAGGGACCAGAACTGCACAGTATTCCAAATTCAGCCTCACCAATGCCTTGAACGATCTCAACATCACCTCCCAGCTCCTATATTCTATGCTTTGATTTATAAAGGCCAGCATACCAAAAGCCTCCTTTACCATCCTATCCACATGAGATTCCACTTTCAAAGAATGATGAACCATTATTCCAAGATCCCTCTGTTCCTCTGCATTCCTCAATGCCCTCCCCTTCTCTGTATATGTCCTGTTTTGATTATTCTTCCCAAAATGCACTTCACACTTATTGATATTAAACTTCATCTGCCACCTTTCAGCCCACTCTTCTAAGCAGTCCAAATCATTCTGCATGGGTCAATGTCAATGTTGTTGAGGCTATCCAGGTGGTACCTATATACTCGTGTAAAGGTCAATCTCATGTAAAAGGTGACACCACCCCCCCCCCCCCACACCCTATTTCTAGCCAAAAAATCTGGAATTTTCCATAGATCTCATGTAAAAGTCGACCCTAGTCCCTTCCGGCCACCCGCCCATTGGAGCTCCCGACACCTTGAACATGGACTCTCTCCTTGGTTCCTGACACCTCTAATGCAGACCCTTACCTCGGCCCCAGCTCTCCGCCCATCTGATCTCCCGACACCTCTGGCGACGCAGATACTTACCGTGGTCCCAACCTCCCCCAGAGTAGGGTGTGTTTTGATGCACAGATTCTGGATTATGACTTTAATTCATGGTACTTTTGTCCTTTATTCATATGGAGTTCTGCTACTGATACGGTGTCTTGGATCCTAGTGTGAATTTCAGCCCCTCATGTCATAGTCTACCCCATAAATTTAACATTAAAAATTGTTTGCAAATTTGACGCTTACATGAGAATATACGGTATCTTTGATTTTTATCCTTACATTGGCAATCGATGAGGCTGCGGACAGACCCATTCATCTCCGTGGACACAGCCCGACCTGCTGCGTTTCTGCGGTATTCCCTTATTTATTCTCTTCACTTCAGACTTCCAGCCCAAACAATTATTTGATTTTGCGGCCACAGAAGCATGGAACGATAGAAAATTACAGCAATGTATCAAGCCCTTTGGCCCTTCTAGTCTGGTGCCACGCTATTACTCTGCCCAAGCCCATTGACCTGCACTCAGTGCATCACCCCCTCCCCCCCTCCATACCCCTCTCATCCATGTACCTGTCCAAATTCTTCTTAAATGTTAAAATTGAGCCCGCATTCACCACCTCAGCTGGCAGCTCATTCCACGCTCCCACCACCTTCTGTGTGAAGAAGTTCCCCCAAAACTTTTCCCTTTTCACCCTTACCCATCTCCTCTGGTTTGTATCTCACCTTCCCTCAGTGGAAAAAGCCGATCTACGTTTACTCTGTCTGTCCCCCTCATAATTTTAAATACCTCTATCAAATCTCCCCTCATTCTTCCTCACTCCAGGGAATAAAGTCCGAGCCTGTTTAACCTTTCCCTGTAACTCAGTTCCTGAAGCCCAGGCAACATCTTAGTAAATCTTCTCTGCACTCTTTCTATCTTATTGATATCTTTTGTGTAGTTAGGCGGGAGAGCAGAGGGTGGTATTCCCTGGCCTAACCAGGAGTTGCTGGCGGGGGAGGGGGAGGTCGGAGTAAAGACTCAACAGGTTGGGCAGCAGCTGTGGGGAGAGAAGAGAGGGTGATTGTTTCTTTGGATGGGATTCTCCAAAGTGTAATTCGGTGCCTGCCTTTCTCTCTCCCTTCCTATCCCTCACACACAGCAATGCTCGCCGTTTGCCGCTCATTTGTATGATGCCGAGGATGCCAACACACCAGTCCGCCAGCTGCCGGGCCTGTGCACCAATTATTGCACCGACTTCTGGAAGCTGTGCCGCTCCACCCTCAGCCTGCTGACCGGAGATGAGCGGATGCAGCGCCTGGAGCCGGACCGCGACAAGTTCTGCGGCCTGCTTGTGCTGCGGGACCGCGACTATTGCTATCCCAACGTCCTGCGCAGCAGCCGGCTGAACGTGGGCCTGGGCCGCGTCCAGGCCGACGCGCACGGCTGCCTCCAGCTCTGCCTGCGCGAGGTGGCCAATCAGCTGCGCAACCCCGTCGCCATGGTGCATGCCGCCGACGGCACCCACCGCTTCTTCGTGGCCGAGCAGATGGGCCTGGTGTGGGCCTACCTGCCCAATGGCTCCAAGCTCAGCCGGCCCTTCCTGAACCTGACCGAGGCCGTGCTCACCTCCCCGTGGCTGGGCGACGAGAGGGGTTTCCTGGGCCTGGCCTTCCACCCCAAATTCAAGAGCAACAGCAAGGTCTACGTCTATTACTCCATCTACGCCCGCAAGGCAGAGAGAATCCGCATCAGCGAGTTCCACCTCCTGCCCAGCAACATGAACGCCCTGGACCCAAGGTCAGAAAGGTGAGAACTGGTCACTTGGAGCTCAGAAGGGTGAGGGGCGAATCTTCTGACAATACAATCATGAAAAATCTCCATAAGATGAAAGCAGGCAGGTCATTTCCACTGGCAGGTGGGACTCAAGAATCAAAATTTATTTTTGTGAACGTGTGTCACAAAATTTGTTGTTTTGCAGGTGTAAGAAATGGCGAGAAATTACATTTTTATAGATAAAAGAAGCAAAAGAGGAGAAAGTCAGGCCATGTCTGTGGTTCATTATCCGTTCAGGAATCCGATGGCAGAGGCGAAGAAGCTGTCCTTGTGCTCGTCTTCAGGCTCTGGTACCTCCTTCCCGATGGTAACAGAGTGAAGAGGGCATGGCCTGGGTGGTGGTGGGATCCTTGAGGATAGAGGGTGCTTTCTTGAGGGACCCCCCCCCCCCCGTAGATGTCTTCGATAGAGCAACTGATGGCGCTGGCTGAGTTTATAATCTTCTGTAGCCTCTTCCTGTCCTATGCATAGGCACCGCCAAACCAGACAGAATGCTCTCCATGGTACACTTGTAGAAATTTGCTCGCATCTTTGATGATAAAGTTAACTTCCTCAAACTTCTTCCAAAGTAAATCTGCTGGTGAACCCCCTTCATGTTTGCATCAACATAAAGGCTCCAGGATAGATCTTCAGACATGTTGACACCCAAAATTGCTGACCTGGTTTGTGTTCTCTGACTTTCCCTTCCTGATGTCCGCAGTCATCTCCTTGGTTTTGCTGATGTTGAGAGCAAGGTTGTTATTGTTACGCCATTCAACGAGCTGATCTATCTCCCTCCTGTATGGTTCCTCACTGCCGTCTGTGATTCTGCCGACGACCGTGATGTCATCAGCAAATTTGGGGATGGCCTTGGAACTATTGTGCCTGGCCACATAGTCGTGGGTGTAGAGCAAGTACAGCAGTGGGCTAAGCACATATCCTTGGGGTGGACCTGTGTTGATTGCCAGTGAGAAGGAGAAATCGTTACTGATCTGTGGTTTTTCCGATGAGCAAGTCCAGGATCCAGTTGCAGAGGCCCAGGGTTTGGCGCCTGTTGACCAGCACTGAGGGGATAATGGTGTTGAACGGTGAGCTGTAATCGATGAAAAGCAGCCTGATGTAGGTGTTGCTGTTGTCCTGGTGATCCAGGGCTGAGTGGAGAGCCAGTGAGATTGGATCTCCCTCATCAGGTCCACAGTCAGTATGAATAGGAAACAATGGCTCCTCCTCACTGACGATCAACACAGGCTCACCCCAAGGGTATATGCTTAGCCCACTGGTCATCTCTCTGCACACCCACGACTGTGTGGCCAGGCACCATTCCAACGCCATCTACAAGTTTGCCGAGGACACCACAGTTGTGGGCAAAATCACAAACGGCAGTGAGGAAGCGAACAGGAGGGAGATGGAGCAGCTCGTTGAATGGTGTCACAACAAACAACCTTGTGCTCAACATCAGCAAAAGAATTGTCAGGAGAACACAAACAAGTCCTCATCAAGGGCTCAGTAGTGGGGGGGGGGGGGGGGGGTCAACATCTCTGAGGATCTGTCCTGGAGCCTCCATGTCGATACAATCACGAAGAAGGCCCACCAGCAGCTCGGACAAATTTCTATAGGTGAACCCCGGAGACCATTCCAACTGGTCGGGAGGAGTAAATGAACAGGACAGGAAAAGGCGTTGTTAACTCGGGCCTGTGGCATCACGGACTCCCGTCTCCACTCCATCGAGGACGTCTACAAGAGACGGTGTCTTAAGAAAGCAGCCTCTATCCTCAAAGGCCCCCTACCACCTAGGCCGTGCCCTCTTCACTCTGCCACCATCGGGAAGGAGGTCCAGGAGCCTGAAGACGAGCGCCCAGCAGCACAAGGACGGCTTCTTCCCCTCCGCCGTCAGATTCCTGAAGGAACAATGAACCACAGGCACTACCTCACTTTCTGCTATTTTCTTGCACAACTTATTTATTTTTGAAATCTGATTTATAGCAACGTTTGCACTGTGAATGTTGGCACAAAACAGCAAATTTCATGACTTGATTATGACAGTAAATTCTGATTCCAAGATTCTGATGTGCTGTGGAGCATTTGTGGTGATAGGTGAATCAAATTCCAGGCCTTTTCTGAGGCACAAGTTAATTCTGGCCATGTCGAACCTCTCAAAGCATTTCACAGTAACTGGGCGATTGGATAGATCTCCCAGAGAGTAGTGAAGCTGTGGAATTCTCCGCCCAAGGAGCAGTAGGAGCCTTCCCCTTGATTGTATTTAAAACGCAGACCATAGATGTTTGAAGAATAGGGTTAAGGAGAACAGGCGGGGAAGTGGAGCTGAGTCCCCAGCTCCAGTGGTGATCTAAGCAGCATGGCAGAGCGGGCTCGGCTGAGCAGATGGCCTGCTCCTAGCATTCCATGGCTCTGATTAACGGGTGCTCTTAACTTCTCAGGGTGATCCTGGAGGTGGTGGAACCGGCTTCCAATCACAACGGAGGGCAGCTCCTCTTTGGAGACGACGGGTACTTGTACATCTTCACTGGAGACGGGGGTCAGTCGGGGGATCCCTTTGGAAAGTTTGGAAACTCGCAGAATAAGTGAGTTCGCGACTGCACGCGCGCGCTGAGCCAGTGTTTGTGCAGCGTGCCTGTGCGCGTGGTGTTTGTGTGTGGGATGGGGGGGGCGGTTTGAGATGTTCCCCATCCTGAGGCACCTGAGCAAAATGTCACGGAAATGTTACAGCTATTGAACCAGCTTCCAATCACAATGAGGACAGGTCCTCCATGGATTGGGGTGGCATGGTTAATTGTTACAGCGCCAGTGACCTGGGTTCGAATCCCGCACTGTCTGTAAGGAGTTTGTACGTTCTCCCCGTGTCTGCGTGGGTTTCCTTTGGGTGCTCTGGTTTCTTCGCACCCTTTAAAATGTAGTGGGTGTGTAGGTCAATTGGGCGTAATTGGGCGGCACAGGCTCATGGGCTGAAAGGGCCTGTTACTGTGCTGTGCATCTAAAAAAAATTTCAATTAAAATTTAAGTATTTGTCGATGTTAGTGAGAATCAGGAAACACAGCAGACAACAAATGAACGCACAGTAAGCTCCGACTACAACCAAATAATAACACTAAACAATGAAGATTTTTGCTTCCTGAACACTTTTGGGTGTATTTTATGGATTTTGGGCTACTGATCACGAAAATTGACTTAAAATGTTCCTATCACATACCGTTGTTTAGCTATAACCTATTTTTGTGATTTCCTGTCCTATATTAAGTCGACTAGTATGGTACCCACAAAACAAGTTGTTTTGGTCAGTCCAAGCGTGCCTGGGCATGCACCCAGTGCAGATGCTATGCAAATGTTGTTTTAGGCCTGGGCATGTTTAGTCAGGATAGATGCAGGCAGGCTATAAAAGCAGCTCACAAATACTGATGCTGTGCATGTTGATGCACATGCTCTTCGGTCTTCAGGAAGATTCAATACAGCAGAAATGTCTTGTCGATATCCCAACATCTGCAAAACATTCTGTTACATTTGTGGCAAGTATACGCTTGAGGCTCAAAGATGCAGCATTGATGCACTTATTAAGAAAGTCAAAGCCCTTTTTCCACCATATCTCAGTCAATTGCCCCGGGATAGGAAGCTGTTTGTGTTGATTCCACTGGGCCACATTTAACCGGAATACTGACTGCTTTTCCACTTGTTACGGGTTATATTAGTATGGTTATGAATAAATATGTCTTTAAAAGAGATAGATTGTGGGGGGTTTAGTGTAGGTCACCTCACAAACTGAGTAACACTTCACAAAAGACATCTCATTTAAAATGCAAGAGCTTAGCTGAAGCTCGACGTTGAGGCTCCACTTGGCTTTGCAGAAGTAATGAAGAACGTTGATCTATTGTGTATGGGCAATAAAGTCCAGGCTCACAAGTACTGATAAGATCTTTCAAAGATTGGGTTTGGAGCCTTGGGAGACGTTTTTGGTTTTTACAAGCAGGCAGAGAAAAAAACAAACAGGATCTTGTCTCAGAGAGAGGGGGGGGAGGGAGAGAGAGAGGTCAGTTCTATAGTAGCAGCTGATGCTGCAAAATGGCAAGCTGGCAGGCTTGTTGAAAAAAGCCATTTTGAAGATGAGTTGTGAGTTCTGCTCAGCCTGTTCAAAACCCTTGTAGACCTTTCAAGAGTAAATGGCTGGCAAGAGAAATAAGGGAAACAAGAAAAACTCAGTGGTGACCTGGAAGAAGAGGTTATCATTTGGAAAACCCATGAGGGGGCAAGTTTCTTCGGCAAGACACTGAAGTGGCCATTTGGAGGAAATCAGATTGTGTGTGTCCAACGAGCAACAAATTTCTCTCTAAAACCAACAAGAACCTTCCTGAGCTGTAACCATTTAACTTTAAACACCAGAGCCTGTTGAAAATTCATAATTGTTAAATTCTGTGCACAGTATAAGAATTGCCTGATACTGGTGAACTTGGAGAAGTGAGAAGTGAATGACTGGACATTTAAAACAAAGAACTTTCCTGAACATATTACATACATGTGTGCTTAGAATTAGAAGGGGGTTAAGTTAGGTTAACAGCAATAAGAGGGGAAAGGGGCTGGTGAGAGGAAATTGGTAGGAAGAGACGGTGGGGGTAATGGTGCAGAGGGAAAGTGAAAAATGGTTTGAAGGGAAAGGAATTAGGGTTGTAAGAGGTGAGCAGGCAGAGAAATAGGATGATGTTAGGGGACTTGCAAGAGTGACGGTCACAGCAGCACTCCCTGTCCCTCCCCGATGTCCATCTCGTTCTGACTCTCCTTTCATGGAGCCTTGAATCAAACACAGAAATAGACCCTTCAGCCCAACCCACCAATGCTGGCCAACCTGAGCTCTATTTGCCTGTGTTTAGCCTGTATTCCTCGACACTTTTTATATTGAAATGTAATTTAACTCTGCAATTTTGCTTCCTCTGCTCACTTGTTCCATACAACCACCACCTTCTACATGGAAAATGTTGCCCCTCCTGTCCCCCTCTCATCTTAAACCAATACGCTTTATTTTGGACTCCCTTAACGTAGGAAAATCACTGTAACAATTCACTTTATCTATGTCCCTCATGATTTTTTAATATATTTATATGTTTACCCCTTCATTTTTTTTAAAATAGACATACAGCCATTTTGGCCCACAAACCCACGCCACCCAATTTATATACTGTTAACCTTCAACCCCTGGCACATTTCAAACAGAGGGAGAAATGCAGAGCCCCCGGGGAAAAGCCACACAGACACGGGGAGAACGTGCCAGCTCCTTACAGACAGGGCGGGATTCAACAGCGCTGTAACAGCATTGCACTATCCGCTATGATAAAGGTGCAGTCACTCCAGGAAAAAGACCCCCAGCTTATCCAGCCCCTCTCCTTAAAACTCAGCCCTTTCAAGACCAGGTAACAATGTTGGAGTCTTTATAAAGCACTGGTGAGGTGTCACTGGGAGAATGTGAGCAGTGTTAAGATTTCAGATCTATTGTCAGAGTTCATTCATAACATCACGTACAACCCTGAGATTCTTTTTCCTGCGGGTGAGGCAGAATTACCCCTTATTGGTAGTGCAAAAAAAATACTGTACTCAATGTACACATGTAAACAAATAAAGAAATATAGACAAACTGACTGTGCAATACGGAGAGAGAGAAAAAATCAATAAAGTGCAAAAGTAAGTTTTTGTTGTTGAGGAGTCTGATGGTGGAGGGGTAGCAGCTGTTCCTGAACCTGATGGTGCGCGTCTGTAAGACCTATACCTCTTTCGTGGTGGCGGCAGTGAGAACAGAGTGTGTGCTGGGCTCCACATTTGAGAAAGGATATTCTGACATTGGAGAGGGTTCAGAGGAGGTTCACAGGGATGATTCCGGGAATGAAAGGTTTGTCATATGAGGAGCATTTGACGGCTCTTGGCCTGTATTTGTTAGGATTTAGGAGAATGGGGTGGGGCAGATCTCGTTGAAACATTTCTAATGTTGAAAGGCGTGGACAGAGTAGATGTAGAAGGTTGTTTCCCATGGTGGGAGAGTCTAGGACAAGAGGGCACAACTTCAGGATTAAAGAGCGTCCGCTTAGAACAGAGATGGGGGAGGAATTTCTTCAGTCAGAGGGTGGTAAATCCACAGGTGGTTGTGGAGGCCGGGTCATTGGGTGTATTTAAGGCAGAAATTGACAGGGTCTTGATTAGCCAGGACATCAAAGGTTATGGGGAGGCCGGGCAATGGGGAAATAGATCAAGATTTGATTTATTGTCATATTAATAAAACATATTACATGAAATTCCTTTTTGCCTGCTGTAAGGTAGACAGATTCGCCACCAGCAGAAATTGCCTAGACGCCCCTTACAGTCAAAGAAAGAGAAGCAAAAGAGAGTGTGTCGTTCCCCCCCCGCCAGAGTCAATGAGTGTCTGTGGATTCACCTCCAGCGCTCTTGCAGCCCCCGCAACTGCACAGAGTCCGGTCCAAACCATCGGCGACCCGAGCTTCAGATCCAAACCTCCGACATGATCAGGAAACCTTCAGCGCCCTTAGCACCCCCTCGCATTCCGGTCACAATACCTGGTACCCCTCCCGCCAGTTTTGAACCAGCGTCCAGCAGCCCACAGCTCCCTCGCCTCGAGTCGCCAGCGGCCTGCCCATGCGCTGGTCCCTCGGTTCACGACTAAATAGCCGATTTCTGCTCCTATTCCTTATGGTCTTCAGATCGCAAACCCCTTTTGTCCACATGCCTGGTTTTAATCTATGAAAAAGGAGCTCGTAAATATTTTCGGTTGTCAGAGGAAACGTGTGTGAGAAATCTGTGCAGCAGGGATGTGGGGCAGATGGGAACAGAAATCCCTGAGTCAGCACTGGTTACAGGAAACCTCATCTGTGCCAAATTGAACCCAGTTGCAGTGCAAAGAGGAAATGGTGTTCCCCAAAGTGAAATTCAGAGAGAAGCAATAAACATCTATGCTCATGATTGTCCCCAGTGGGATCATCCTTCACGTGTCACATTGGGGCAAGTACATTGTCAACCGTACCAAGATGCAGTGATAAAGTTTGTTTGGGGAGGGATCCAGCAAGACATCTCATCCACCGCATGGTAGGGCATAGTAGAGACATGTAGAGTTACTGAGAGACTTCAGCTGGTAACAAAGGCAATAATTCAATGATGAAAACAACTGCTCTTGAACCATAGAACATTACAGCACAGAACACAGGCCCTTCAGCCCTTCTAGTCTGTGCCAAACTACTCTGCCTTGGTTCCACAGATCTGCACCCAGGCCATAGCCCTACATACCTCTTCCACATTCACCACTTCAGCTGGCAGCTCATTCCACGCTCCCACCACTCTCTGTGTGAAGAGGTGCTCTCCCTAATATTCCCTCTAAACTTTTTCCCTTTCACCCTTAACCCATGTCCTCAGTTTGTATCTCACGTAAGTGGAAAAAGCTGACCTAAATTGACTCTGTCTATCCCCCCATAATTTTAAATACCTCTATCAAATCTCCCCTCCATAGAACATTACAGCACAGAAAACAGGCCATTTGACCCTTCTAATCTACGCTGAAACATCATTCCTCTAGTCCCCCTGACCTGCACCCACTCCATAACCCTCCAGACCCCTCCTATCCAATTTATTCTTAAAAGTGAGCCCGCATTTACCACATCAGACAGCAGCTTGTTCCACACTCCCACCACTCTCTGAGTGGAAAAACCCCACTAATATTCCCACTAAACCTTTCCCCTTTCCCCCTAAAGCCACGTCCTCCCGTATTTTTCTCTCCTAATCTAAGTGCCTATTCATATTTACTCTGTCTATACCCCTCATAATCTTGTAAACCTCTAACAAATCTCCCCTCATTCTTCTTCGCTCCCAGGAATAAAGTCCTAACCTGTTTAATCTTCCCCTGTACCTCAACTCCTGAAGATTCGGCAACATCCTAGCAAATTTTCTCTGCACTTTTTCAATCTTACTGATATCTTTCCTGTAGTTTGGAGACCAGAATTGCACACAATACTCCAAATTTGGCCTCACTAATGTCTCATACAACCTCACCATAACATCCTAACTCCTGTACTCAATACTCAATATCGAGAGGGTGAAAGCCATTCCCCTGGCAGGAGAGTTGGGAGGAGGATTCCAGGACAAGAAGGTTCAATCTTAAAATCCGAGCCAGGTCATTCAGGTGTAACTGCAGTGAGGGTGTCCCCACACGGTATGGGAGCAGTCTGCACCTCTAGCACCTGGAACGCTGAGGCTGGGGTTCAGGACTTCAGGGGGGCAGAGCCACAGCGGTCAGTAAAGTCACTGCCTCGCTGCAACACAGACCCCGATTTAGCTGGAGTTATCCTGAGGGGGTAGCGCCGTGCTGTGACTGGGTGTATGAAGCCCTCCGTGCTCCCGATATCGAATAGACAGTTTTTAACGCGACTGTTTAACTCAATGTCCGTTATGGACCTAGCTAGCTGGTGCAGGCTGTTCTGGGCCAGGATGATTGAGACCAACATCTGGTCACTGTCCAGTTCACTGGTACTGCACTGGCTCAGAGGCGGCATCCAAGATGGTGGCACCTATGCCACACAAGCGAAGCTGTTCCTCGCCGCCAGAAGTAGTGCCGTCCTAGATTATCAAACCCTTGGTCGCATTGAGCTCACCCCACCCCCCAACCAGAATTGGTGCTGGAAGTGACACAGTCCATGACGGTGACGGCTGCTGCCTGCATGCAGCACTGCTGGAGGAAGGTTTGGACCTTCATTCCCTTTTGTAGTGCCCCTTCTTCCCACAGCCAGAACAAGTCACATCTCTGGCTGGGCAGTTCCTATGTGGATGCTTCGCGTGGCCCTAGGAGTGGAACCTCAGGTGCTCGATGGTGGAGACTTGTGATCCCACGTTCCAAGATGGTGGTACCCGTGCTCCCCACGTACTGGCTGCATTGCCAGAAAAGACCTCTGCATTTTGACTGGGTCCATGACTTCCTGTAGGCTCCGATCACACTTTTCTAGGAGTCTCTGGTGAATGTGATCTGACCTGAAGCCACCTACACATACACCTCAGATCAGCTCCTCTAAGTGGACTGCAGCAGAACCTTCTCTGCAGCCACAGGCTTGTTCCAGCTCCTACAGAATCCCCATATACTCGTTTACAAACTCACCAGGTGCTTGTCTGCAATGACCCAGAATATACCTGGTATAGATGGCGTTCATCGGGGTATAATACTGTTTCTGCAGGAGCTCCGTAGCGGCCGTTTAAGTACTGTAGTCTCTGATCATTTACAAAAGGTGGTGGCCAACCTGCATGAAGAGCAGGTCCTGATTATCATCTTCACTCCACACGTCTTTTCATCTCATGAAGGTGATGAGGTCATGCAGTCACTCATCAAATTTTATGGAGCTTTAGCCCATATTGCCTTGTCCATAACACAAAAGTATGGTGATTAAATTGAAATGCTATCAATAACTCATGTCAGACTAAAAGTCGTATTTAATAGGGTGTAAGCATAAACTGCAGACACGTCTCACACGTTGCTGGCCCAGTTCCAAGGCAGGTACTGAGGGAGGGGTTTGGGCGTGTCCCCCTTTATGGGGATCCGAGGGGAGGAGTCTGTGGAGCACTGAGGTAACAGTGAGCGAGCACAAAACTCGAAAGGCTATACAACAGGCTGTATGCAGGTAAAAGTCTGAATACTAGTTCATGCTTCGGTGGCTCCCATGTGACTGGCTCAAGAGGGGCCGGCTCAGGTCTATATTTGGGTCAGCTGATTGACAGCCAGCCAGGGGGAATCAGCCCCTTAGGTGGTCTTCCTGCAGATACAGAGATTGCCCCCCTGCAGGCGGCTGGTGGTCGTATCATCACAAAGTTCCAGATACGGGGCGGCCCAGCCCATACAGAACATTCATATTAGACAGCGCTAACTGTTCCACAGGGGTTCCATCACCCTGCTCCTAAACCAGACAGAGATGGGGGAGGTGGGGAGGTGGGGAAGGGGGGAGCCCATTCCCTGCCACAGCTCCTACACTTGGCTGCCACAGGAAACAATTTGTTAAATTTTTTAAATGTAGACAAGCAGCTTCGTAACAGGCCGTTTCGGCCCACGAGCCCATGCCACTCAATTACACCCAATTAACCACAAACCCCCGTAAGGTTTATTTGAAGGGTGGGAGGAACCCAGAGGAAACCCACACAGACACAGGGAGAACGTACAGACTCCTTACAGACTGCACCAGATTCGAGTCCCAGTCGCTGGCGTTGTAACAGCGTTGCGCTAACCGTGTGTGGTAGTCCAGACCAAATGAGAGCCCCTCTCAGACGAGTTCTAGCCACCTTCAACTGTGTTTGAGCACCGAAGCATTTTGGCAATGCAAACGGAGTGCCAAGAGGGGCTCCCTCATAAAAAAATGTGAGCAAACCCGTCCAACCAGTCATTGTGAAGCCAAAGGTCCATATTGGCCTTCACTGGGAGAGGGCTTGGAGTTTAGAATAGGGAGGTTTCGTTCCAGTTGCACCTGGTGTTGATGGGGTCCCACCAGAACACCAGGCAAAGCTTTGGCCTCCTTACCTCTGAATGTAATAGCACTGGAGGCTGTCCTAAGGAAACCCGCCTAGCCCATTCCTGGGCTGAGAGAGTGGTCCTGCCAAAAGTGGCTAGATTCTCAACCTATTTTTTTCCACTCACTTTCCACCTTTAGTAATTCCTTACTAACCACAGAGAATCCATGGCATCCAATGTTCTGTGGTTAGTAAGGGATGCGAAAGGGGGTATGTGGGAAAAAAAGCTGGAGAATTAGTGGGCTAGATATTGAAAGGTTTTCCCCTAGTGGGAAAGACACAAACTTGGGGACAGAGCTACAAAGGGCTGAACATTTGAAACTGAGGTACATAGAATTTCCTCACGCAGATTAGATTTAGATTAGATTTCAGATTTATTGTTAGAGTGCGTACATGACATCACATACAACCCTGAGATTCCTTTTCCTGGGGGCCAGGCAGAATGACCACTTACTGGCAGTGCAAAATAACTGTACTCAATGGACACAAATGAAGAAATGTAAACAAACTGTGTAATACAGTGAGGAAAAAAAATCAATAAAGTACAAAAGTAAGAGCCCTTAAATAAGTCTGTCATTGAGCAGTCTGATGGTGGAGGGGTAACAGCTGTTGGTGAACCTGGTGCGTGCGAGTCTTTCCTGATGGCAGCAGCGAGAATAGAGCGTGGGGCGGATCCTTGACGATTGCTGCTACTCTCGGACGGCAGCGTTCCCCGTAGATGTTCTCGATGGTGGGGGGGGGCTTTGCCTGTGATGTCCTGGGCTGTGTTCACTACCTTTTGCAGGGCTTTACGCTCAGGGGTATTGGTGTCCCCCCGTACCAGACCGTGATGTAGCCAGTCAGTGCACTTTCCACCACACCTCTGTAGAAATTTGCCAGGGTTTCCAAAGTCATGCCAAACCTCCACAAACTGCTGAGGAGGTAGAGGAACTGATGGGCTTTCTTCACGATGCCTTTAGTGTGTTGGGTCTAGAAAAGTTCCTCTGAGATACTGACTCCCAAGAATTTAAATTTGCTCACCCTCTCCACATCTGAGTCCCCATCGATCTCTGGTTTGTACACCTCTTGCTTTCCCTTCCTGAAGTCAACAATTAACGCGTCAAATCACCTTTATTTATCATTCATATCGTGCTCACACGGTATAGACGAGATAGCATTTCTCTAGGACCACGGAGCATAAATATGTTAGAATAGAAGTTAAACTCATTGAAATTTAAAATATTAAGACATATACTGTAAAAGTCCACGGAACCCTATCCACAAACGTTCTGGGAATTCAAGAATCTGATGGCCTGGGGGGGAAAAACTGTTGCCCAATCTGGGTGTAAGGGCCTGAGCGCTACGGTACCTCCCACCAGATGGCAAAAGGGAGAATAGTTTACATGTGTGGAGTCTTTCCTTTCACCTGTATCAATTGCTGTAAATGTTCTTCATCTTTCCCGCTGACTTCACTATCCTCTGAAGGGTCCTGCGGTCCTTGGTTTTGGTAATAGTTTGGGTAACAGGGTAATAAATCTCTGGAATTCTCTGCCCCTCAAGGTGGCTGAGAGGAAAATTACTCAAGCTATGATTCAAAAGGAGGAGCTGACTCAAAGGGCCAAATTCTGCTCCAACGTTTAATAGTGGGGGGGGAGCCAGGTCGTTAGAAATATTTCAGATAAAGATGCATAAAGATCAGGGAACTGAGAGCTACGGGGAACTGGAGTGGAACCTGCCGAGTGCCTCCAGCATTCTGTGCTTTGACTATGGGGAGCGAGCAGAAGAGAAGCTATGGTGCAGTTGAATGGGAGAGCAGGGTTTGAGAGGCTCGTTCAAACAACTATGTGATCTGAGCCAACCATTGAGACATCAGTAGAATAGACCACCTGGAGCACCCATGGATGCTTAAGCCACAGGGTTGCCCAGGCAACACTGACCAATGGCAGAGACCCGGCGATTGCCACAGCAAGGAGCGTGCCCCTCACAGGCCTCTTGTCACCCCCCCCCCAACCCTGCCCTGCCACCCCCACCCCGCCCTCTCTCACTCTCTCCCTCTCTCCCCCCGCCACAGGTCATCACTACTGGGCAAGGTGCTGAGAATCGACGTGAATTACAATGATAACGGGCCCCCGTATCGCATCCCCCCAGACAATCCTTTCGTGAGGGAGTGGGGAGCGAGGCCCGAGGTCTACGCCTACGGTGCGCGCAACATGTGGCGTTGCTCAGTGGATCGGGGGGATCCGGTCACTCGGGCCGGGAAGGGGCGGCTGTTCTGTGGTGATGTGGGCCAGAACAAGTTCGAGGAGGTGGACATCATCCACAAGGGAGGCAACTATGGCTGGCGGGCCAAGGAAGGCTTCTCCTGCTACGACAAGAAACTGTGCACCAACTCCTCTCTCAGTGAGTCACCCCTTTCCTTGCCGTGTCATCCACTTAGTCAGATGTAGATCGGAACTGACAACACCCTCAGCCAATGAGTGAGAGACAGGGGGAAGCTAAGGGAATATTGGCGTGGTGTGTCAACCAATTGCCTGAGCACATCGCAAAATTACAGAAAAGTCTGATAATTGCTTTTACTTATAGTTGGCATGGTTGTCAGGCGAGTCAGTTTCACGGTGGCACTAGTGACGTGTATAAATATCTATTGGCAACATACACGCACAGCGTAGCAGTTAGCACTGTTACAGCGCCAGCGATCAGGGCTGGGGTTCGAATCCCACACTATCTGTAAGGAATTTGTACATTCTCCCCGAGACTGCGTGGGTTTCCTCCAGGGGCTCCGGTTTCCTCCCACCCTTCAAAACGTACAGGGTTTGTAGGTTAATTGGGTGTAATTGGGCAGCACGGGCTCATGAACCGAAAGGGCCTGTTACTGTGCTGTATGCCTCAATGTCGAAATACCCTCTCCCTGCTTTCTCCTCCCATTCTCTCTCTCCCTCTCTCCCCATTCTCTCCCTTCTATTTCTCCCTTCCTCTCCCTCCCTCCTGCTGTCTCCCCCATTCTCTCCCCCCTTCCCTCCCACTCTCCCTCATATTCTCTTCCTCCCGCGCACTCCATTCCGTTTACTCCCCCTCTCTCCCTCCTGCTGCCTCCCCATCTTCTCTCTCCCATTCTCTCCCACCCCTGTTCTCTCTGTCTCCCCGTTCTCTCTCTCCCTCTCTCCTTCCCACTCTCTTCCTCCCGCGCACTCCATTCCGTTTACTCCCCCTCTCTCCCTCCTGCTGCCTCCCCATCTTCTCTCTCCCATTCTCTCCCTCCCCTGTTCTCTCTGTCTCCCCGTTCTCTCTCTCCCTCTCTCCTTCCCACTCTCTTCCTCCCGCGCACTCCATTCCGTTTACTCCCCCTCTCTCCCTCCTGCTGCCTCCCCATCTTCTCTCTCCCATTCTCTCCCTCCCCTGTTCTCTCTGTCTCCCCATTCTCTCTCTCCCTCTCTCCTTCCCACTCTCTTCCTCCCGCGCACTCCATTCCGTTTACTCCCCCTCTCTCCCTCCTGCTGCCTCCCCATCTTCTCTCTCCCATTCTCTCCCTCCCCTGTTCTCTCTGTCTCCCCGTTCTCTCCCTCCTTCCCACTCTCTTCCTCCCGCTCCCCTTCCTTGGCATCATTTTCAGGGTGGGGATGCTGAACCTGTTATGACACCCCTCTCCTCATCGTTCTTCCTTCCTGTGATTTATCTTCCAGATGACATCCTGCCGATATTTGCCTATCCACATAAACTGGGCAAATCAGTGACGGGTGGCTATGTCTACAGAGGCTGTGAGATGCCCAACCTTAATGGGCTCTACATCTTCGGAGACTTCATGAGTGGGTAGGTTCTTTCAGGGGATCTGCTCAGCACAGGGGGCACCTCAGGATGGGATCGCATGGCCCAGGATCAGTCAGACACCTACAGGATCAGTAAAAACACTGTGCTGGAGAAACTCAGCAGATCAAACTGGGTACTTTATACAGCAAAGATAAAAATGCATCACCAAAGATTCAGGCATGAACCTTTCATTGAGGTATCTTCCTGTCTGTTTGTCAGCTTGTGGAGAAATCCATGCGGCAAGGCTACACAGGCAAAGCTCTCTATTACAGGAGGAGGCCATTGGGCCCTAATTCTCCATATTAGCCCTAAATGCAACACGAGTTAAGCCCAGTTCCTCATCCCATGGATCCTGCTCGACAAATGCTGCGAGGGTCTCTGCCCCTATTAGCATTGTCATAGAACTGCTTCCTCATGGTTCCAGGGACCATGGTTCAATCCTGACCGCTGCCGCTGTCGGTGTAGAGTTTGCACATTCTCCCTGGGAAAATGTGAGCCTCCTCCCACATCCCAAAGATGAGGAGGTGGGTGACTAAAATAAAATTGCTTCTAATGTAGGGAGTCATAGATTGTAGGAGGGGGAGGGAGTTTATAGGAATGTGGGGAGAAGAGGTGCCAGGGAAAATTACTCTGTCAACCAGCATTACTGAAATGGGCTCAATGGAGATAATGGGACACAAATCCCTTTCCATGTCGAAAAGAATATACAAAGTAAAATATGGATTCCATTATCACAGCGGTTTTCTCAACCTATGACATATAGTGAGCAGAGATAGATCTTGTGGTGAGTGTATAACACCCTCTGTGAATCAGGTTGTGTCAGAATGGTATGAATCTCTAATCACGTTTTGTTGTGTATTACACCCTCTCTAAATTGGACTACGGTTAGTTGTCCAATATAATCCAAGGTAGAACTTTGCTATCTCATCACTATATCGGAGGATCTTTCATAGACCCAATACACTAATGGCATCGTGAAGAAAGCACGTCAGAGGCTCTACATCCTCAGGAGTTTGTGGAGGTTTGGTATGGCATCAGAAACCCTGGCAAATGTCATCAGAGGTGCGGTGAAAAGTGCGCTGACCAGCTGCATCACGGTCTGGTACGGGAATACCAGTACCCCTGAACATAAATCCCTGAAAAGGTAGTGGACACAGCCCAAGCCATTACAGGCCATTACAACCCTCCCCACCATTTGAGAACATCTACAGGGAACGCTGCTGTCGGAGGGCAGCAGCAATCATCTAGGACCCACCCCACCCAGCACACGCTCTGTTCTCGCTGCTGCCATCAGGAAAGAGGTCTCGGTGCCACAAGACTTGCACCAGCAGGTTCAGGAACAGCCGCTCCCCCTCCACCATCAGACTCCTCAACGACAAACTTAATCAGGGACTCATTTATGGACACTTACTTGTGCACTTTATTGATTTGTTTTTCTCTCTCTCTGCATTGAAGTCATTTTTGTCATTTCCTTATTTGTTTACACGTGTACATTGTGTCCAGTTTTTTTTTGCATTACCAACAAGTGGTTATTTTGCCTGGCCTGCAGGAAAAAATATTCTCAGGTCTGTATATGATGATTTGGATGTACTCTGACAATAGATTAAATTTTAAATTTAGACATGCAGCATGGTAACGGGCCATTTCAGCCCACACAAGCCCGTGTTGCCCAATTACACCTAATTGACCATATGTTTTTGAAGGGTGGGAGAAAGCTGGAGTCCCCGGAGAAAACCACACAGACACGGGGAGAATGTGTAAACTCCTTACAGCCAGTGGGGCATTCGCACCCTGGGCTGCTGGTCCCGTAACGCTGTTGCGCTGACTGCGACGTCAACCGTGCAGCTCTAAAGACCTGCAACCTGAAAACTGTGTTCCAGGCGCCTGATGTCTCTGAAGGAAGATGCAGCCTCCGGGCAGTGGCACTATAGCGAGATCTGCATGGGCCGTGGGCAGGTCTGCAACTTCCCCAAGCTCATCGATAACTACTATCAGTACATCATCTCATTTGCTGAGGACGAGGCAGGTAACCTTCCTCACTACCCCTCAAGTAGCCCCCAGCGAACCCTCCCCCCCCCACCCCCAACGTGGCTACAAGAAGCCTCCTGTTCGATTTAGACGTCCAGCGTGGTAACAGGCCCTTCCAACTCATGAGCCCGTGCCACCCAATTCCACCCCCCCAACTGACCTACACCTCACTGCGTTTTGAAGGGTGGGAGGAAACCGGAACACCCGGAGGAATCCCACACAGACACGGTGAGAGCGTGCAAAATCCTTACAGACAGCATGGGATTTGAACCCAGGTTGTTGACGCTGTAATGGCATTGCATTAACTGTTAGACTAGCTGTCGCTCTTTAAATTTAGACCTACAGCACAGTGACAGGCCCCTCTGGCCCACAAGTCATGCCACCCAATTAGCCTACAAGCCCCCTATGTTTTGAACGGTGGGAGGAAACTGGAGCCGCTGGAGGAAACCCACACAGACATGGGAAGAACATGCAAACTTCTTACAGACAGCGCCGGTTTTGAACCCTGGATTACTGGTCCTGTAACAGCATTGCGCTAACAGCTTTGCTAACCGTGGTGTGAAGGGTTCTGGCCTGAAGCATTGACTATTCTTTATGTGCCTGACCTGCTAAATCTTATTGCCATGTTTGCTTGCATCCATTTTGTGATCACTTTAATGCATCCCCCGAACTGTCCGAGTGGTGAGAACCGCAGATGATGGAAAACCAGCATTAACAAAATGCTGAAGCAAGGACATTGAGAGGAAGAGGAACTCTGTTCTCTCTCCACACACGCTGCCCGGCCCGAGTGTTTCCCACAATTGCTATTTTTGATTTCAGAGGACACTATGGCCGGGGAAATTATGACACTGCCCCATTTCCCAACCACTGGCCAGAGGGTGGTGAATCTGTGGAATTCATTGCCACAGCCGGATGTGGAGGCCGGGTCGTTGGGTGTACTTAAGTAGCCAGGATATCATAGTTATGGGGAGAAGGCCAAGCAGTGGGACTGAATGAGAAAATAGATCAGTAGATGAATGTTGTCTCTATGTTACTTGGGAGGCTTCATTAAATAACTTAGAGATGCAAGATTCAAATAACAGAAGAGAATTTACTTACTGATGCCTTCCACCATCACAGGACACTGTTCACACAGTCACAGATAAATATACATATGCCCCACAGTGGTGCACTACAGTTATTACAGTGAGAAGGGTGTATTCTTACACAGATACAAAGTAGTTCACATTATCCTGACTATATAACAATGAAGAAATGGCAGGGCAGACTCGATGGGCTGAATAGCCTATTTCTGCTCCTATGTCTTATGGTCTGATTGGTTAACACTGATGAGGCACTGATCCCAAGAATCCCGGTCTGATTGAGAGAGGTGGTGGGCCAGAGATGGCACACAGGCAGGCTGCGTCCATCGGATGAGAGGCCACCAACGTTCTGGGCCTGAGCCCTTGATCAGGATTCAGGCTGAAGGGGCTGTTTCTACTCTGTCCAACCCTAGGCCTCCCACCACCCACCTCCAGGTAATCTGTCCATGACGTGCAGCGAAAGTTGACGCCGACACTCTGCTCCCCACAGGTGAACTTTACTTCATGTCGAGTGGAAACCCCAGCGCTTACATGCCAGCAGGGACGGTGTACAAACTAGTCGACCCCTCCCGGTAAGTTACCATTACAAAGCAGCAACAGGAAATCACTTGTATCAGTGTTTAAACAACAAACAACAAGGGAAGGCTTTTAAACCATTAAACACTCACTGGCCAGTCGGCGGGCTCCTGTCTCCCCAGTCACTGGAGCTCCCAACGCCGGAGTTCCTGACTCCGAATCCTCCCCTGCTCCTACCGCACATGCTCACCGGGGAGTCCGCTGTGCCGGTGCGGGTAGCAGGACGAGGAGGGGGGTTTGGGGTTGGCATTGGGGAGCTCCACTGTGCTGAGGAGAGAGGGAGGGAGGGGGGGAGGAGAGGGAGGAGGGAGGGAGGGAAGGGATGAGGAAAAGGAGAGGGAGGGAAGGGGAGGGGAGGAGTGGGAGGGAAGGGATGGGGAGGGAGGGAGGGAAGGGAAGAGGAGGAAGAGAAAGCCACTGAGCCTGAGGACCTGCCACTGCCCGGGAGGTCACTCTCCTTGATGACCCCAGGACAAGGGATTCTTCCAACTGCTTGGAGCTTGGAAACAGCAGAAACCAGTTTGAGAGGGAGA
The DNA here is from genome assembly GCF_036971445.1 of Narcine bancroftii. NCBI lineage: Eukaryota > Metazoa > Chordata > Chondrichthyes > Torpediniformes > Narcinidae > Narcine > Narcine bancroftii. The sequence goes on from NC_091481.1 coordinate 75,320,732, forward strand.
GTTGGAGAGAAAAAGCAATAGGGGAAAGTAAAGAAGAAATGGAACGAGAGAGAGAGAGAGAGTTACCTGAAATGAGGACAATCCTTGTTCTAATTTCATGTCGAGTTAATTTTTTTTTAACCTGTTAGATCAGTTTGGCTCCGAAAAAATTTCAGATAAATGAGGATTTTGCCGAATCCGATTTTGGGTACTTGGATTATGGAACGAATGGCTTTGTGGCCAAAGTTGGCAGATGATACGAATGTCAGTGGAGGAACAGGTTGTGTTGAGGAAACACGGAGGCTGCAAAAGGACATGGACAGATTAGGGGAAAGGGCAGAGAGGTGGCAAATGAAATAGTGTCAGAAAGTGGACGGCCACCCACTTTGGGTAGAAAAAAAATAAACGGGCCGACTATTTCTTTAATGGGGAGAGAAAATTGAAAATACTCAGATGCGAAGGGACCTGGGAGCACGGTTCCCTCTACGCTGTGCGCACGTACACACATTTTCCAACCAGCGCCCAAAGGAAATTAATGGGCGCACAAAAGGTCAGTTACCTAAAATAATATAGCAATTAATAATTATACTTATTGAAACTATTCTCTTCGCTAACTGCTTCTGTTAACTAGTTAATTTGTCAGATAACAAGTAGTTAATCAGACTTGGATTATATTAAAACATGCCAATACAGTTTTATTAGCCATGAGGGATTTCAAGTTAACATTTGCACAAGCACTCAGTGCGCACAGACTTTTGTCACGTGGGGAAAAAAATTTGCACAACATAAGATTTTTGTACAAACATTAGAGGGAACATTGCCTGGGAGTCCTCGTGCAGAATACCCTGAAGGTAAACTTGCAGGTTGAGTTGGTGGTGAAGAAGGCAAATGCTATGCTGGCGTTCAGTTCAAGAGGAATGGAATACAAAGCAGGGATGTGATATTGAGGTTTTATAAGGCCCTGGGGAGACCTCACTTGGGGTATTGTGAGCAGTTTTGGGCCCCTCATTTAAGAAAGGATGTGCTGAGGTTGGAGAGGGTTCAGAGGAGGTTCACTGGGATGATTCTGGGAATGAAAGGGTTATCATACGAGGAGCGTTTGACGGCTCTTGGCCTGTATTCGCTGGAATTTAAGAGAATGAGGGGGATCTCATTGAAACATTTCATATGTTGAAAGGCGTGGAGGAAGGTTGTTTCCCACGGTGGGAGAGTCTAGGACAAGAGGGCACAACTCCAGTATTGAAGGACGTCCACTTAGAACAGAGATGGGGAAGAATTTCTTCAGCCAGAGGGAGGTGAATCTGTGGAAGCTGTTGCCACAGGTGGTTGTGGAGGCCGGGTCATTGGGTGTATGTAAGGCAGAGATTGATCGGTTTTTGTTTAGCCAGGGCATCAAAGATTAAGGGGAGAAGGCTGGGTAGTGGGGCACAGTGGGGAAATGGATCAGAGCTCATGATTTAATGGCGGGACAGACTCGATAGGCTGAATGGCCTATTTCTGCTTCATTGTCATAGCCTTTGTGAGATACTACAACACAGAAACAGGCCTTTCGATGGGGAATCCAGGTGAGAGGGCAGAGAAAGATGCTCACTGATAGGAGAAGGAAGGGGCTGAGGAGCTGGAGGAAGGGAGTCAGAGGAGTGGTGGGGGGGGGGGGGGTGGAAACGAGAGACCTGGGCAGGGGGTTAACAGAAATTGGAGGTGGATATGCCAACTGGTGGGAGACAACCAAGAGGGAATACGAGGTTTTCCACCAATTTATGAGAAGCCCCAACCTGGCAGTGCACAATGCCATTGACAAACACGTCAGGGTGGTAACAAGGTGGGGAAATGATGGGGTTGGCCATTGGGAGTGATGGCTGTCACAGTGGACAGAGCTCACCAAAGCCAGGAACTGCCCAAAGCCACCCCCTGCTGGCAGTCTGAGAGGTTGCAGCTTAAATGACACCGTTGAATCCAGGAGCTTCTCTTCACGTAGTGATGCCCGATTTAAACGGGTAACTCACACAAATAATTTCAGGCGATTCCGCACGTTCAGATTAATTTAGATAGCCACTTCCTGCACCCAGATCCCCCCAGCTCATCGCAGGAAAGGATCGTGAATTCACCAACTTCACTGGGCAGCCAGTCGGCGCAGCGGTTAGCGCAACGCTGTGACAGCGCCAGTGACCGGGGATCAAATTCCGTGCTGTCCCTGTGTCTGCATAGGTTTTCCTAGGGTGTTCTCCCACTGTTCAAAACGTACAGTCAATTGGGCTTGTGGGCCAAAAGGGCCTGTTACCGCGCTGTATGACCACATTTAAAATTTAACATTAAAAGGAGTTGGCCGTTGTAGACTGTCCCACCATTAAGTGTAACATAGTCGATCTTTTACCTCAGCTTCACCTTCGTGCATTCCCCAAGCATTATTCACAATAAATTATTTACAAAAGGAAAACCTTTCAAAGTCTCTTCTCACCTTTAGTTTCACATTCATACATTTCCAACTCTCTACACTGTTAGCTCCTCTGTGGCAACTTGTTGCTTCCCCCCCCCAACCCCCTCTATTGGTTGAGGGACTTCCCCTTGGTCTCAGCCCCTCAGTGCCGGGTAACAGGAGGGCTCTAGACTGTGGTCCTTCCAACAGTTCCTTCATGTTGGCTTGCACCGACTTTCATTGCATCCCTCAGCACATACCCCTGCAGCCTGGAATGTGCCAGTCGGCATCATTCCCTCACCCACATGTTCATGTGCTGGAAGACCGCCAGGTTTTGGGCAGATCAAAGTAGCGCCTATCACCGAGTTGATGGTCCTCCACCAGTTCTGGATGTCAGACTGTGCACCTCCAGGAACAGCCCATAGATCAGCCCAGCCGCTGCTGGGAACGAACTGTGACAAGGACCCTCACATCCTTCTGAGTGAATCTGCTTTCAGCAAAGAGGTGGGCGACTGTCTCCTCTCCACCGCAGACATCACGGGGACAATGTGCGAGGTGTGCAGGAAGGATCTGTCTGGGAGGGCTCTTCTCACCACCAGCCAGGTGAGGTCCTGGTGCTTGTTCACCAGCCCTGGCGATGAGGCCTTCTGACAGATGACCTGGACCATCTGCTCAGGGAACCCCATTGTGTCCATAACGTCCTCGTCTCTCAGTATCTGCAGGTCATTGGTGATGACCACTGCCTGGTGATCAAAGGTGTTGGTCTGGCAAAACTTTTCCACAAAGGTATGGCAAAGTCCAGCTGACTGGGACATTGTGTGACAATGGGGCCAGGCCTGTCCTTCGAAACACCTGGGACAGGTTGAACCTCAGCATGTAGCAGCACTTGGTGCCCTCACACTTTGGTTCTGCGCACAGCCACACACGAAGGTGGTCATCAGGATAAGGCCCACATTGGGTACGTCCTTGCCCCTGTTATCTGGTGACTTGTACTTGGCAAACCTTCGGACTCTCTCCATCTTGGATCCCCATATGAACTGGAAGGCTGCTCTAATGACCGCCAGGGCAGAGATGTTGTGCCACATACAGTAGTACCAAGAGCAACTTGAACCATATGACCAAGCTCTTCCATGTTATTAAGAGGGAGTGCCAAATGCCCCAAAATCTGTCGATGTCTGGCTTGAATACACGGGGACTCTGCAGCCCTCCTGCATTGTGAATTCTGAAAATTCACCATCCTTAGATTGAGAAAAAAATATTTTTGTATCTGTCCATAGAACCATAGAGCACTGCAGCACAGAAAACAGGCCATTCGCTCGTCCCATCATTTCATTCGACCGGCTCCCATTCCATAACTCTCCAGGCCTCTCCCATCCATGTACCTATCCAATTTATTCTTAAAATAAACGATCGAGCCCGCATTCACATCAGATGCCAGCTCGTTCCACACTCCCCCCACTCTCTGAGTGAAGAACTTTCCCCTAAACCTTTCCCCCTTCAGTAAAATTATGACCTCTCATATTTATCTCCCCCAATGTACGTGGAAAAAGCCTATTTGCATTCACTCTGTCTGTACCCCTCATAATCTTGTAATCTCCATCAAATCTCCCCTCATTCTTCTTCGCTCCAAGGAATAAAGTCCTAACCTGTTTAATCTTCCCCTGTTACAGTTCCTGAAGACGTAGCAAAATCCTAGTAAATCTTCTCTGCACCCTTTCAATCTTATTGATATCTTTCCCATAGTTAGGTGCCCAGAAATCCACACAACATTCCAAATGTGGCCTCACTAATATTTTAAACCGTTTCAACATAACATCCCAACTCCTATACTCAATACTTTGATTTATAAAGGCTAAGATGCCAAAAGCTTTCTTTACAACCCTGTCCACCTGCGACACCACCTTCGTGGAACAATGTATCTGTATTCCCAGATCTCTCTGCCCCTCCACACTCCTCAGTGCCCGACCATTTACTGTGTATGTCCGACCTGTCCTGAACAACCAACCTCTTATTCTGAGGCTGTAACCCCTAGTTCAGGACACACCTGTCCAAGGGCCTGAGGCCTTCATCAGCTGGTCGAGGAATAGTTCAGGTGAATGCATAGAGTGTTTTGTCTAGAGTGGAGGAAATTGAGAACTGTAGATTTAAGGTGAAGGGGGAGAGATTTAACAGGAACCCGAGGGTACCTTTTTTTTTAAAAAAACACAGAAGCTGGTTGGATGAACAAAACAAGCCACCCGAGGAGATAATTGAGGAAACACGCAAGTCTGCAGATGCTGTGATTATAGTAAAAACACAGAAATGCTGGAGGAACTCGGCCGGTCTTGCAGCATCCACAGGAGGTAGTTGAGGCAGGTACTATTGCCATGTTTGGTCAAGCATGCAGGGATGTGGGCCACATGCAGGCAGGTAGGACTTTGTGGTCATCGCGGGCACATTGGGCCAAAGGGCCTGTTTTCTCACTCTGTGCTCAATCCTAGATCTATTTTTGAACCCATGAACCCTGACCAACCCCTCCACCACCCCATGGTGGGGTGGCTCTTTCTCCTTTAGCCGTGCACCGCCGGGGAGATGTCACTTTAAACCTGCGCCTGTGACCGTGAAGGGGAAGTTGCTTCGTTTTCGCCCGAAAGAAAGTGAGTCTCCACTTGTCTCTGTGTTTATATGGAACTTGAGATGGTAATTTTTCTTCTACTTCATTCAATAAGCTGCTTGTACCCAGCTTCCATCCACGCTCAAGGCAAGGATGGAGCATGCACAGTGCGCTGGGCACAGGGTACGTGGCATGGTACATCCTCACCCGCTTTGCATTTCATTCTTTGCTGCCGTGTGGTATCTCTCACTGAATCAGCCAGGTTACTGACGCTCTTCTGTTCTTGTCGAATGATTGCCGCTAACCTATTGTCATCTGGGAGTATGGGGGCATCAGATGAGGTGGGTGGTGGCGCTGGTGAGGGGCAAGATGGTCACACGGGATCCGGACTAGAGAGGGAGTTATCCTGGTGACATCTGTGTCTCCGGGATTGAGAAGGTGTTAAAATGTACAGTGCTAAAATTCCTCTGGGTTCGAGAGCGGGCTACGATGTCTGATAATGTTAAACTAGATTGGAGGGAGCTTATTGTGTTCACAGGTATCCATCACACAGGGTGGGAGAGGGTGTTAATCCACGATGTTGGGCTAGTGAGGGCTGGGGGGGGGGGTTAGTGTTAGCTGTGATGTGTGGTTAGAGAGGGTATACAGTATTGGACATAATTCCAGGTGCAGTGCATCCTGGGATACTTGGGTGGAGAGGGAGTGACAGTATCCTGTGTTTCCTTGGGTCTGGGTTGGGGGAGGGTGATGATATCCTTGGGTTTGGGTTAGAGAGGGGGTGACGATATCCCCAAGTCTTGGTTAGAGAGGAAGTGGTCATTCCCTTGGGTCTGGTTTGAAGATGGGGTTTAGGGTCCAGTGCTGCCAGCTGTGGGGTTTGGAGATTGGTTGGGGGTTCTGAGGGTGACAGAATTGACTGTCTCCACTGTGTCTATCTCTCCAGAACTCATTGGCGAATCCACAACCACCACTCTGGCCCCTCCAAGAGCAACCACAGCCAGCCCCACGCGAGCTGCCATTCAGATCCCCAGGCAGCCACCGCAGGCAACAGTAGCCCCAAGGCAGAGGGAGCAGCGCACCACCACTTCCCCCCGTCCAGCTAAGCCGGGTGGGGGTCGCTCAGGTGGGGGAAGGAGGAAAGGCTCGGCGAGGCGGGCGCTGAAGAGGAAGCGGCTGAAGCGGCGGCGCGGGGCGGTGAGGCTGGCAGGGGCGGGCCGGGCTGCCGGCCGGGGAAGGGTGGAGGTACGAGTGGCCGGCGAGTGGGGGACAGTGTGCGACGACTCGTGGGACTCCAGGGCAGCGGCGGTGGTGTGCCGGCAGCTGGGCTACCCCGCCGCGATCAGGACCGCCCGCAAGTCGGAGTTTGGCGGCAGCACCGCCCTGCGCATCCTGCTGGACGACGTGCGGTGCCAGGGCACAGAGAATAGCCTCCTGCTCTGCAAGCACTCACCCATCGGAGAACACAACTGCTCACACGACGAGGATGCTGGCGTTGTCTGTCGCCTCAAACACCAATAGAGGTTTCACGACGAGGAATGGAGCCTTTATCCGCCATTATTGTCATAGTGAGAAGGCTTCTTACATGACCAGGCTTACATTCCTACAGCCACGCAAGGCAGCAAGGCAAACGCAGATTTATTCTCAGAGTATAGACATGGCATCATGTACAACCCCAAGATTCTTTATCCCGCAGTGCAATTAAAAAAAATCCTGTTCTCAATGTACATGTAAACAAATTAAAAAACCTAAACAGATCGACTGTGCAACACAGAGAGAATAAAAAATCAATGAAGTGCAAAAGTAAGACTCCATAAACGAGTCCTTGATTGAGTTTGTCGTTGAGGAGTCTGATGGTGGAGGGGAAGCCGCTGTTCCTGAACCTGATGGGTGCGAGTCTTGTGGCACCAGTACCTCTTTCCTGATGGCAGCAGCGAGAACAGAGCGTGTGCTGGGTGGGGTAGATCCTTGATGATCGCCGCTGCTCTCCGATGGCAGCGTTCCCCTGTAGATGGTGGGGAGGGTTTTGCCTGCGATGTCCTGGGCTGTTTCCACTACCTTTTTTTCAGGGCTTTACGTTCAGGGGTATTGGTGTTCCCCCACCCCCATGCCAGACTGTGACGCAGCCGGTCAGCAGACTTTCCACTGCACCTCTGTGGAAATTTGCCAAGGTACCGGACCTCTGCAAATTCCTGAGGAAGTAGAGGCACTGACGGGCTTTCTCGCAGTGTAGGAACAATGAATTAGTGTGGGCCAGGAGAAGTGAATCACAAGCATCTGCGGACACGGTGGTTAAAGTAAAAACACAACACTGGAGAAACTCAGCAGGTCAAACAGCGTACATTATACAACAAAGAAAGAAAGGACTGAAGCCTGAAATGTTGGTTATGAATCTTTACCTTTGTTATATAAAGTACAAGTGTGACCTGCTGAGATTCTCCAGCATTGTGTTTTTACTTAAGGAGAGTGTTGATGGCTGAGGGGTAGATACTCCCTTTGAGCATCCTTTCCTCTATTTCTGACTCTCTCTCTTATTAATACCCTTCTGTCTGTGGGTCTGGACTCCTCCCTCTTCCAATTCTTCCCCCTTTCTCTCCCCGGTCTTTAATTTAGATGCCTGCCTGCTTTTTTATTTCTTCATATCTTGATGAAAGGCTCGGGCCCGACCACTCCACTCTGCAAGGAAGTGAGGTCCCCTCCACCTGCGGTGGTTTCCTCATCCTCCTCCTCCTCCTCGTTGGGAGTTGAGAACGGGTGACCCAAGGTTGGACAATTTGATGAGGGAACGGTGAGAAACTGGGGGAACTCAGCAGGTCAGGCAGCATCTGTGGATCGAATCGATGAGTCAACATTTCGGGTCCAGGCCCTTTTCCAACACCCTTTACCAGATGCTTCCTGGCCTTCCACCCTCTCTTTGCTCATTCAAGATTTCAAATTTTATTTCTCCGGAGAATTCGATAGCTGTCTCGGAAGGGTCCCAACAAAAGATGGGGCACTGGTCCAAACGTTTGTGATGGAGCTCGTAACGAGGCAGGAGGCCATGGAGAGGTCATGGTGGGAGTGGGCTGGAAGTTTAAAGTAAAACCATACAAAAATGCTGGAGGAATTCAGTGACCACAGGAGGTAAAGGTATATTACCAACACTTTGGGCCTGAGCAAAAGGTAAGCAAAAGCAGAATGTAGGCATGCATCTTAATGAACGGGTAGGGAGAGAAAAGGGGAAAAATGGGAGGGGGGAGGAGTCCAGACCAACAGAGACAAAAGGTGTTCATTGGATTCGACGAGAGGGGAGGTTTTGGCTCTGTGAAAGGAGACCAAGGGAAAAGGGAGGCGAGAGAGAGATTGAACTAGGAGTTAGAACTAGAGAAAACAACATCACAGAAAACAGGCCATTCAGCCTGCCTAGTCTGTGCCGATCATTATCTCCTTAGTCCCACTGACCTGCTCCCATTCCTTAACCCTCCAGACCTCTCCCATCCATGTACCTATCCAATTTATTCTCAAAACACCAGATTGAGCCCACATTCACCACATCAGATGGCAGCTTGTTCCACACTCCCACCACACTCTGAGTGAAGGTTCCCCCTAATGCTCCCCCTAAACCGTTCCCCTTTCACCCTCAAGCCATGTCGTCTCATATTTATCCTTCCTAATCTAAGTGCAAAGAGCCTATTCACATTTACTCTCTATACCCCTCACAATTTTGTAAACCTCTATTAAATCTCCCCTCATTCTTCTATGCTCCAAGGAATAAAGTCCTAACCTGTTCAATCTTTCCCTGTAACTCAACTCCTGAAGACCCAGCAACATCCTAGTAAACCTTCTCTGCACCCTTTAGTCTTACTGGTATCCTTCCTGTAATCTGACGACCAGAACTGTGCACAATACTCCAAATTTGGCCTCAACATAACTTACCCTAACATCCCAACTCCTATACTCAATACCTTGATTTATGAAGGCCAAGATGCCAAAAGCTTTCTTTACAACCCTGTCTACCTGTGACATCACCTTCAGGGAATTATGTAACTTACCCAGATTCTTTTGTTCTTCCATAGGGAGAAGATGGGTGGAGTTAATAGATATCTGGAGAAGTAAAGGTCACATAATTAGAATGTGACATACATGAGATTCTTTAACTTTTGTCTACCGTAAGGCAAAGAGTCGCCAGTTTGTCTTGCGCCCCTCTTGTGCCTGCTTAGGTTCTAAGATCAGACAGCCTCAGGCATATTCAGGCTATTAGGTGCTAGTCGATGTTAATGCCATCCGGTTGGAGGGTGCGCAGATGAATGAGGTGTTGTTCCTCCAATTTGCAGATGGGTCTCAGTCTGTCAGTGCACAAGACCATGGACACTCGGGTCGGCAAGGGAATGGGTATTGGAAGCTTTGAGATCTTGTGGACTGGACCACTGCGCTCTGCAGAGTGTTCGCCCATCTTTGGACCCCGCGGGGATATGGAGGTGCCATGGTTGAGCACCAAATGCAGTGGACTAGGAGGGAAGGAATGCTAGTGACCTGCCGCTTCACCTGGAGTGAGCTCTCGTGGCCAAGGATGGCACGAAGGGGAGCGCTACTTCGGAAAGAAGGCCAGAGGTAAGGATTAGAGCTAGTTTGCTGGAGCTGTGTGACAAGCAGCAGTACCGCTGTCATGAGGTGCTCATCTTTGACCCCCCAAGGGAACAGACAGGGCTTCAGTTAAAGATTTCATCCAAAAAATAGCCTCTCAGAATGCAATGTTCTCTCAGGGATTAATTGTCTTTCCTGACGGATCCAGAGTGGGACTTGAACCCAATATGACATCAGTGCACCAATGCCTCTCTCCGTTTAGAAAATAGCTTGCCCCTTGCATCATCTTTGAATTCCAGCCCTCCCCTTCCCATTTTAAAGGAGACATTTTTACCCTGGGGAAAAGATTCTGCCTGCCTATTCCAATGCTCCAGGGAGAACTTCAAAGCATGTGAAGAAATTCAGTTGCAGGCATTACATTGCTACAATTTCAGCTGTCTTTATCCCAGCTGAACCTGCTCAACTCACCCACTACATGCTAACCACTGGAAACCCACCTGGGTTCATCCTATCATCCAGCTCTTGGTTTGTATAGCCTTCCATGTCTGGGCGTTTCAATTTTTTTTTACATTTTAGAACATAGAGCATTCTTATACAGCCCAGTACAGGCCTTTCAGCCAAACCCATATATTCCTTAAAATAAATACTAAAGCCTCCCTATTTTTCTTTCATCCACGTACCTGTCTCTTAAATGCTCCAAATGTTCCAGCCTCCACCACCACCACCCCTGCCCCCACAACTCTCTGCATTAAAAAAAAACTTAACCCAATGTCTCCCCTAAACTTCCCTCCCTTCACTTTGTACAGATGTCCTCTGATCCTGCCCTGGAACAAAAAGGCGCTGGCCGTCCACCCTATCTATGCCTCTCGGAATCTTGTAGACCTCTATTAAGGCTCCTCTCATCCTTCTACACTCCAAAGAGAAAAGTCCCACCTCTGCTAACCTTGACATTTTCCAATTCAGGCAACATCCTGGTGAATCTCCTTTGCCCCCTCTCCACAGCTTCCACATCCTTCCTGTAATGAGGTGATCAAAAGTGAACACAATACTCCCAAGTGTGGTCTTATCAGAGATTTGTAGAGTTGCAACATGATCTCTCTACTCCTGAATTCAATTAATGAAGCCCCACATCCCATAGGCCTTCTCAGCTATCCTACCAACCTGTGCGGCGACCTTGAGGGATGTATGGATTTGGATCCCACACTCCTAAATAACCGACCATTAACCCTGATTGTCCTTCCAAAATGCATCACCTCACATTTATCCAGATTGAACTCCATCTGCCATTTTTCTGCCCAATTCCACATCCTGTCTATATCATAACTACAACAGCCTTCAACACCATCTACAATTCCTCCAACCTTCATATCATCTGCAATTGTAAATGTAGACATGCAGCACTGTCTTCTTTGGCTTGGCTTCGCGGACGAAGATTTATGGAGGGGGTAAAAGTCCACGACAGCTGCAGGCTCGTTTGTGGCTGACAAGTCCGATGCGGGACAGGCAGACACGGTTGCAGCGGCTGCAGGGGAAAATTGGTTGGTTGGGGTTGGGTTTTTCCTCCTTTGCCTTTTGTCAGTGAGGTGGGCTCTGCGGTCTTCTTCAAAGGAGGTTGCTGCCCGCAAAACTGTGAGGCGCCAAGATGCACGGTTTGAGGTGATATCAGCCTACAACCCCAGTACATTTGGAAGGGTGGGAGGAAACCGGAGCACCTGGAGGAAACCCACGCAGACACGGGGTAAACATACAGGCTCCTTACAAACAGCATAGGATTTGAACCCCAGTTCCAATGGCTGGCGCTGTAACAGCGTTGCGCTAACTGTGTCCTGTTTAAACACTTAGAACATAGATCATTACAGCACAGTACGGGCCCTTCGGCCCATGATGTTGTACTGACCTCTTTACCAAACAAAAAAACGAAATCCTCCCTATCCCATAAGCTACTATTTTTCTTCCATCCATGTGCCCGTCTAAAAGTCTCTTAAATGCTTCTAATATTCTAGCCTCCACCACCACCCTTGGCAATGCAGTCCCATTAAAAAAAAACTTACCCCTGATGTCTCCCCTAACCTTCCCACCCTTCACTTTGTATGGATTTCCTCTGGTGTTTGCTAATCCCGTCCTGGGGAAAAGGTGGTGGCCGTCCACCCTATCTACGGCTCTCGGAATCTAAATGTTATCAGTGTCTCTGCTTCCACCATTCTTTCCAGTTGTGTGTTCCAGGGGCCTACCCCTCCTGGGTTCAAAAGCTCCCCTCATATCACCTCTCAGCCTCTTCCCCCAATGGTTCATCAATCACGAAAAGGTTAACACGGTGGAGAGGATGTAACTCTACTCCTCTGTAGGTGTGTCTGCAATGCTTCTTGCTGATGGGTGCGTCTCACAGGCTGATATTTAAATCAAAGGTTATGTACAGAGGATGAATAAACTTGTAGAACAGGAAAATAAGTGGCCAGAAAATTTCAACACAAATACGAGCACACCTGTATACCTCGGGAGGATTATCAGGGACCTCACGTGGTACTTCGGAGAGAGATGAATAGAGAGGTGTGTTGCAACTACATTAATCGCTAAATTTTGAGTCAGGCCAAACAAACCCAGAAACAGGGTTCCCCCCCCCACCCCCCCCCCACTCCAGGGTTTTGCTTAAACCTGTACAACACCTTGGCAAGCCTGCACTTGGATTATGGCCTCATCAAACCTGCAGACAAGGGTGGTCTGCCGCACTGACCTCTGTGTGGCCAAAGCCAAACACACGCTTCCTCTTACTTACCCCTCCTACAGGATCCCACCAAAACTTATCAGACCACTGACTCCCACATTAACTCAGAACTCATCACTTCTGGTTTCTCCCCAGCACGGCGTCCAACCTCACTGTTTCCGGCTCTACCTCCTACCCAAGATCCACAAACCCAATTGTCCCAGTAGACTCATTGCACTCACCTTGAATCCATTTTGTCCTCCCTGGTCCAGTCCCTCCCCACCCACATTCACAATACTTCACATATCCTCCCTCATTTCAACCTCTTTACCCCTCCATCCCCACATCAAGGCCTTAAAACCCTTTGTTTCTAATAGAAGCCTGAATACATCTGTGATTGTCTGTTCTCGGAAGTTAAACAGGCTCAGGATTGGTCAGTACTTGGAGGGGAGACCACCTAGGAACACTAGGTACTGTGAGGGATGATGGGGGGGGCAGTGAGGAGGGAGGAGGAGGGGGGAAGGTAGGGGGGAAGCAGAGGGAGAAGGGAGGGAAGAGCGAAGAGGACAGGGGTTGGGGATGAGAGTGGAGAAGGTGGAGAGGGGAGATGGGGAGAGGGAGGGTGATGGGAAAGCAGAGGGAGAAGGGAGGGCAGAACAGAGAGGACAGGGGTTGGGGATAAGAGGAGGGTGGAGAAGGTGGAGAGGGGGAGATGGGGAGAGGGAGGGTGATGGGGAAGCAGAGGGAGAAGGGAGGGCAGAGCAGAGAGGATGGGGGTTGGGGATGAGGTGGGTGGAGAAGGTGGGAGAAGGGAGATGGGGAGAGGGTGATGGAGAACAGGGAGGGGGCAGAGCAGAGACGACAGGGGTTGGGGATGAGGAGGATGGAGAAGGTGGAAATGGGAAGGGAGGGTGATGGAGAGCAGAGGGAGGGGCAGAGAGGACAGGGGTTGGGGATGAGGAGGATGGAGAAGGTGGGAAATGGGAAGGGAGGGTGATGGGGAGCAGAGGGAGAAGGGAGGGCAGAGCAGAGAGGATGGGGGTTGGGGATGAGGAGGGTGGAGAAGGTGGGAGAGGGGGAGATGGGGAGAGGGAGGGTGATGGGGAAGCAGAGGGAGAAGGGAGGGCAGAGCAGAGAGGATGGGGGTTGGGGATGAGGTGGGTGGAGAAGGTGGGAGAAGGGAGATGGGGAGAGGGTGATGGAGAACAGGGAGGGGGCAGAGCAGAGACGACAGGGGTTGGGGATGAGGAGGATGGAGAAGGTGGGAAATGGGAAGGGAGGGTGATGGAGAGCAGAGGGAGGGGGCAGAGCAGAGAGGACAGGGGTTGGGGATGAGGAGGGTGGAGAAGATGGGAAATGGGAAGAGGGAGGGTGAAGGGGGAGCAGAGGGTGATGGGGAGCAGAGGGGAAAGGGGGCAGAGCAGAAGAGGAGGGGGTTGATGAGGAGGGTGGAGAAGGTGGGAGAGAGGGAAACGGGAAGGGGTAGGGTGATGGGGCAGCAGAGAGCGAAGGGGGCAGAGTGGAGAGGACATGGGTTGGGGAGAGGTGAGAGATGGAGAGAGGGAGGGGATGGGGAATAAGAGGTGGGTGATGCGAGAGGAGATGGGACGAGGGGCGGAGCGATGAGCTGGGAGAAGGAAGTGCTGGGAGGACAAGGGATGCCATGAAGACGGCAGGGAGGAGTGAGCTCACCGAGAGCCCAGTGCCTTAGTGAAGCGCGGCGGTGTGTGTGGTGGTGGGGTCCCGGGACGCCCCGGGACGCCCCAATCCCCGCGGATGGGAGGCTCCAAGTGCCCCATCCACCCGCTGGCCTTCCTCGGTCTCTTCTACCTGTGCTACCTGTTGCTGGAGCTCTCACCGTGTCGCGGGTGGAACAACCTCACGAACGCAGACTCCGCCAGGAGCTGCGGCTACTGAAAGCGCAGCTGCTCAACTCTAGCAGCTGCCTGGCCGAGTCCGACCTGGAGCGCTTCCTGGCCCGGGTGCTGACCGCCGATAGATACGGCGTTTCCATCCTTACCAACACCTCCCACTCCAACTGGGACTTCGCCTCCGCCTTCTTCTTCGCCAGCACCTTGATCACCACCGTGGGTGAGTTTCCAACCAAACCCTAAACTTTTTTTAAAAAAGTTTTCCAACTTGAAAAAAAGTTTTCAAACTTCTGCTGAACTTCTTACAGCCACACACAAAAAAAAGTTCGGGGATGTTTAATTTAAAGTAGAATAGCAAATAATGTCTTTCACATGTTTTGTTGGGTTTTCAAAGTGTTTTTTTTTAATACATTATGTAATGTGGGCAGAGAGAATGGTGAATGGCCAAAAGGAGCTGCTCACACTGACCAGAGGAGACCCCCATGTTTGGGAAGCTATTTATTTGTCGAGATGAACACTGGTCCTGCATGTGTATTGTCTGCCTGTGTGTGTGTTATGCCTGGTTGTGTGTCTGCTTGTTTTGCACCGAGGATCAGAGAACGCTGTTTAGTCGGTTCTACTTGTAGAATCAGATGACCTCCCCTCCCCACCCCCCCCCACCCCCCCCATCTCCCTCCCCCACCCCCCCCATCTCCCTCCCCCCACCCCCCCCCATCTCCCTCCCCCACCCCCCCCATCTCCCTCCCCCACCCACCCCCATCTCCCTCCCCCACCCACCAAGGGTAGGTGAGATACAAACCAGAGGACTTTGGTGAAAGGGGAAAAGTTTAAATGTGGTGGCCCACCAGTCTGTGCTACCCAATAGACCGACAACCTCAGGGCGTTTCAAATGGCGGGAGGAGACTGGAGCCCGCCGGGGGGAAAGCCCACACAGACACGTACAAGCTCCTTGCAGACAGAGCGGGATTCGGACCCCGGTACCAATCGCTGGCGCGGTAAAGGGGTTGGGCTGACCGCTACACCAACCGCGCTGACCGCTACACCAACCGAGCTGCCCCTTTTTCGCACAGAGGGTGGTGGGGGTATGGACTGAGCGCTGCCAGCTGAAGTTGGTGAATGCGGGCTCGATTTTAACATTCAAGGAAAAATTTTGGCAGGTGCATGCTTCTGAGGACTATGTACTGGGTTCAGGACACTGGAACAAGGCAGAATAATAGTTTAGCACAGACGAGAAGGGCCAAAGGGCCTGTTTTCTATACTGTAATGTTCTGTGAGTAAAAAGTGTAAACAAGGGAGAGGTTGATGGGGAATGTGTCAAAGGGTGATGGGAGTATATTTAAACACACAGGGAAAATTGGTAAATTGCTCTCATGACGCCAAAGGCAAGGCTGGCCTCAGCTGAATAGTTCTTTCACAAAGACCGCGCGCACTGAATCTGATGAATGTATCATCTCGTCAGTGCTTGAAATTCTCCGTGGCCAGGCAGCACCTAGGAGAGAGAAAGACATTCAAGGATTCAGGGCGATTTATTACAGGCAAGAAAGCAGGAGTGAGAGTAGGTCACTTGGCCCCTCTAGCCTGCCCTGACCACGGCTGATCAACTGCAGCCTCACCTCAACTGAGTGGAAAAGCAAATTGTACAGAGGATATGGAGAAACTGCAGAGAGATATAGATGGGTTAAGTGAGTGGGCAAGAGTCTGGCAGATAGAGTGCAACATTGGCAAATGTGAGGTTATCCACTTTGCAAGGATAAATGGAAGATCAGAATACTATTTAAATGGCAGCGTGCTGCCGTGCAGAAGGACTTGGGAGGCTTGTGCATGAATCGCAAAAGGTTGGTTTGCAGGTGCAGCAGGTTATCAAGAAGGCAAATGGAATGTTGGCCTTCGTTGCTGGAGGGATGGAATTTAGGAGCAGGGAGGTTCTGCTGTAACTGGACAAGGTCCTGGTGAGGCCGCATCTGGGGAACTGCGTGCGGTCTGGTCTTCTGACTTGAGGAAGGATGTACTGGCTTTGGAGGCGGTGCAGAGGAGGTTCACCAGGTTGATTCCAGAGATGAGGCCAATGAGCAGAGATTGAGTCGTCTGGGACTATATTAGAAGAATGAGAGGGGATCTTCTAGAAACATAGAAAATTATGATAGCTAAGACAGAGGTAGGTAAGTTGTTTCTATTTGTGGGGAGACTAGAACTAGGGGACATAGCCTCAAGATTCAGGGGAGTAGATTTAAGGCTGAGATGAGGAGGAACTGCTTTTCCCAGAGTGGGGTGAATCTGTGGAATTCGCTGCCTATTGAAGCAGTGGAGTCGACCTCAGTAAATATATTTGAGATAAGGTTTGATAGAATTTTACATGGTTGGGGAATTAAGGGATATGGGGGAAAGGCAAGTAGGTGGAGATGAGCCCATTGTCAGAACAGCCATGATCTTATTGAATGGCGGAACAGGCTCGATGGGCTGAGTGGGCAATTCCTGCTCGTATTTCTTATGTGCCAGTTCCCCACAGCCCTCACATTGTCCTGGCCTCTCAGCATCTTCTATGGTTCAATAAGATCAATCTTCACTGTTCTAACTTCCAAAAATGTTTAACTGTTGATGATGGAACCACCACCTCATCCAAGTGAATCTTTTGTAGACTGCCTACAGTGCAGGTTTGGGAAGCTATTCAGCCCACCAAATCTATACCAGCTCACAGAGCTGTTCCATTCCTTCATGACTTTTCCCTGCGAAGTATTCCCCTCACCCCCTGCTACAGGTTCTATCCATCACCAACACAAGGGGTTATTCACAGTGTCCAATAAACTTACTGACTTGGCTGTGGAAGACAACCAGAGGAGCTGGAGGTAATGTGTATGGTTGTGGGGAGAAGGTGCTAGCTCCACACAGTGCTGGATGTCAGATTTTAAATGTTTTTAATAACTTAGACATGCATCACAGTAAATGTCCCCTTTTGGCCCTCATGGCTGTGCTGGCCAATTAACCCAGGCAAGGACCCTCAACTCTTCCTCCGCTACACTGGGCCTGCCTCGTGCACCCATGATGAGTTCATCATCTTCCTTCCATCCTGACCTCAAATTCACTTGGTCCACCTTGGGTGACACTCTCCCCTTCCTTGATCTTGCTTTGAACAAGTCACAAAATGTGGTGTTTTGCCGTAACGTCATAGTGTGAACATTCATATTTACAACAATAAATGTTTTTAAAAGTGCATGAAAAGTAAGGCAGTGTCTGTGGTTCAATGATCATTCAGGGATCTGATGGCAGCGGGGAAGAAGCCGTCCTTGTGCCATCTTCAGGCTCCTGTACCTTTTCCCTGATGGTAGCAGATGAAGAGGCTTTGGCCTGGGTGGTGGGATCTTGCTTTCTCCAGACACCGCTTCATGTAGATGTCCTCAATGGAATGAAGTCTGGGGCCTGTGATGTCACAGGCTGAGTTAACAACCCTCTGGAGTTTATTCTTGA